>NC_142063.1:89393019-89704131 GCF_059756535.1 Pantherophis guttatus | reverse complement strand
CAGATTGTACTGGGGGTGTAGCCGATCCAAAGGTGATCGTAGTCTTCTCCCCATCAGGAGCTCTGCTGGGCTCTTCTTTGTGGTGGTGTGCAGAGTGATGTGCTGGGTGAACAGGAACTTATCAATTTTCTCCTGCCAGTCTCCTGCGCCCATTTTGGCGAGTGTGTCTTTGGTGAGTCTCACCATTTTCTTGCTTGCCCATTTCCTGCCGGCCTGTAAGGGGCGATGAGGGTGTGCCTAATGCCCAGCTCTGCTAGGAAGGCTTCCATGGTCTTGGAAGTGAGCTGGGGGCTGTTGTCCGAGACCAGGACATCTGGAAGGCCATGCGTGACAAACAACTGATGGAATGCCCTGATGGTGGACTCTGTCGTGGTGGTGGGCATCGCGATTACTTCCAGCCATTTTGAGAACGCATCCACTACGATGAGGAGACTTGCCATCTATTGGTCCCGCGAAATCGATGTGTATTCTGGACCAGGTGCTGCTGGGCAACTCCCACTCTGTTGGCTGAGCTTGTGGTGGCACCGGTCTCAACTCCTGGCACAGGTCACATCTGGCGATCCATTCCTCAATGTCTTTGTCTAGCGTTGGCCACCAGACATAGCTCTGTGCCAGGGCCTTCATCCTGACGATGCCAGGATGCCCGCTGTGCAGTGTCTCTAAGGTCTTCTTCTGTAGGGTGTGGGAAATCACCACTCTGTCGCCCCAGAAAAGGCATCCTTTCATTGTGGAGAGTTCTTGTTGTTTCCGAATGAACGGACTGAACTCTTCGCCCACTCTCACCGTTGGCCAACCCCTCAAGATCCAGGACATGATTTGTCTGAGTGTTTTTTCTCTTTGTGTGTGCTTCGCCACGGTGGTGGATGAAACTGGGCACAACTGGTCATCATCAATATGGAACAGTCCAAAAGTGGGTGCCGGGTCTTCCACTGGCTCTTGGATGGGGCATCTGCTGAGGGCATCGGCATTGCAGATGGTCTTGCCAGGGCTATGTATCAGCTTATATGAGTAGCCAGAGAGGAAGATGGCCCAGCGTGTCATCCTGGGCGACATGTAGGTGGGCGTTTGCTTGTCTCCTGCAAGGAGTCTCAGCAGCAGCTTGTGGTCCGTCATGATGGTGAATGCTCTTCTGTATAGGTATTTGTGGAAGCGCTTGATGCCAGCTACGATGGCCAAGGCTTCCTTGTCCAGCTGGCTGTAGTTGCGCTCAGTCGTGGACATTGTTTTCCAAAAGAACTCAATGGGAGCTTCTGATCCATTGGGAAGTTGGTGGCTGAGGACAGCCCCAACTCCATATGGCGAGGCATCACAGATCAGAAGCAGGGGGAGTGTCTCATGGTACTGCATGAGGACGCTGTCTGAAGATGTTCCAGAAAGCTGACTCTTCTTCCTCTCCCCATTTCCAAGGAATCACCTTCCCTAAAAGTCGATGGAGTGGCTCAGCAACTGTGGCTTTCTGTTTTAAAAAGACACTGTAAAAGTTCAGTAGTCTCAAGAAAGCCTGAAGCTCTGCTTTGTTTTGGGGGGCTGGAGCTTCGTGAATTGCTTTAACTTTACTTTTGGTGGGGTGGATGCCTTTGCTATCAATTAGGTAGCCCAGGAACTCGACCTCCTGGACCCCAATGATGCACTTGTCTCTCCTCTCTCTTAGACCCTTTGCCTGAAACCGCTGCAGGGCAAGCCTGAGCCGTTCCAGTAGTTGGGCTTCTGAGTAGCCGGAGACCAAGACGTCATCGAAGTATGGCACCAGCCCTGGAATGCCTTGCAGAAGGTGTTCCATCATCGATTGGAAAATGCCTGGAGCAGCGCTGACCTCAAATTGGAGGCGGTTGCATTTGAATGCACCCCGGTGAGTGACAATAGTCTGAGCCTCCACAGTTTTTTCATCAACTGGCAGTTGCTGGTAAGCCTGGGCCAGGTCCAGTTTTGCAAATATGGTTCCACTCCCTAGCGAATGCAACAGATGTTGCACCACTGGGACTGGGTATGTACTCTGCTGTAATGCCCTGTTAATGGTGCATTTATAATCAGCGCAGATGCGCAAAAATCCATCATGCTTCATTGAGGTCACAATGTGGGTCTCCCATGCAGCATGATCAATTGGCTCCAATATGCCCTGGGGGATTAATTTGTCCAGTTGGGCGTCAACTTTAGGCCGGAGGGCGAATGGAACCCTGCGGGGCTTTAGCCGAATTGGAGTAATTGTTGGATCTAAATTGAATGAAATGGGTTTCCCAAAAATTTACCTAGGCTCCCGTTGAAGACGTCCTGGAAGTCCCCTAGAAGTTTGTCAAGTTTGCTCTGTCTAATCTGATTAATCCCGCCAGTGGTGAGCCCTAGAGGCTTGAACCACTCCACTCCAAGAAGGGTTGGTCGGGTCTCCTTGATGACTCTGATGGGTAGGTCCCTGGAGAAGTCTTTGTAATGGACTCTGAGCTTGTTCCTTCCCAGGATTCTGATTGGATGGCCTCCAAAATCCACCAATTTCGCTTGCAGCGGCTTGAGGTGGCTTTTGGCAATTTGCGGCTTGAGTTTCTTGAGCTGAACCCAGTCTATAATAGAATAGGGTGATCTGCCTGGGGTATTGGGACTGTCTGGATAACCTCTGGTTCTCGGGGTCATGGGTTCTGGGAGCCTCCATGACCGGTTCTGCTGCCCTACATGCCTCGGTGATGTGGCCCTTCCTCCTGCAATGCCTGCAGGTTGCATCCCACCAGCGACATCTGGCGCGCATGTGATCCCTGTTGCAGCTGGCACAGCGTTCCTCTCATCCGCCATCTTGAGGGTTTTCCCGCCATTGGGGTCTGAGAACCTTGTGGACGGCCATTTCAGCTTCGGACTCTTCAGTGAGACCTTCTTATGGCTGAGGAGTTTCTTCTGGACAGAAACGTCCCTCATACCGAAGACGATCCGGTCTCTCAGCTGGATGTCCACATTCTGCCGAGCCCTCCTTATATACAACTCCGGCAAGCTAGCAGGCCAATGACATCCATTTAAACTTCCCACCGGTGGATCAGCCAACCACCGGCGGATGCCCTTAGAAGCCACAACAATTTTTATGTAGTTTCTTCCTATGTTGATATCATTAAAGATATTAATATTTTTAATGGGGAAAAGGGATGTTTTTATCTAAATTACATTTAGAATATAGGACAGGAGTCTTAACTTTCCTGATTCTTCCACTTTTTAAGTGGCACACTCACCAAGCCACACCCACAGAACCGGTAGTAAAAAAAAATTGAATTTCACCACTGACCTATACATATACACATATTTATTGACATTCTCAGGTAATGAAGTTGCCACCCAACATCTTTAACACATGTTGGAGATGTAAAGTGGTTGTTGGGGCGCATAATGTGATATGAACATCTCCTATTACTGCACCATGTATTAGTATTCACATTTGTTAAGTAATGGTAATCAAATAAGTATATTTTAAGATGTAAACCTACTTTTTAATTATACAGCAAACATTTGAAATGTTGTGGATGAGCAAAACCACCAGAGTAATTGAAACATTAATCAATACTTAACTACATAGTTAAGGTTTCATGATCTGTTTAAAAGTTTTGCTACATTATTTTTTTATTTAATAAAATGTCGTTCTCTTTTAAAACATTGGAATGTTAAGGGAGTTACATTTAAAATTAAAGTCTTCAAAGTAATTGAAAAACTCTTTGCATACATAAAGTAAGTGAACATCAGAATTATTCTAAACACATATGTATGTGTATATTGTCTTAAATAAAAACAGCACTTGGCTGATAAACCTAATATAAAGGCAAAGTTTCTTAAGCTTTTAGCTTTCTTATTAGTTTAAAGTAGCTTAATAATTTAGCTATTAGTCATTTGTCTTGCTTTTAATCCCTTCCTCTTCTAATCTTGTTGAGCGCCACAGGATAGGAATTTTAGCAACCATATGAACTTGGAAAGCTAAGCCCATTAAAGAATCATAGTGAAAATAATTTTCACCTTTATTGTTCATTAAGTTTTTAATCTAAAATTAAATTTAAATTCATTATCCCAATTAGACCATGGAGCAAAATATCAATTCTTGATCATCTAATTAATTGTTTCAGAATGGTTGTTTTTAAGACAGTTGGAAAAATTTGGAAAGGAGACTTTGTCCATCACCCTCCATTCCCAAACACATTGTACAAAAGCCATTCTAAGATGTGAGGGTTTGGGAGAGATGGCCAAATTTTTCCCTGCCCAATCATGAAGACTCCTAGATGATCTTAGGCTATTTTCAGATGTATTTGATACACTAGGTATTCAGCTGTATACATGTCCACTCAAAACCCAAATTAATTTATCTGCACTGGTTCCCATGTACTTAGGATACTCTTATATCCTATAATACACTCCTATTGTATACTCCTATATAATATACTGCTAAAAAAATAAAGGGAACACAAGCAGAAGACATCCGAGATCTGAATGAATGAAATAGCCTTATTAAATACTTTGTTCTTTACAAACAGTAATTTATACACTGCTCAAACAACTAAAGGGAACACAAAACTACTGTATGTAACGAACAAAGTATTTTTATTTGTTCAACTTGTATGCTGCCTTTCTCCGAAGACTCCGAAGACTCTGAAGTATTTAATAAGGCTATTTCATTCATTCAGATCTCGGATGTCTTCTGCTTGTGTTCCCTTTATATTTTTGAGCAGTGTATATAGAATATATTCTGAGAAAATATTACATAGTAGAGTCCATGACAAGGAATAAAATCTCTTTCAGATCCATTGAACTTATAAAGCTTTATTTTTAATTTATTTAAGATGTATTAAAATGAATCTCCAATTCAGGAAAACTAATTCAGTCAACTTGTTAAAAACAATCGTCATAAATTCTCTGATGACAAAGCAATTTAGGCATAACTAATATTGATGGTTATTATATGTTAGTCTTGAAGGCTAAACCACTACCTCTAAAATATGCTCATTTATTGCAAAGTATGATACATGGAATTTATTGTAATGTAGGGTACATTTAATATAGGATAATGTAATGTAAAATCATGCATTTTAAAGAAAGGAAAAAAAACATAAGGGAAAAAAAGCAATAATGTTTCTTTTTCTCCCATTTAAGAATAGTTAAACCCATTATATTACTATACTTTATAAAAATCATGAATAACTCTAGAGAAGGCAATTATTACCTGGCTCATTTGTAGTAAGTAATTCAATGTTCTTTAATAGAGTGAAACTTTATTAAAAAGCGAGAGAGTCAAAATAGCTTTCAATCACAGATTAAAAATTTAGCTGTGATTAAACTGTTGAGAGAGCAACTAAATATGATTATTAAGAAGATCAGATGACATAGAAGATCTAGAAACCAGAAGACTGAGATCAAGTCCCACTTTAGGCATGAAAATTAGTTGGGTGACTTTGAGCCAGTCATTCTCCCTTAACCCCTCACCTCATAGGGTTGTTATTGTGGAGAAAACAGAAGAAGGGAAGAGTAATATATGTAATCTTGAATTATTTAGAAAGTAATAAAGGCGGAATAAAAATCTCATAAATAAATCAATAGCCAATTCAAATCCCCTTGAGCAAATTATTATGTGGTTGCCCGAATGAAGAAGGAAATGTTTAGAAACAAACTGACATCTCTCTATCTAGCTCTATATGTCTACATCTCTCTCCTCTCTCTCTGAAGATGAAGCTAAACTGTGAAAGTGAAGTTCTGTACCCACTTGCTACAAGTGACAGACACACATAGGAGTAGATTTGATTAATTAAAAAATGAGGGTAATTATTTCCATCTCCATTATTTAAATGGAGACAAGAAATCTGAGGATTGTTTGGTCAAACCACTGCTCTCTAGATGTGTTTAACTTTTACTGCTAGAATTCAAAGCAAGCTGGTAATTGAAATCTAACATGTTTGAAGAACACAAGGTTAAAAAAAGCTGAGCTGGCAGCACAAGATAAAAGAAAAAAAACCTTATGCAGTTATTTTCTCAAAAAGAAATTTTAGCAGAGTAATCATCTGAGCAAGCTAGAGACTAATGCCTTTAATGTGCAAAAAAACTTTTGTGCCTTAGTCTATAGCACAGCAGTAAGCACAGACTAGGAATATTAATTCTTTATTTCAATAAAATGGAATAAGCATTTCTGGATCAATTAACCCTTGTATGGAAATTGGATATTTCCATGCAAACAATGCTTTGCTGATTATTAGGTCAGATCACATCAGGACAGGACAGGACAGGACAGGACAGGAGAGATGGCATGGCATGGCATGGCATGGCATGGCATGGCATGAGATGAGATGAGATGAGATGAGATGAGATGAGATGAGATGAGATGAGATGAGATGAGATGAGATGAGATGAGATGAGATGAGATGAGATGAGATGAGAAACTTTTATTGTCATTTTTTACTGTGAACACACCGGCACACATTAGAAATGAAATATATATATATTTCATTTATATATATATATCCATACACACACACACACACACACACACACACACACACACACACACACACAAAAATCACTGTCCATTTTGAATACAAAGTAGAAAGATGAACCTTGAGAGTTCACAAGATTGTTAGTATATGGAACAAACCTGTGACTGAATCTGTCTTGTGGCCTGCCATTGGCCTGTGAGGATTGTTGCTGATCCCGATGACGAGGAGGCTGGTGTGGTGCTGCGCCAGCAGCCTGTGCAGCCGGCACTCGAGTCGGACAGCGAGGAGGCTAAAGAAGATGTGGTACCAGAGGCAGGGATTCAGTCAGGGCCTTCAGAACCTCCAGAGGCTCCTTTAAGTGAAGAGGATGAAGAGGAGGAGCCTCTTCTCAATGCACGGGCACGCAGAGCTGCCAAAAGGCAGGACTGGTTCCTCAGGAGGAGGTCTCCTTGAGAGTAAGGCTTGGGGCTAATTGGCCACTCCCTTAGACTATTTAAGAAAGTACACAGCTTGCAACAAGCTGCAGGAAACAACTTTAGTTCGCTAATCATTGCATTGGGATTTCTTTGCAACCTTGCTTCTCGGCTTTCTGCCAACTCCAGTAAGACTCTGACTATCTTATCTGTGGAATTCTGGCAGGCTGTTAATAATGCTTATTAACAGCCAGCATTACTAAAACTGCGTTATTTGAGTAAACTAAATTTTGTTCAGAGTTTGTGTGTGCTGTGTTCTTTGGGATCCGTAGCTAGGGCAGAACAATCTAGATGTTCTGCTTCAGATACCTCAAAGCCTTGCTGGTACAGTGGTCTAAGCACCCTGTTATTAACACAGCTGCCTGCAATTTACTGCTGGTTCGAATCTCTCCAAGGCTCAAGGTTGACTCAGCCTTCCATCCTTTCTAAGGTAGGTGAAATGAGGACCCAGTTTGTGGGGGCAATAAGCTGACTTTGTATAAATATACAAAAGTATGAAGGCTATTGCTTAACACATTGTAAGCCGCCCTGAGTCTCCAGAGAAGGGCGGCATATAAATCAAATTAAAAAAAAAAAAGAAAAAAGCCTCCTCCCAGAAGGTAACAAGGAATACTGGTCATGGAGAGGATGTGTAGCATCCTAAACAATACTCTCTCTACATGGGGCTCCCCTTGAGGTGCACCCGGAGGCTCCAACTGGCGCAGAGTGCGGCCACGTGGGTGGTTATGGGAGCGACATGGCGTTCCCATGTAACACCTCTCTGCGCAAGCTGCACTGGCTCCCAGTGGTCTTCTGTGTGCGCTTCAAGGTCTTGGTTACCACCTTTAGAGCTGTTCTTTCCCCGTCTCACACACGCACACCAGCAGTCGACCAAGAGTTAAAATAAACCAGCAGACAAGAATTTCCTTTGATAACAGAATTGGCAGCAACCCAGTGGCTGCTTGCCAACAGTTTTTTACTTACAAAGGGAGATTTATCTCCTCCGACCGAAAACATCAAAGTCCACAAAAGCCAAAGAATAGTCAAGTCCAGTCCAAAAAATCAGTCCAAGCAGAAATGCAGAATGACTTGCTAGCTTTCAGTTTTGTCCATCACAAAGCCTGAATGGCCACCACACCCCCTTTTATCCCCTGTGGGGTGTGGTCCAGTGACTCAGCTTAGTCTCTGGCACGCCTCCTTCTCTGCTGCGTGCGCTTGTCTTTCCGATGCTGTCGGGGATCCAGCTAAGACTTATCTCCATTGCTGTCTAACTGCGGCTGCTCAGAAATGGCTGGCTCCTGGCCTATCTCTTCTCCTTTGGAAGACACCTGAGGCATTGCCAGAGAGGAGGTCCTGGAGAGGGAGGCCTTGCCAACTCCTCTCCTTCACTTTCGGAGTCTTCTCCCTCCGATAAGATGGGCTCAGGGGTCGGAGTCACAACAAGAGCACTCCATGGCTTAGGACCTGGTTATCTACGGGACCGCCTGCTGCCACCAGTAGCCTCCCACTGGCCGGTACGCTCTCATAGAGAGGGGCTCCTCCGGGTGCCATCAGCCAAACAATGTCGACTGGCAGCCCACAGGTAGGGAGCCTTCACTGTGGGGGCACCTACTATCTGGAATGAGCTCCCCCCGGAGATACGGAGGATCCCAGATCTATACACCTTCCGCCGCACTCTCAAGACTTTTTTATTCCATCAGGCTGGCCTGGCTTAATTTTTTCCCTTTTTCCCCTTTTTTAAAACACAAATTTTAATTCATTCTTAATTTATTGGGGTGTTTTAAATGTGTCTTCGGCCAAATTGTTTAATTTGGTTTTATTCAGTTTTAAATTTTGTATTTATGTGTTTTTATCCTGTGGCTGTTCACCGCCCTGAGTCCTTCGGGAGTAGGGCAGTATACAAATCAAATAAACTAAACTAAACTAAACTGAGGACCCTGATCAAATGGCGGTTTTATGTCATGTCCTGGATAGAAGGAAGTGAACTTCCAAGAATGTTTCACCACTGGACAGTATATACCAGAAAGAAGTAGTTCTGCTCCTGGGAAGAAATTGCCAGCTGGGTTTAATTGAACCTCTTGATTAAAACTTTGGAAAATTTAGCAGCAACAACACTTTAGGACAGGAGATACTTATATTTTAGATTTAGAGAGATGTCTAAATTGTAGATCAAGCTGTTTATAAATCATTGACTACCTTTTAAACTCATTTGAAGATTCAGGGGACAAAGAAAAACTATAGTTCTGTTTTGTGTGTTAGATGAATTCTGATTTCCTAGTAATCAAAAGGGGGGGAAATCAGAGCAACTGATTGCTTACTATTCTTATTATGTTAAAAGTAAAGCGAGAAAAAAGTCAGACTGATTTACAGAGAAAACCTTTGTGGGGTCTATTTGGTCTGATCAGCTCTGAGAACTCACAATATCTCATGAGAGCAATAGCAATAACAATAGACTTACATACTATTTCACAGTGCTTTACAGCCCTCTCTAATCAGTTTACAGAGTTAGCACCAGGGGTGGGTTCTACTTACCTTTACTACCGGTTTGCAGCGGGGCCGCGCACGTGTGCACTCTTCTGCACAAGTGCAGAAACTTTTGCACATGCGCAGAAGCATTTTGATGACATCAGGGTCGGTGGGCGGAGCCTCCCACTGGTTTTTGTTGTGAACCGGGGGCAACCCACCACTGGTCAGCACATTTTCCCCAACAATCTGGGTCCCCATTTTACCAACCTCGGAAAGATGGAAGGCTGAGTCAACCTTGAACTGGTGAGAATCAAACTGCCAAACTGCAAGCAGCCAGCAGTCAGCAGAATTAGTCTGCAATACTGCATTCTAACCACTGCGCCACCATGACAATGTTGTATTTTGAAAGCTGTTAATATTTTAGAATGCTGTTAAAAATAAAACCTACAATAAGAATATTGTGCTCTTACTATGTTTCAACAAACTATTTCATAGGAGAAATCCTTGTGTATATTTTTCAAATGGAATTTATCAGAAAATCAGATTACTGTATTATTTTCTAAGGGTCCTTTAGATAAAAAGGCTTCAATTATGAGATTCCTCAGCAATAACCATGCTGGCCAAAGAATTGTGCAGTTTAAAATCCATTTATTTGAATGATGATTAGGTTGAGGAAGGCTAAATTAGACTTAATACATCAGAAATTTCTCACTTCATTTATCCTGTTTATTTCTGAACCCTCCATAGAAAATATGTATTTACTCTTATGTGAATGATTTCTGTTTTATGACCTGTGGCTCTTTCACTATTTTGCTCCCTAGTTTTCCAAAGCAGATTTGGAAAGTGTAAGGACTGGGACAATATTAAGAACTTATTCTGCAGCACAACAATAGGACAATTAGATGTAATTCAGAAGATATTCTTCATTTTTAGAAAACAGAGGAGGCAAGAACAAAAGTCTTTCTGATAAGAGGGTATAATAATTTATTCATCTCTGGTGTTATCCATGATTGTATCAAAATATGACACAATATTCTTATTGTTGATTTTCTTTTTACAGCCCTCTAAAGAATTAACAGCTTTCAAAGTACTGAAATAGCAAAACAGTATGATATCTGATCAAGTTCAATGCAGTTTCCACTTTCACTACTTTCTGTAGAATACGGTTAAACATATTTTAACATTCTCATTTACATCAATAGAATGTAAATGGGTTATGCTTTGTTGATGCCAAAATGGAACATTTCTGCCATAAAATAACTTTCATAGTAATTAAATCCCCAATAGTATGAACACTACTGAAGAATTTTAACTAACTCAAAAACGTGTACATTATTCTGTTGCTTTGAATTGGGCTAATAAATAAGTTGTTTCAACATTTCCTCCCTCCTTTGCTGTGTATATCACAATTCAGCAGAGGGATTTTTAATTGATAGCAAAAGATTCCATGCTATCTAAAGCTAATAATATAACAGGTAGGGGTTGGTGCATAACAGAACACCAACTGTTTTAGCACTTTTGAGTTTTTGGCTCAAAAGAGTTATTGTCAGCACCCATATTTGGAGAGCTGGTTTTGATATGTTTGGTGAAGGCTTCCAGGAAGTGGAACACATCAACTCTGTGGACAAATACATTAAGTGGGCATGAAAAGATGTTAAGGAAAACAATCTGGCTTTCCTGAATGTGCTGTGCACATTAAGACTGACATAAACTTTAACATTGAAGTTTACAGAAACCCCCCACACAGAGATTGGTATTTGCATTTTGATTCTCTCACTGGAGCATAAAATAGGAGTGATCAGAACCCTACACCATTGGGCTCAAAGTTTGCCTACCAGTAAAGAGGGAAGAGAAAAAGAATTAAAATAGGTCAAGGAATCCCTCAGAACCTCTGGTTATCCTAACTGGGCCTGCATCAAATCCAAAAAAAAAGACCCATCAAGAGCTCTTCCATTACAAAGAAGAGAACAACAAAGATAGCAACACTGTCATTCCGTACATTGCAGGAATATCTGAAAAGTTCACATACATTTTAAACCCAAGAATGCACTAAGACAGAAGCTTGTCCACCCCAAGCAGAAGTGGGTTTCAGCAGGTTCTGACCAGTTCTGGAGAACTGGTAGTGGAAATTTTGAGTAGTTTGGA
The DNA here is from genome assembly GCF_059756535.1 of Pantherophis guttatus. Classification (NCBI taxonomy): domain Eukaryota; kingdom Metazoa; phylum Chordata; class Lepidosauria; order Squamata; family Colubridae; genus Pantherophis; species Pantherophis guttatus. The sequence goes on along the minus strand of NC_142063.1, from coordinate 89,692,634 downwards.
GAACCTGTAGTAAAAATTCTGACTGGCCCCGCCCCATCTATTCTCTGCCTCCCATGTCTCAGCTGATCGGGAGGAAATGGGGATTTTGCAGTAACCTTCCCCTGGATTGGGAAGGGAATGGAAATTTTAAAGTATCCTTCCCCAGCCACGCCCACCAAGCCATGCCATGCCCACCTAGCCACACCCACAGAACCGGTAGTAAAAAAAATTGAAACCTACCACTGTCCCCAAGGATAAATCACCTAGACACAAACTTGGCAATGTGATATATGCAATTCAATGCAGAAGGACTAGTACAGATCTGTACATTGGTGAAACAAAACAAGCGCATGGCACAACATAGAAGATCAACCCATCAGAACAAGAATCAGCAGTCCATCTGCATTTGAAAGACGAAGTTCACTCTTTTGAAGACAGCAAAGTCCACATTTTGGATAGAAAAGACCATTGGTTTGCAAGAAGGGTAAAAGAATCCATCTATGTTAGAATTTATTTATTTATTTATTTATTTATTTATTTATTTATTTATTTATTTATTTATTAGTCTAATTTATAGACCGCCCTTCTCCGTAGACTCAGAGCGGCTTACAATGCATTATAGCAATAGCCAGCATACTTTTATGTATATACCTGCTTATTAGGGCTTTCGGGCCCCCCAAGCGGTGTTGTTCTATACAAAACTGGCTTATTGTCCCCACAATCCGAGTCCTCAATTTACCTACCTCGAAAGGATGGAAGGCTGAGTCAACCTTGAGCCTGGTGAGATTTGAACTCGCACTAATTGTAGGCAACACCTCTCCCTCAAAAGAGGGGAAGGAATAAGATACCATCTATTTCCAGTCTACAACACAGCCCTTTCAGCAGTTCTAAGGTTCCACAATCAATTGTGCATTGATTCAGGAGACCCTGAGGACACAGATAAATCCCCAGGTGGCCTCAACAGTTCTCAGAGAGAGTGCTAATGACCAGCTAACAGCAAACAAATATAAACCTTCTATTCCTCACCACCACCATCTGGTCAGAACTTATCCTTCTACACACACACCCCCACACACACACACCATCCAGTCTCAACTGTCAGAATCTACTTTCCACCCCAGCCCCAGTCCCCTGGCATCACAACTGATGAAGTTGTTTGGATGAGAAACAAAACATTTTGTTCTTCTTTCACAAGGGGGAAAAAACCAGTTCAGTTGCCTTTTAAAAAAGCACATTTGAGATAACGGTACAGATGGATTTGAAATAAGATTTTGGAATTTATTATAGAAATCCTTCCTATGGGAAAATACTCTTGGTGTGAATTATCTTTTAACAAAAAATAATAGGATGAGACTTTGAAGACTGGACACTAGAACAAACCAGAAAAAAGTAAAGATTGCAATTAAAGGAGAAATTTAAATTTCACTTACTGATACACAATGAAGCAAAATATTTTAAAACTGCTCATCTTGAGGGATATAAAGTAAAAGGAAGGGTTATAAAGTTAGTTTATTTGATCAAGGTTAACATTTATAGGCTGTCTATGACAACTCTTAGTGAACTTTTGCTGATCGGGACAGAATCAAAGAAGTTTTAAGAATTTGTCTATAGATAAGAAATCAGATAAGGAAAGATGATATCATTTGTTTGTTTGTTTGTTTGTTTGTTTGTTTGTTTGTTTGTTTAAATTTATATACCACCCTTCTCCCGAAGGACTCAGGGCGGTGAACAGCCAAAGGTAAACACACAGAATACAAAAATTAAGAACAGTTTAAAAAAACATATTAAACAATTATGGCCCAACAATTAAAATACCCCTTTTTAAAATTTAAATTAAATTTGTTGTATTTTGAGAGAAGATGATAAACTACTAAAATTATTTATATTTGTGATGAAGGAGGAAGTCATTTCTTTATATATACATACATACATACATACATACATACATACATACATACATACATACATATATAATTCTTCCTTTTTTCTTTCTTTTTGGCACATTCTATTTTTTCTTTTATTCTTTTACTTTTTTATCTGCATTGGTTCTTATCTTTTTTAATTGTAATGTTCAATAACATTACTATAAAAATAATAAAAAGGAAAAGATGGATCTACTCTACAGTTTCCATAGAAATTGTATTCTATAGAAATGATATATCATCCCAGGGAAAAATCACCTGTTAAGTAAGTAAAGGTCTTAAGTAACAAGGGATGAAACAGACATTTTCATTGTCCCATTTGGGTATAAATTTGATTGAACAACAATAAATAAGACTTAAGAAAAAGCATGCAGAACGTTTATGTATTCAATAAAGATATATAAGGGCACTCTATATTAAGAGTGTTACAATATGCACCCTTAACCTATCAGGGAGTATTACCTGCTCCTGATACAAGACTCTGCTCTCGATACAAAGGTATTAAAAAATAATTTAACTATTGATACTTATGTCAACTTGAGGCATGGCTGCTGCCTCAGCTTTGAGGCCAAAACAGCAGACTTAACAGTTCTGTTTAACCTACAAAAATCAGCAGCCTATATAAATGGGTTCAGCTTGAGTCCAAGTCAGCACTTCATGGTAAATAGCTCACACTGTTTCTAAATCTGCCTGCACAGTAGTTAATTTTTAATGCTTCTCAAAGCAGGTATAATTGGCCCAATAACTCCCTGTACACCAGCATCTTCTTTTCTAAAGGCTGCACTTTTCATTATAATTGATAGCCATCTACTGAAAAGGAGATTGGCTTTCCCTCTGTTTTCAGCCTAGTGCTTGTAGCAGTGAAGCAATCCTTATGCAAGCATCCTCATTTCAATATATATACTCTGTGTGTGTGTGTGTGAGAGAGAGAGAGAGCGTGTCACAAAAGCAATTCCAGGCAGCTTTCCTCTCTGCCTGTCAAAGCCTAAAATTATTGCAAATATAAACTCGAATCTAGTCCTTCTATGCGTTTTTCACTGTCCTTCGACACATATTCAGTGAATCATTTATAGCCACTCGGTGAGTTCTTTTCTCTTTCCTGGAAATACATTCCCATCCAACAGGACAGGTACAGACTTCAGTGGATAGTTAGGACTGTAGGGGGAAAAAAACAACTACAATCAGCCAGGGGTGAAATGTAAAATTTGTTACTACTGGTTCTGTGGGCGTGGGCTGGTGGGGGATAATGTGGGCATGGCCAACTTTTTTTTTTTTTTTTACATTTAAAAGCATATTTTCTACAACCTCTTCGGCCAAAGAGGTTGTAAAAAAAATGCTTTTAAAAGACTCTGACGATCCCAGCTGAGTTGCCTGATCATCAGAGGCTTTTTTTTTTTTTACTTTTAAAAGCATTTTTTCGGCAGAAGAAAAAATGCTTTTAAAAGTAAAAAAAAAAAAAGCCTCTGATCAGTGATGGCTAACCTTTTTGCCATCGCGTGCCAAAAGCGAGGGGAGTGCAGGAGTGTCGTGTGCGTGCGTGCCCACACCCATAATACAATATCCCCCGCCCCCCGCACATGCACGTGCGACACCCCCATATGCGACCCTTGCTTTTGGCACGTGATGGCACGGTGGGCCTGATAGGCCTGTTTTTCACCCTCCCCAGGCTCCATAGGTTTTCTTGGAGCTGGTGAGGGCAAAAACGGCCTTCCCCATCTCCCTGGAAGCCCTCCGGAGACCGGAAACGGCCCATTTCCCAACTTCCAGTGGGCCCCAAAGGCCCAAAAATCAGCTGGCCAGCATGCACATGTGCGCTGGAGCTGAGCTAGGGCAATGCTTGCATGCCCACAGATATGGCTCCGCGTGCCACGTGTGGCACTCGTGCCATAGGTTCGCCATCACGGCCTCTGATGATTGCATGGCTCATCTGGCCATGGGGGGTGGGGGCAGGGATTTCTCCGAACCACCCGCCACCATCGCTACCGGATCGGGTCCGAACCAGCGATCCAGTCCGAACCGGGAGCATTTCACCCCTGCAATCAGCCTACCTTCCATTGAGAACCTGAATACTGCATGGGTTAGAAAGAAGGCTGAGAAAATATCTACTGACCCTTCATATCCTGGACATAAACAGTTTCAACTCCTCCACTCAGGAAAATGCTATAGGGCATTCCATACCAAAACACCTAGATACAGTTTTTTCTCTCATGTCATCATTCTGCTGAACACCTGATTCTCACAGCACTGTCTTATGTCTAAGGATATTTACTGATGTAGTACAACTACATTACTATTATCCTCATCTTTTATACTACTTTTTCCTATTGGTATCTTATTATATTACTTTGTTGTTTGTAGTTACACTGAGACCTTATACACTGGAGACAAATTCACAATTGTCCAATCACACTTGGCCAATATAGTATTCCATTCCACTCCATTCCATTCCATTCCATTCCATCCTATCCTATCCTATCCTATTCTATTCTATTCTATTCTATTCTATTCTATTCTATTCTATTCTATTCTATTCTATTCTATTCTTTCCGTTAACATTAACTGTGAAATGTTCTAGACAATCAGCCAATCCTTTTCCTTTGGTAAAAGGAATTGATAGAAAACTCTTCCAGCTTTTCCTTGATTTGTTATCAGACCTAAAGTAAGATCTATAGTACATATCTTTTGTGACTGTAGCATTACAGAGAACATCAATCAGTCTTTACTGCACTCAAGTTGGACAATCTCAGCAAGTCCTGTGAGTTTGCAAGTCTGGTTTTCTTCCCACCTCTGTGTATCTGGTTACAAATTAACAAAATCTTTGTTTCTTTTCTTCCAAAATAATGTAGAATTACAGGCTTGCATCCATCCCACACAACCATTCATTGATCTGTTTATTTACATTTGTTTACAATACAATACTTAATACATGTATAGAGGAGAGGAACCGGTCAAGAAATCTTTCCAGTGGTGACAAAATTATTGATATAACGCCAATGTAATATTGTTGCAAATCTCAAAGAGGAGAAAAGGCTTTTTACTATTTGGGGGAATGTGAAGGGGGAAATTGCTAATGCACGTTAGCTTCATGAAAACACCAGGTAGATAGAAAATTCTTAGTTTGGATTAAAAATGAGATTTGGAATATCTCTAAGGGTATAGATGGCCTGCTTTCTTTTCTGATCTATGTAGCCTATAAATAATATCCTGCTGTATATTTACGTGAGAATATATGCTACTGAATCGAGTTCCTAAGGCCGTGATGGTGAACCTGTGGCACGCAGAGCCCTCTCTGCTGGCACATGCACTGTCGCCCCAGGTCAGATCTCTGTGGCATTTCTTTCGTGAGCTTCTGTTTCCCTGCAAACGACGAAACAGAAGCTCACGAAAGAAAAAGATCTTACCTCTTGCCATTCTGCTGGTGTTGGGATCCCCAACCTCCCACTGGCCAGCTGGTCTTCGGGTCTGTGCTGTGCATTCGTGCAGTTTGGGCACACTGTCCTAAGGCAAGGAGGCATGCATCTATTTTTTTTAAAGGGAATTATGACAAGGATATAGATTTTCATAGTTGCCAATATGGATAGATGTTAGTTTACAATAAACTAAAAATTAGTTTGGATGCACTCTTAGTTTATAATTATGCTCCGGAAAATAAGGAAAATAGTGTAGGACATGCATTTAATTATATTTTATCTTACTCATACTTCATTCTATGCAGAAACATTCTTTACTTTTTAAAAGTTTTTCTTCCATTCATTTTTAAACCCTCACCTTTTCCAGTAGCCCTTTTAGATCATCATTCTGCTTATGTCTCTCTATATGTGATTCTTGTAGTTACTGATCTTTTAATTTTGTTAAACTAGCTTCAGTTTTATCTCCATGGACTTCAATGTAACTAGGCAGCCCACATCAAAACAATCAATGTTCATTTACTTGTTTGTGCATCATCCATGAAAGTCAAATGTTATTCTAAAATCTACTGTATTACAACTGAAAATTCTTACCAGAGAGAGGCAGGAAAGGGAGAGTATTCTCATTTTCCAAATGTTAACTGCCTATTTTTCACACACACACACACACACTTGTTGAAAAACAAGTCATAGAAAAACGATATTATAAATGCATTGTACTTTTATAGCATATTTTCAGATATTTCTTGAAGCACAGTGTTAATTACCTGGTGGGCCTGGTGGCTCAGCAGACTGAAAGCATTGTGATTAACACCAGCTGTCTGCAATTACTGTAAGTTCGAATCTCACCAGGCTTAATGTTGACTCAGCCTTCCATCCTTTCTAAGGTAGGTAAATTGAGGACCCAGTTTGTGGGGGCAATAAGCTGACTTTGTATAAATATACAAAAAGTATGAAGGCTATTGCTTAACGCATTGTAAGCCACCCTGAGTCTCCGGAGAAGGGCGGCATATAAATCAAATAAAAAAAAAAATTACAAAGCCGTATCTGATTCCAGTAATAGTCTCTTTTCAATGATGGGATGAAATTCAAAGTTGTATCTGTATGTATATATTGCATTCTTCAATGGAAGATAGGGACAAAGGCATTCGACAACAAGAATGCCTTTTTTTAAAAAAAAAATTGATTTATATGCTGCCCTTCTCCGGAGACTCAGGGTGGCTTACAGTGCATTAAGCAATAGCCTTCATACTTTTGTATATTTTATACAAAGTCAGCTTATTGCCCCCACAAACTGGGTCCTCAATTTACCTACCTTAGAAAGGATGGAAGGCTGAGTCAACCTTGAATCTTTATGCCTCTCTCTCTCCCCCCTCCCTCTATTCTATTCTATTCTATTCTATTCTATTCTATTCTATTCTATTCTATTCTATTCTATTCTATTCTATTCTATTCTATTCTATTCTATTCTATTCTATTCACCACGGTGGTTAGAGTGCAATACTGCAGGCTATTTCTTCTGACTGCTGGCTGTCTGCAATTTGGCAGTTCAAATATCATCAGGCTCAAGGTTGACTCAGCCTTCCATCCTTCTGAGGTGGGTCAAATGAGGAGCCAGATGTATAGGAGTACACCTACCTAAAATATAATAGAACAAATAGTATCGCTTTCCTGCTTTTTTTTTTTTTTTTTTTATTTTTTTTGCTGTCTCTGAACTTAGATTACCGGTCTTCAGGCTCCATGAGGCTATGATCATAAAGCAAGGCACAGGAATTTATTTATCCTAGTTTATTTCTCATGCAGTTCTATAGTCCCTAAGGTGTTTGTTGGAGAATATCTATTGGAAATTAAAACTATTTTTCCTAGACTTTGCAAGCAACTCTCTGACCCTTCCAATACTGCACCGGTGAAATTCAGAGATAATCAAATAAAGGTATGCAATTTGTCACTTATTTTTAGTGGAAAATGAAATAAAAGGTAGCTTTAAGCACCCAGTAAGTTTAGAGCCCCTATAAAATGTATCACTCCTCAGAAAATATATTGAATAACTTTACAAGACTGAATATTCTAAACCAACCGTTTGGTGACTATGCATTGTTACCAACCAATCACCTAGCTTTCAAGAGGTATCAACACCCACATCCTGACCATTACTCCTGTTTAAGGAAGTTATGTAAATCTGTCTATCATTTATCACTTACCTTTGATAAAGGGGAAAGTTTGTGGGGGATGCCCAAAGCTGAGATAGTTTACAGTAGTGGCCAAAATTTTGGAAACCATTTTGGGAAAAGTCTATTTTCTAAAACTAGCTAATAACACCATCTTTTTTTGGAATAGTACACTAAAATTATATATCAATGGAAAGATAATTTAACCAAGAATATAATTCAATAACTTTTATGAAGGATTTGCTATTAGAGTAGCAGTATTTTCTATTACAGTATAAATAAGAAAAGTGAAACAGGTAAAAAAACAAGATGTACAAAAATTATTACCATGTCAGTTAATAGTTGTGTAACCTTTAGCATGAATTAGAACCTTACAATGTCTTCCCATAGAGTGAACCAAGTCTTTTAGTTCTGCAGCTGTTATAATGGGAAACCAAGATTGAATGACTGCTTCTATTAACTGGGTTTTATTGCTGGGTCGCTTCTGACTAACAAGTTTCTATAGTCAGCTCCATAGATTTTCAATTGGGTTAAGGTCTGGGCTATTCCCAGGCCTTTCCAGCAGTGGAATATGATTATCTTGAAACTCCAAAAAAAGTGGTGTTATTAGCCATCAAACCTTAAAAACACACTTTTCCTAAAAGGTTTCCACAATTTTGGCCACTATTGTACTTGTTTAATAGCCATTACTGCAATCCATTGTTTCAAAAATAGTACAGGTGAAACTCGAAAAATTAGAATATTGTGCAAAAGTTCATTTATTTCAGTATTGCAACTTAAAAGGTAAAACTAATATATGAGATAAACTCATTACATGCAAAGCAAGATAGTTCAAGCCTTGATTTGTCATACTTTTGATGATTATGGCTTACAGCTCATGAAAACCTTCAAATTTCTAGGTTTTACCATATCGCAAGATCTAAAATGGACAGCTAACATCAAAAACATCATCAAAAAAGCACAACAAAGAATGTTCTTACTGCACCAACTCAGAAAGCTCAAACTGCCCAAGGAGGTGCTGATACAGTTCTACAGAGGAATTATTGAGTCTGTCATCTGCACCTCTATAACTGTCTGGTTTGGTTCTGCAACCCAACAAGCCAGACACAAACTTCAGAGGATAATTAGAATTGCAGAAAAAACAATTGCTACCAACCTGCCTTCCATTGAAGACCTGTATACTGCATAAGTCAAAAAGAGGGTTGTGAAAATAATTACAGACCCCTCGCATCCTGAACATAAACTGTTTTAACTCCTACCCTCAAAACGACGCTATAGAGCACTGCACACCAGAACAAATAGACACAAAAACAGTTTTTTTCCTGAATGCCATCACTCTATTAAACAAATAATTCCCTCAACACTGTCAAACTATTTACTAAGTCCTCACTACTATTAATCTTCTCATCATTCCCATAACCCATCTCCTTCCACTTATGACTGTATGACTGTAACTTTGTTGCTTGTATCTTTATGATTTATATTGACTCTTCCTAATATGATTTGATTGCTTATTTGTACCCTATGATTATCATTAAGTGTTGTACCTTATGATTCTTGATGAATGTATCTTTTCTTTTATGTACACTGAGAGTATATGCACCAAGACCAATTCCTTGTCTGTCCAATCACACTTGGCCAATAAAAAAAATATCTATTCTATTCTATTCTGTTCTGTTCTGTTCTATTCTATTCTATTCTATTCTATTCTATTCTATTCTATTCTATTCTATTCTATTCTATTCTATTCTATTCTATTCTATTCTATTCTATTCTATTCTTGACTGAAGCTATGATTTTAATACTTTTTGGCTTCCAGGTCTCTTATTTTAGTACATTGTTTGCATCATCTACCAGCATATTGGCGTTTTTCAAAAGAAAAAAAATATGGCTTATTTCATAGGGCATGATTCTAATCTTTTCCACTAAAATTTAGTAATCAGCAAATAGAATTGAAGATATCCAAGGACTATTTTTTGCTGCCTCCTCATTTAACTAGAAAGCCAGTTAGCGCACCATGGTAGAAACCAGGAGATTTTGAGTTCTAGTCCCACCTTTGCCATAAAGCCAGCCAGGAAGGAGGCAATGGTAAGCCACTTCTGCAATTTTTGCCAAGAAAACTACAGGGATTTGCCCAGGCAATTTCCATGAGTCAACCCTGATTCTGAATTGGAGTGGCTTGAAGCTATGTCTAAAATAAAGACATGTTCTATTTAATGAAAACACAACTTCATTGCATTGTGATACATCTCAGAGGAAATAGAAGGCGTTTGAGAGAAATATACATTTCTGTAAAAGGCATCCACAGTGATGAATATTTGCTATGGCCCAGTCCTCTGAGTCTCCAAAATCTATATATTCATCTGTGCCGCGTATTATGAATACTACTAGAAATAATATCTTTTTTGCATAGAAAGGACTTTACTTGATTACTCAGTGGTAAATTCATTAAATGTAGAAATAAGTAATTTTTTCCTCATAACACCTAATTAAAATATGGTATTCATATTTCAGTCACCAAATAATAGATACGTACTATGGAGGATAAAACTATCAAAGACTACTGGCCATGAAGGCAATATATTACTTCCAATCTCAAAAGCAATGTATTTCACAATTCCTATTGCCAGAGAATGCAAGCAAGATGATTTAATAGAGGTGATGTCCTAAATTTCATCTCCACAATAGCTTCTAGTTGGTCATTGTGGGAAGAACACACACAAATAGATAGGCATCTGATGCAATTCATCAGGGCTCTTTTCATTATAAAAGGACTGCAGCCTGTTAAAATAAAGTTCCCTTTTGGGGAATCATTATTACTGCAATTTGGTTTCAATAATGCAAACTTTTAATTAACTGAGCTTAGACCATCTTAGAAAAAAAAAAGAACAAGTTCTGCTTCACAAATTATAAAGAAGAAAAGGCAGTGAATCCAAAGTGATTTAATTTTTCATAGATCTCTTCAGAAGTTACACAAATGAGCACATAAAGTTGGTACAAATACCGAATAAATGTCTACTTATTTCCTACCCTTCCTCATGTTACAAACTATTCCCTTTGAAGAAACAAATTTGGAATTTCAACAAAGCTCAGTAGGAAGCAACCACAGAATTTTACAATTAAATTTACAATTGTAGGTCAAGTACAATTGAGTTGATACAATATCAATTAATAGAAATAGACATTTCCTCTTCCTCCTTTTCTTCTTGTAGAGAGTAGCTACCTTCTTTTCCCTTTTTCTGATTCAGAGTGACCTTTTTCAGCATGTAACAAAGCCAGTTCTTTGATCACCTTAAAAGACTTTTATAGATTTACTATACTTTTTTTATTTTTTGGCACAATGGATAATAATGTTGGGGTAATTCAAAGCCAGCAGGTCTTCAGAGATTAACTTCCAAGTATCAGCAATTGCATCTGAAACTGATATTTCTTCTAGAGCCTTCTGCATACGTTGCCATTGTACTGAATCTGGGAATGAATAACACATCCTTCAGCAAGTAATTCAGAGAGAAAAATTGACCTCTTAGATAAGATTTTCCTTTTAAGCAACCAATTGTGATTGCCGTGATTGCCAGTGATAGATTTTTATTTTTTTTTAGTCAGAAATAGGCTGCACAACATATCTAAACCTGGAAATAATCTAAGCAATGTCATAGTTAACTTGGCCATTTTACCTAAACAAGTCTATTTTTGATCATTTATCTCTCCTAATCATCAGGAAGTACTTTTCCAAAGTTGAATCATTTATGCAAGAAAAAAGGGCTCTTTCTTGATATTATAATTGTATTTGTATCCATAACATTTCTGTCATTTTGGTATGTTGCTATATCATAACTACATTTTGAAGCTGAAACTAGAGGCCTAAGAAATCAACAATCTATTAACTTTATTTTGCAGCTTTTGCTTTCTCTTTGTTAATTCCTTTCATATGGCTAGGGTTTACCTGGTAATACTACAATGTTTTACCAGGTCTAGAAGCAAAGCCTTCCTCAATGGGTTGATGAATACTTGGGATGGTAGGCTTCAAATTGTTCAAAGACAAGGATTATTCTCCCATTCTTCTAACTGCAGGCAAATAGGTCTCACTGGCTTTGAGAATACTTGTTCTCATGACACAACCTTTGTCTTATCTTCAGCCCACTGTGGAGTCAGCCTAAGTTCGTCCTTAATACTTCCATGTTTAAAATAGCAGCACAAGCATGAATGATTTATAATTTATTACAATCTGCTGATGATGCAGTCAGGGGATTGTGTCTTCTGAGTTCCAGATGGCCAAGTGAGACTGCTATGGGAATCCCCTTTCCATCTACTACTTCTATTTTAATTTGAACTGCATATGAAACCAGACACCAGGTTTTCATAGATATATCTACTTGTTTAATGCCTGATTCACATTTCACAAATTTCCAGACCAACACAAGCTCCTCATATTCCTAGGTAAACCAGTCTTCTGGAAAACCACTATCCGTTATCAAACACCAGTTTAGTGGTCCTTCAGTAGACCCATAGGCCTGTCTGTTGCAATAATAAAAGGGTTGCTGTTTATTTAAACTGGGAAAGAGATATATTGTTGGTTCTGCTATGGATGAGTACCTTGAAGGTTTTCAGTTGCTTCTGCTGCTAAGAAGTTTTGTACAATCATCCTTTCTATCATTTTTATTACACTGGAAGGGAGTAGTGCTATTTTATGTACTTTGTGGGATATTTCAAGGTGCTGCCAATTGTAGCCATTCATTGCCAGCACTACCCTTCTCTGAACAATTGTTGATGCTTGGAGACTGAAATGGAATTTAAAACTTCTTCCAGTTTCATTATGCAATTTAGGGAATTTAACCAGACCTCTGAAAGACTGGTAAGTCTCTGTTCAAAGGTATCCTAGCTAATCCTCTCCACTCCCACTGCACCCCCAACTGACCTGTCAAATGGACCATACATCAATGCAATAGACCAGTAATCCAAATCCAGAAAAAATAAGTGACAAGTGACCAGTCACTCATTGGACATTGTTCCTGGACAACATGAAAGCCAGCTAAATACACTATTCCAAGTATTTCCTCACATTACTGAAAGCCTGCCCTACCGCACTTTGAAAAGAGATTTCTGGTGTTCTTCTCTGCCAGCTGGAAACCCTGGAAGAGAGGTAAAATGAAAGCAGGGAATTCTTCCAACCACTGGCCACAATAAAGCCTCAGTCCATTTGTAAGCCTTGATAGCATAGAGTTTCCTGCTTAAGCAGGGGGTTGGACTAGAAGACCTCCAAAGACACTTCTAACTAGGTAACAGTAACAGTAAAAGAGTTGGATGGGACCTTGGAGGTCATCTAGTCCAACCCCCTGCTCATGCAGGAGACCTGTACTAGGGATTCGAACCGTCGAACTGCCGACCTTTCTGATCGACAAGCTCAGTGTCTTAGCCACTGAGCCATCTAGTCAGGCTAATCTAGGTTAGTCTGTGTTACAGATGAAAATACCTAACCTGATATCTGTAAATATGTGTGCTTGTTTATATGTCATTGTGTGATGTCATTGTGTCACTTACCATTGGTTAGTACTTACCATTAGCCCCGCCTTCTCTGTATATAAGTTCTTGCTCCTCCCAGATTAGTACCTGTCTAATTGTGTTCCTGAGGAAGAAAAGAAATAAATATTACTATTACAAGAAAGCCTACAGTCTCTTATATATGGGCCTAACCAGGATAACCAAACTAGCAACAAATTGGTAGCAAGAGGATGGTTTGGTAGGCCCAACCGAACATAAAGATGCAAGACTCACATAACGACAAAAGAAGACCTGCCACCAGATACATAACGAAAAGAATGGCAGCTCAACTAACTCCTGACAAATATACACCACTTGAAAATATTAAGAAACAAACGCAATTACAAGAAAATGAACTGCTAACACCAAACAAAGAAGATGAGGTAAAAAGAAAAATACTAGAATTAATAGAAACAACTACAGCTGAATCAAATCTGCTTGTGAAAATCCGCAGCATAATAAACGACCACGGAACAGCAGCAGATAACGAAAATAACAAACAAGAAAACTGCAAAGTAAGAAATTCAACCCCTGACTTCAAAAATGACACCAAAGATGGCGACAGCTTCCCGCCTTTTTCATGGCAGCCATCTTACCCACCTAATACCTCTAAAATGCCTGACCAATTACTAAAAGAATTCCAAACCTCAAACTACGAAATAAAAAACAAAACCTACCAAGAAGATGATTACCCGAGTCCAAAAACAAATAAAAAACAATTATTTAAACAAAACAAAGCTCAACCTACTGAAGTAGAAATAGACAATGCTATACAGGTGCTAACTGCAGCACTCGGGACTAAACTAACAATACCAAACAAACAACCAGAAAATGAAATAGAAAATTCTAAACTACCATCTACCAAAGGCCAAAAAGAAATAGACTGTCTAAAGAAAGGCCTAGCCACCCGAAGAAAGACAAGCTGGCAATCATACTTACCTACTGAAGAGCAGCTCCCTGAACAACCCGGCTCCACTGGCAATGGCGGCCCGCCTCAAGCTCCACTTACTGACGACCTCAGAGAAGACTCCCCGATGAGCAGAGCAGCACCCCAGGCATTCTTCAGTCACCAGAGGCCCTCCGGAAACAAAGCAGAGCAACAGAAGGCCGTCTGGGACTTCACCCCAGGAGCTGCAGACACAGGAACCTCCCTCATCGACTGCTGGAGAAAAATGAGGACTGAGCATGCCCAGAACGAGCCTGCAAAGAAAGAAGAAGGAAACATAAATACAAGTCAGCGCAACATAGAGATAAGTAAATACAGACATACATCTACCATACCCAGGCCTTATTGTGAGTATGCTAAGGTCTTAAATCATGGACAGCTACTAAACATGAATAACACCTCACTACACTCAGGGACAATACCTCCAGACTTTATAAAATTGAAATTAGATGGAAGCAACTTAATGGAATGGGATCAGTGTTTACAGATTGTATATATGAAAGAAAATATTTTATTTTTTATTGATAACCCACCAAATAAGCCTTGGACCTATGAAATAGACTGCCTCCACCACAAAGCATACTATATGTTAATTGTTTCTATTTCCCCAAGTATACTCCCCAGTATAGAGCATAATTTAACTGTATTTGAAGTATATCAAAAATTATTCAGACTGTTCTATAGCAAAAATGTAGCCACTACCACAAAAATCTCTAGGGAATTCTATTCTGCCAAACTAAAACATGATACATCCATGAGTGAGCATATCTTGAATTTAAACGCTGTAAGAGCAGACCTTATTCAAAGGGGAGAAACCATTTCTGACAACACCATGAAAAGCATTATAATTAACTCACTAGATCACAGCTGGGATAACTACATTACACTAATAGATAACCTAAGTATAGAGCAAATTACTTTAGAAAACCTTACCAATAAGCTTATTACTGAAGATAGACTTAGAAGAGAGCGATATACACAACAAAGAGAAGGTAGAAATCAAAGAAGGACTGATTTCAGGGCCAGAGACAGATACCCACATGAATGTCTCACATGTGGATCTGAAAGACATCAGAGTAGAGACTGTCCCAAGAATATAGGATACAGTGACTCATATAAACACAAGGATAGAAGAATACACTTTTTAGACAGAACCTCCCCAGATTACAGGTATAAGAGAAGAGAATCACCACACTCTAGAGAAAGACAAACATACAGAAATAACCCTAGAGAAAATAAGAAAGGATCACTATATGGAATAAGAAATAATAACACTTTGATATCTGATTCACTCAACACCTGGCTCATAGATTCAGGAGCCACATGCCATACAACTCATAATAGAGAAATATTAAGTAACTTCACTGAAAAGAAATATTATATTAAAGTAGCAAACCAAAATAGAGTCCTAGTGAGAGGAATAGGAGACACGCATATAAAAGGTATAGGAAAAATAGAGGGGGTACTATTTGTGCCCGAAATTCCAAATAACATATTGGCAACCCTAAAGTTAAGCTTAGACAATGCAATAGAAACCACTTTCAGAGGTGGAAAGGTATTCATGACTAAGAACAACAGAAACATAGGTAAACTATTTACAAATGATGGACTAACATACCTACTGCCACAAGATAACGAACTAGTCTATGCAAACTATCAATTAAGAAACAAAAAACCAAATTCAGATAGCCATGATGAAAATAATGATAAGAATGCATCAAACACTGATACTAATATGTCTGAAAATTTAAACAATGGAAAACCTATTCACGATAATTGTAGTCACTTACTCCACAGAAAGCTAGGACACGCGAGCTTTCCAGTCATACGAAAAATGTTAGAGTGTTCCGAAGATTTAAAAATAAAGAACTGTAAAAATTACTTAGAATGCTCTGTATGCAATTCTTCCAAAATTAAAAACAAGCCAAAACCCAAAAAAGCCACCCGCACCACACAATCAACCTTTCAACTAATTCATATGGATGTAGTAGGCCCATTAAAACCTTCAATTAAATACAAAAAAAGATACTTCCTGACCATAGTCGATGACTATAGTAGATTTGGTTTTGTATACACCCTTAACCACAAAAGTGAGGTTTTCAAAAAATTTAAGGAGTTCTTTAAAATGGTAGAAACACAATACAATACCAAAATCAAACAAATAATGACTGACAGGGGGTCGGAATTCCTATCCAACGAATTTTCAATTTGGCTAAAATCACAAGGAATATTGCACTTTAAATCTTGTCCATTTTCCCCATTCCAAAATGGAGTCTCTGAAAGGAAGAATGGTTTGCTACAAACCATGGTTAAATGTGTGTTAGATGATGCTGGTTTAAACCAGTCATTCTGGGCTGAAGCCCTTAATTATTCCAATTACACTATAAATCGCTTATGGTCCAGTACAATCAATAAGACCCCATACGAACTCATGTATGGAAGGAAACCAAAAATTGGGCATTTACACGTATTTGGTGTATCTGCTGATGTATATGTGCCCTCACAGTTAAGACGCAAAGGAGAGAAAGTATCCAAAAGACTGATATTTATGGGGTACGAATCAGGAACCAAGGGATATCGCTTCATTGATAAAAATAATCACTTCATTGTATCCAGATCTGCCGTGTTTCATGAACACATGAACTGGTCAAAATTACATCTCAATGAAATTTACCCAGAATCAAAAAATATTACACACACGCACGCAAAACATCACACATCAGATACGAACCCCAAATCCACATCTACTAACAGAATCAAATGCCCAGTAATAGTTAATGATGAATGGAAAAAAGGACACCCCACTTTGAAAGTAGATCAATTAACCGAAAAAGAAGCTAAGTATATGCATAGCGATGAACATCCCCAGAATAGGCCCATTAGATCCAATAGGGGCATAATTCCTAAAAGATTAGATGATTACGTACTGTCTATCCAAGCTAAACACCTGACTCCTAACACATATGATGACATACTTAAGCTACCCCTAGAAGAAAAAAGTAAGTGGGAGGAAGCAATGAAAAAAGAGATGGACAGTTTGAGAGAACTAAATGTATATACACCAACAGACCTGCCCACTGAGAAATCCCCTATTGGCACTAGGTGGATCTATAAAATCAAGGAGCTAGAGGATGGTAAATTCCTATACAAAGCCAGGTTGGTGGCTCAAGGCTTTGCCCAAAGATTTCCGGATGACTATGAAGACACTTATTCCCCAACCGTTAGATCAGAAAGCGTGAAAACAGCACTAGTGTTAGCTTCTATCTTAAATCTGGAAGTATATCAATTTGACGTGCAGACAGCCTATCTGCACGCTGATCTAGATAAAGAAATTTATGTGAAAGCACCCCCAGGAAAGGATACAAAAAAGGGAGAAATTTGGCTATTAAACAAGAGCCTTTATGGACTAAAACAGTCCGGTAAGCGGTGGTATGAGTGCTTATCAAAGATACTTAAAAATATGGGTTTTGTAGCTACTTCATCTGATTTTTGTTTTTTCACAAAAAAAAATAATGATTCTATTGAATATGTTTTGATTTATGTTGATGATATATTGTATTTTGGACACGACAAAATTAAATGTGATAATTTCGCTGAACAACTAGGCAAAAATTTCAACTTAAAAATATTAGGAAAGGTAAATAAGTATCTAGGAGTCCAAATTGACAAAACAGATAAGGGGTTCAAATTATCTCAGAAAGACAAGATTATGGAACTCATACAAAAATGTAATTTAATTAATTCAAAAATTTGTGATACTCCTATGTCAACTGATTTTTATAGGAATGTGTATAATGAGTACGAACCATTCAAGGATAACACGTTATATCGATCAATTATTGGGTCCTTATTATACATATCTAATTGGACCAGGCCTGATATCACCCTTGCTGTAAATTTGTTGTCAAGACATGTAAGCAATCCTAACTCATACCACTGGGAAGGAATTAAGAGGATTCTAAAATATCTAAAGTCTAGCATTGATATGTGCTTATTCTTAGAACCATTCATTTCTGAAAAACCAACTTTGACCCGCTACGCTGATGCTGATTGGGCTACTGATTCAAAAACCAGAAAAAGTACTTCTGGATATGTTTTTCTTATAAATGGCTGTGCGGTGCACTGGTACACAGGCAAACAGAATTTAATTGCCACTTCCACAGCGGAAGCCGAATATGTTTGTTTATCCAAAGCGGTCAACAATCTAACTTGGTTCGATGACTTGTTAACCAATGTGTGGGATGAACCTGTTTATCCAATTATTATCAATGAGGACAATAAGGCAGCAATTGATATATCAGCTTCCGAAGCAATAGGTCAACGATCTCGACATATCGATATAAAATATAAACATGTAAGACAACTGTCAAGTATAGGATTTATTAAAGCTATCCATTGCAATACTAGTGAACAAATTGCTGATATCCTCACTAAGCCATTGCCA
Source organism: Pantherophis guttatus (assembly GCF_059756535.1). NCBI lineage: Eukaryota > Metazoa > Chordata > Lepidosauria > Squamata > Colubridae > Pantherophis > Pantherophis guttatus. Next base: position 89,674,230 of record NC_142063.1, on the reverse strand, counting down.
ACCAAACAACATATGTATTTGACTTCCAAACTTGATGTGCATATATAATCTTAATAACCCACCATTAGTTAGGTATTTTAGAGGGGGATTTGTTACAGATGAAAATACCTAACCTGATATCTGTAAATATGTGTGCTTGTTTATATGTCATTGTGTGATGTCATTGTGTCACTTACCATTGGTTAGTACTTACCATTAGCCCCGCCTTCTCTGTATATAAGTTCTTGCTCCTCCCAGATTAGTACCTGTCTAATTGTGTTCCTGAGGAAGAAAAGAAATAAATATTACTATTACAAGAAAGCCTACAGTCTCTTATATATGGGCCTAACCAGGATAACCAAACTAGCAACAGTCTGTTGTTCTATTATTCTGCTACTGAGATAGATTACAGCTCAGCTATCAAGGCAGCACAAATTAGGTTGGCATATTTTTTTCTGCTGACGTAAGAATACACATTAGTCACAAGGAGGAGCCCTAAAAAACTAGGATCCCAATGAGAGGATCTCTAAGAACCCTGATTTCTGTTTAGTTATTAGCTGCAAGCAGGAATTGCCCTTTGATCTGGAAGATATAAACATATGTAGCTCTCATTTTGGCTTACTGATAACAATGGAGAAAGAAACTGGATCTGATGGTATAAATCCCAGGACTGACTTTGTTTTAATAAAATAATTTCAGCTGCATAAACACTTCTGATGAGGCTTCTCAGAGAGGCTTACAAGTATCAGTAACAAGGCAGTCCTTGCCTTACTTTGAAATTGGTGACACAAAACATCAAAAGGAGATGGGTGGGGGGAATAAAAATAAGGTCAAGGAGCCTGGATAGCTCAACAGACAGAGCTCTGTAATTTAACACCAGCTGTCTGCAATTAAAGTAAGATCGAATCTCGCCAGGCTCAAGGTTGACTCAGCCTTCCATCTTTTCTCAGGTAGGTAAATTGAGGACCCAGTTGTGGGGGCAATAAGCTGACTTTGTATAAATATACAAAAGTATGAAGGCTATTGCTTAACGCACTGTAAGCCGCCCTGAGTCTCCGGAGAAGGGCGGCATATAAATCAATTTTTTAAAAAAAAATTGCTTCATTTTGTTTTCTTTTAGAATTTCTTTAAAAATATTCTACACATAAACCTGCTTGCAGTTTCCCTTCACCCATTTCACAATTCCATGTAATTTAATTTTTTTAAAAAAAAATCATATAAAATTGAAATATACAGCTATGGTGTTCCAAACATCCCTATTACAAACTTATAAACTATAAACCTAAACTATAAACCTGTGGTGTCCTACTGCTATAGTTCAAATTGCAGCTCATCTGTCAGCAGTAGCCAAATCCACTCCAGATAGTTTTAAAAATCTCTTCACCCCCCAAATTCTTTACTTTATCCTTGCTGGTGTTTGGAGGCTCAGTGTGTTAGCATTTCTCCCATTTCTCTCTCTCTCCCATTGCACAACTTTTTAAGGATATAGATCTTATCATGACCAGATGGCATTGAAACAATTTGTGTGGGCTGAAAAGAACAAAAGGCAGCTGGTCTCTCAGCAAGAAGTGATCTAATGCCTTTTTTTCTCCTGTCTCCCCCTGCTCAGCAGCCTGATGCAATAGTTGATGGGTATGCGCAGAGTGGGGAAAACGAGAAAAACTAGGCATTGTAAAGCAGAAAGAGCAAAAATGATTTATCAAGCATTACTGAAACATGAAGGGTTGAAAACTCATAAACGAAATGCAAGATTGAAGGGTACAACTTATTCAAAAGTAACAGGAGTGGGGAAGTGAAGTGATATTATATCTAAAATGTATATCTATATATACATATAGGAGTGCATATATGTATTGATATCCAAAAATCTTGAGCATAAAAATCAGTCAGAAGGCAACAACAAATGTATTATTTTGGGGGTATGCTATTTCCTGCCCAAATGGAATGAAGATAACTGCTCTTGCACCGTCCCTTTCATGGAGGAAAAATATAGTAATACTGAGAGGATTTCCCCACCCCACCCCCACTCCCGTTATCTTCCTACTATTTCAATTTCCAGAAGGTTGAAGAAGTGACAGAGGAATTCTCTCTTCTAGATCATAAGCTAAGATACATATTAAGTAGGAACCCATGGATATAAATCTATGGGGTGCATAAGAAGTTTGGGAATTTCTGGAAAATAAATGTACAGTCATATATTATTAGATTGGGGGGGGGAGGGAAATGGGAGTAATCATCAAGTAGGAGATTTACCAGGAAGTAGCTAATATCTAAATCATAATAGGAATTTAGAATTATAAAGAAAACTAAATTAAAGAAAAAAAATCATTTCTTCTCCTTCTCCTTCTGTAAAAGGAAGAAAAAGGAAGAGGTAGTTTGTTTCTAGAAGAGGAGGTGAGGATGGTATCAAATGATAAGGAGTCAGCAAATAAGTAAACGAAGTGAGTGCTACTACCATGAATGAGTTTAACCTTCCAAGGCCAAATCAAATACATCCTATAAAATGGTTGCAGATGTAATCTTGGAAAACAATTTTGTCATTTTTGAGAGACCAAGATGGATGTACATCATGCCAGAAGAGTGAAGAAAAGCAAATGTTGCTGCTATGTTTCAAAATTGGGAGGTGGTGAGTGACAGAACTTGGTTGACTGCAGGTAGATTAGCAGAACATTGTTATTAAGCAACAAATATTGGGGCAAAATTTTAAATCATTAATTTAAAAAGTAATTCATTGCCTAGCAGAGACACCACGGGTTTATCAAAAACAAATAATGCCAAGCCATTCTCTTGGCAATCTCTTTTCTGATAGAGTGACAAGTTTAGTTGACCATGGGAATGTGGTAGACATGGTGCACTTTGAATCCAAAACATCATTTGAGAAGAATATCTTCAAATAATCCAGGAGTAGAAGAGATGGCAGATTGTGAGCTGGACTATCCTACCATCAGATTGCTATGAAGCTGATTGAACACAATCGTAAGTATATGATGAGTCAGTGTCAGAAAGGATGGACCCCGACAACCCTCGGGCTCCATTCTAGACCATACATTGTTCAGCATGTTTATAAATAACTTGAATAATGACAAGAAAATAAACTTATCACATTTGCAGAATACGCAAGAGGGCTATGTCTATGGAGATTCTCAGTCATTCAGGTCATGGTTGTCCCAAAGGTGTTTTTTTTTTTTTTTTCAAGAGGCAACTGGACTTTCTTGTTTTTCTTTGAAGATGTTTCGCTTCTCATCCAAGAAGCTTCTTCAGCTCTGAAGAATATTAAATTAACCTACGAGCCAAGCACCAGCTGGATAATCCTGTTTTGTCTAATTTTTGAAAAAATATGGGGAGTACGGACCATCCATACCTTTATGGAGAAAGTGTTGTGTGAAATGGAAACCACCAATCAAAAAGTGTCATTTCATTATTTAAGTTTATAGCAAGATACAGTAGTCCTCAACTTACATCCACTTGTATAGTAACTGTTCAAAGTTACAGGACAAACAAAAGGGATTTATGACTGGTTTTCACCCTTATGACCATTGCAGCATCACCATGGTTACACGATTAAAATTTGGGCACTTGGTAACTAGCATGTATTTATCCCAGGGTCACATGATCCCCATTTGTAACTTTTCTAGCTGGCTTCCGGCAAACAAAGTCAATGGAGGAAACCAGATTTGCTTAAAAATCACACGATTCATGTGTGACAACTACTTCATTAGCTTAACAAAAATAGGTTGTAAAATGGAGTGGAACTCACTCAATCACTGTCTTGCTTAACAATGAAAATGTTGGGCTCAATTGTGATCTTTAGTTGAGGACTATCTGTAGTGAATCATAAGTAATATAAGTTTATATCAATAAAACCCATGTTCATTTTTTGGCATGCTTATGATGAACTACTGTAGTAATGGAGTAACATGTAATTTTTTTTTTTTTTATTGAAAGAGTTTTACAACAAATACAATTTCCCCACAACCCCCACCCCCCCTCCCCTTCCCCGACTTCCCAGAGCAGAACACAAGGTATTTCTATTAAGCTTTAACAGTAAGCTAAATTGCATAACCAATTATGCTAACACCCCTAAAAGAAAAATTCCCTTAACCCCCCATATATGAAATCCTATTTCTTAAACATAATATTTCTAATATCACTTATATAGCACTTGTACAAATAATAAGAAAAAAAAAATCATTCGTAAGCTATTTGATATTTTTTGGTCTGATACTTATTTTGTATATAATCAATCCATCTTCTCCAGTCCTGTATATATCTTTCTTGTGTGTGATCCTTCAAAAATGCTGAAATTTTAGCCATTTCAGCTAAATTAGTTACTTTCAATATCCAATCATCAATAGTAGGCAAAAAATCCTTCTTCCAATGTTGTGCAACCAACAATCTTGCTGCTGTTATCAAGTTCAAAATCAATTTAGTCTCTACAACTGTACAATCTGTGGTTATACCCAATAAAAACAACTGTGGAGTAAATTTCAGTTTCTTTTTAAGAATATTCTGCATCACCCACCAAATCTTTATCCAAAATGCTTTGATTTTTCTACAAGTCCACCATATATGATAATAAGTTGCGTCATCACAGTCACATCTCCAACATTTAGCTTGCACATTAGGATACATACATGATAACTTTTTGGGATCTAAATGCCATCTATAAAACATTTTGTAAAAGTTTTCTCTTAAATTTTGTGCTTGTGTAAATTTCACATTTCTAATCCAAATTTTTTCCCAAGTCTCCATCATTATTGGTTCCTGAAAGTTTTGTGCCCATTTAATCATACAGTCTTTAACCAATTCCGTCTCGGAATCTATTTCTAATAAAACATTATACAACCTTTTAATATGCATTTGTTTTTGATCTCTAATTTGTTTTACCAAATTCTCCTCATTTTGCACAAAGCCAGTTTTTTTATCTTCCTTCCATCTAGCTTGAAGCTGACCATACTGAAACCATGTATAAATTATACCTTCTTCTCTCAACGTATCTAGAGATTTCAAGTACATTACCCCCCTTTCCATAGTAAGAAGCTCTTTATAAGTAATCACCTCCTGTTTTTGTTCTATACTTATATTTTCTATTGCATGTCTAGGATTTGCCCATACAGGTATCTTGTAATTTAACTTATACTGATATTTTTTCCAAACCCTTAACAAAGCATTTCTTAATATATGAACCTTGAATACTTTATCCACTTTTTTATCATATAACAAATAAGCATGCCATCCATATAACAAATCATAACCTTCTACATTCAGAACTCTACCCTCAGTTAGATTAAACCAATCACTAATATGTGATAACACCGCTGCTTCATAATACAATCTTAAATTAGGCATTTTAAGACCCCCTCTTTCACGTATATCTTGTATAATTTTCATTTTTATTCTGGGTTTTTTCCCAGCCCAAATAAAAGTATTAACACCTTTCTGCCATACTTTTAGATTTTCGTCTTTCTTAAGCACAGGTATCATTTGAAATAAAAATAAGAATCTAGGTAAAACATTCATTTTAATTGCTGCAATTCTTCCCAATAAAGACAACTGTAGTTTTTTCCAATTTTCCATATCCTTCTGTACCTTCTGCCAAAGTACCTCATAATTGTTTTTATATAATTTTGCATTTGAAGCTGCTATATATACCCCTAAGTATTTAACCTTTTTAACTATTTCAAAGTCTGTCAATCTTACTAATTTATCTCTTTCCAGTATAGTCATATTTTTAACTATCATCTTTGTCTTATATGGATTAACTTTAAATCCTGATACTTTCCCATATTGATTGATTAAATTCAATATATGTGGAGCCGACTCTATAGGGATAAAGTAATAACCAGGTCATCTGCGAAAGCTCTTAATCTATAGTCTTGTTGTCTAATTACAATACCCTTCACTTTTTCTGAGTCACGTATCTTATTCAATAATATCTCCAAAGTCAAAATAAATAATAATGGAGACAGGACACCCCTGCCTTGTTCCTTTCTCAATTTTAAAAGCCTCTGTTAAACCTCCATTAACTATGATTTGTGCTGTTTGCTGCTGATATATCGCTCTAATTGATTGTATAAAATATTCCCCAAAGTGCATTTTCTCTATTATTTTAAACAAAAATTGCCAGTTCAAACGATCAAATGCCTTCTCTGCATCCAAAAATATAAACGCTGCAGGGACTTGATTATTTTTTTCCAAGTATTCCAGTAAATCTACGATTTGTCTAACATTATATCTCATTTGTCTCCCTTTTATAAACCCTGATTGATCATTGTGAATTATTTGTTGCATAACTGGCATTAATCTATTAGCTAATATTTTAGCAAAAATCTTATAATCAGTATTCAAGAGTGAGATTGGCCTAAAATTCTCAGGTTTAATGGAATTATGATCCTCCTTTGGGATTAGTGAAACAAAGGCTGTTTTCCAAGAAGGTGGTACTCCTCCTCCTAGTTGTATTTTATTAAATAAAATTTTAAGTGGTTCTAACATTTCAGATTGTAGATGTTTATAAAAAACAGCTGTTAATCCATCTGTTCCCGGAGCTTTACCTATTTTTAATTGTTTGATTGCCTCAACTATTTCCTCAGAAGTTATTGGCTGATTCAATCTCTCTCTCTGCTCCAACGTTAATTCAGGAATCTCCATCTTTAAATATCTATCAATATCACCATCTTGAATTAAGTCTTTAGCATATAACTTTGTATAAAACTCCAAAAAAGCCTTTTTTATTAAATTCTGTTGATAAATCTCTTTACCTCTAAATTCTATCTTATCTATGACACGTGATTTCTGTTTTTTCCTCATCGTATAAGCCAACCATCTCCCAGGTTTATTAGCATTACAAAATGTATTATGTCTGGCATATTGTATGCTAGTTGCTACTTGCCCAGCCATTAACATATTAAATTGCTCTCTTAAAATATTAATCATATCTTTTGCCTTTTTATCTCCCGGGTTATTTATAAGCAGTTGTTCTTTCTTTTTAATTTCCTCCTCTATCTCTTTTCGTCTATTTTGTTGTTTTAATCTATATTTATTATTCAAAAAAATTAATGTTCCCCTCATATATGCCTTACACGCATCCCATACCATCTCCATCGAGGTTCCTTTATTCATATTATTAATAAAAAATTCTTTCAATTGTTTTTTAAGCTCAAAGAGATTATCTTCATATCTAAATAAGTTCTCGTTTAGCCTCCAAGACCTCCTTTCCCCTCTTTCCTGCTCTAGTTCCACCCAAACCGGACTATGATCAGTTAATGTTCTTGGACATATCTTCGTACTCTTCACCCTAGAAAAAAGATCATTTGTAGTTAAAATAAAATCAATCCTAGAAAAAGATTGATGCCTATCTGAAAAAAAAGTAAAATCACTCTCCAACGCATTCCTTTCTCTCCATATATCTCTGAGTTCGATATCCTCCAAAATATCAAAAAAAGATTTAGGCAACTTGGCACGCATGGTGGTCTTGGAAAGACTTTTTTTATCCTTCTGGGTATTTAATACCCCATTCCAATCACCCATTAAAAGTAAAGATCTGTAATCCCATTGTAAAATTTTGGTATGTAAAAGTTTGTAAAATTTTTCTTGTTGTTGATTAGGTGCATATACTCCAACTACTAGCATCTTCCCATTCTGTGTTATTAATTCAATTGCAATATATCTACCTTGAGTATCAGCCTCAATTAAATTAGCCACTAAGCCTCTTTTAACATATATAACTAGGCCATTTTTCTTTTCTGGTGCTGAAGCCACAAAATGTATACCTAATTTCGAATTTATCAAATACTTTTGATCTGAAGATTTAATATGGGTTTCTTGCAAACAAATAACATCGTTCTGAAATTGTTTCAAGTAATGAAATATTTTCTTTCTTTTTTGTGGAGAATTTAAACCATTGACATTCCAGGATAAAAATTTATTTGCCATCTCTGGGCATTCCAAGCTTTGAGAGCATCAGCTGAACCTTCTCCGCCATCTTAGATTTCGGCCTAGCTCCTCCCACTGCTTGTGTTTTTTGGACTTGTTGAGTTGGATCTTGAGGTTGTTGTGCCAAATGTTGTTTGTAAGTAGCTCTTGTAATTCGTTGATCTTCTGGCAGTTGTATCTTCGTTAGTGCCTCAAGGGTTGGTGGTTGACCCCCACTCAGTAATGGATCTTCCAAGTTAGCTCCTCCAGCTAGTGCTTGAGCATAGGTTTGTAGTTGTGCTCCACCTTTCTCTTGCTGCGTAACTTCCAGTTGCTTTCCAGCACCCCCTGGTGAGGGTGGCCTTCCAGCCTTTAAAATATTAGCATAAAAGTCTTTTGCCTTTCCAACTGTGTTTAAACGATGCCTTTGCCCAGCATATGTCACTATTATCCCAAATGGGACGTCCCATCTGTACTGGAGCTGTTGATTTCTTAATTCGTTCACCAAAAAACCAAACTGCTTTCTGTCTCTTAACATTTTAGGAGGAAGCTCTTTCAAAACCACCAATTCTTGTCCCTCCACTTTAATCTTATTTCTGTAAGAGGCTTGCAAAATGTCATTTCTAAATCTCCTTGTTGTAAAATAAATCACCACATCCCTTGGTAGTTGCTTTTGTTTTGCCAGCCAGGAATTAACCCTGTAAATTTTGTCCATTTGGAATGCCAAATCTTCTGGCCTTTCTAAGATCAGCTCTGCTAAGGCGTTGGAACAAACATCTTTTAAATTTTCACCACTCTTCTCTTTCAACCCTCTCAGCCTCAGGGCAAATTCCATTGATCTGTACTGTAACATGACCATCTCGTCATCCACTTTCTCTGTCTGTGTCATAATCTCTCCTACTTTAGCTTCAAGATCTAAGTTAGCATCATCAATCTCCCGTACTCTCTCCTCAATCTTTAACATGTGAGTAGCCAGTCCTGAAACTGCAAAAACAATGTCATCTCTTATTTCATCATGTTTTTCTTTCACCACGTTTGTAAGTTTCTTTAACTCCTCTGAGAATCCTTTCATCATTTCTGCCTGATTGTTCAGGGCACTCATTATAAATTCTTTAAGGTCTTGTGACTGTGCATCAGCCGGAAGTTGTTGTTTTGGAGTCACTACAGGAGAGCCTCCTCCCCCTTTAGAAGTTGGTGGCTTTAGTTGTTTAGCAGCCATTTTTATTTTAAAAAGAATTTTTCCTTTTTGCAGCCAGAAAGTCTTATAAGCAGTCTTACAAAGTGTATTTCAAAGTTTTTCCAAAATAAACAGTCCTCTCTTCTAACTGTAATCAATCCCCAGCAGTTTATTCTTCAGGCAAAGGGTTCTTAACAAGCAATTTCCTTTTAACTTTCACTTTCCCTTCCGCCCTTAACAAAGGCTTCCTCTCCAGCCTCCAGCTCAAGAGAGCTCCGTTTGCAACAATGTATTCACGGGGTTAAGCTCAGTTTATTATTTAAAGAGGCTTGCACTCTTGCTTCCGCTCTGTCTGCCTTAAGAAATAATTAGAACTCACTGTTTGCCGGCAGAATTGGACGCAGACGTCTTGCTCTGTGAATCAGAGGCACCAGCGATCCGGAGCAAAGGGAGGGGTGAACTGGGGAGCTCTCGCCCTCCGAGTCCCTGGAATTAATCCAGTGACAATCGGGGAGCTCTACCCACCCCCTCCGACTCTCCTCTCCTTCTTTGCCCGAAGGAGAGTTTTTTCAAACCGCCAGACAGCTGTTCAGCGCTGTCAGGGCGGTTTTTTACAGATCGGGTGGCTGGCGGTCTATGGAGACCGTCTTCGAACGTCTGCGGAGCCACCGGAAGTCCGAGTAACATGTAAATTTTGTTTGTTTTCCTAACTGCTAGTGTTTTTATGAGAATGGAAAATAACTTTTTTTAAAATAAATAAGCAAAGCACAAAAGAAAAAAAACCTACAGCCCCAACAGAAAAGGGAAGATAAGAAAACCTAAATATGTTATATGATTAAGTTAAACTTCACCAAAACTCTAATTAATTAAATGTTATTAAGTAATACATTTAATTATTAATTTAAGGATAGCATTAATTTTATAGCAACATCCCTAATAGAAAAGTTCAATCTATAAGAACATCATTAAAAGCAGACTATATAGAAGCATACCACATAAAAATGCCTTTTCTGGCATTCAGAAACTTCAAAAATAGAGAATAAACTCATAGCCTGGATCAATTCCTTAACACCAGGAAAGTACATTTTTTCCAGTTATGAAAAAATATCTTTTCTTGTGAAACTTAATAAATCCAAAGCTCCTCGTAAGATCGCAAATTCTATGTTTTAGAAGTATAGTTTAACATTGCATTAAGGTTCTAACATTGCTGGGGTGCAGTGGCTCAGTTAGGGTGCGGTGGCTCAGTGGCTAAGATGCTGAGTATGTCAATCAAAAGGTCAGCAGGTCAGCGGTTTGAATCCCTAGTGCCACGTAACAGGGTGAGCTCCCGTTACTTGTCCCAGCTTCTGCCAATCTAGCAGTTCGAAAGTGATCTGTCCCCGTACCCACACACACACACACACACACAGCCAGTCGAGGGTTAAGGAAACACTTTGGAACGCACCCAGGTCTTATCTTCCACTTGGCAGCGATAGACACACCGTCTGCCAAGTGACTTTATTTTCAAAGTAAAAACAGAAAGATAAATACTCAAGAGTCCAAATGTCCGACACTTTAAATCTTTCTCTCAGCAGTTCCGGACGAGGCTTTAGTGACTATCTAAGGTTTGCTTTGTTTGTCACAAGGATCCTTTGACCACTACCCTCTATTATATAGTCTCTGGGGTGTGGTCCAGTGACTCAGTTCTAATCCCTAGCACGTCTCCTAAGCTGCTGCAAACGTTTATCACGCCTTCGGAGGCGTGCGTCCAGGAATGATGTTTCCTCATCACTCTGATTTGAATCAGCTGTCTCTTCTCCCTCGGCCGGCACTTGAGACAATGCCAGAGGGGAGGGGCCTGGAGAGGGAGGCCTGGCTGACTCCTCTTCCTCATGCTTGGAGCTTTCTTCCTCCGATGGGACAGGCTCAGAGGGCGGGGCCACAACAGAAAGCACATAAAAAATACAAGTAGAAAAATAGGGACCACCTTTGGTGGGAAGGTAACAGCGTTCTGTGTGCCTTTGGCATTTAGTCATGCCGGCCACATGACCACAGAGACATCTTTGGACAGCGGCTTTGAAACGGAGATGAGCATTGCCCCCTAGAGTCAGAAACGACTAGCACATATGTGCGAGAGGAACCTTTACCTTTACCTTTTGACCATAACATTTCTTCTCAAATTCTATTAAGATATGTAATTCACAATGTCGCATCCTCCCCTCAGCTGTTCTTGAAGAGCAATACAGGAAGATTCCTTACTTGGACAGACAATGACTCTACAAAGTCGGGCATACAAAAACAACAGAGTGTGTGCCTCTCCAGGGTCTGTACTATAGAGACAATCCTACTAGCCTCATCTTCTCATTACTGCATAAATATCCCGGACAGTTTTACACCTCCCTGCTGCTTTCACATACTAATTCTGCTACAACATACAATGTTGACAGTTTCTATGCAGCAGTGCTGAAAATTCATTAGGTGATGAACTGTGTCATAAACTAGACTTAATGAGCACCTTGCTCACTATGTCGGAGTGCTCTGTAATATAACAGACATAGACTTAATCACAACTCACCCTTTATTATCCCTTACAATCCTCCTGTCCCTTTTGGGAATTCTTTTAGACTCTTGATACACACACACACACACACACACACACACACACACACACACATATATATATATATATATAGCCACTCCTTTGCTGGAATTTAAACAGAGTTTAAACAACTTATAAAAGAGTTTGGACATCTCACAAAAGGAGTGAATATTGTATCAATTCCCCACTACAGTGCCTTCAGAAAATCAAATACCAAAAAATAGAAGATGAAATTGTGATTTTGTTTGATGTCACAGCACTATTTGTATCCATCAATCCAGAACTAGAGAAATAATCTATGGCAGCAGTACTGCACAACACTCCTGACCTAACCAAATTCACTAAGATTGAAATACTCAGAATCATGGACCTCATTAGCCTCACTACCTACTTTCAGTTTCATGGACAAACAAACCAATAAATCATGGGATCACCAATTTCAGAATCCATAACGGGGACTTTAATGAAGCATCTAGAAACTATAAGACTCCCAGACATACCACCAAAAGCATTGTTCCACTATCTAGAGGACACTAATAACAGATCTTATATTCTGATCAATATCAAGTGGAAGATATATTTTATATAATTTTCATTCTGCCAATTGTACGCTGTGTATTGAATAGGGACAATGAGAAAGAAGAAGCTTGTCTCTGACTTCAGAGTCTCACTGACAATCTTTCCATGGTCCAATATAATGACTTCCAGTGTCAAGGGATTTCTAGCAAGCACTCCTCAATAACCAGGGAGGCTTTGCAAGTAAACTTTTATTGAGAGCCTTTGCTGAAATTAAAATGGGCAGATTAAGTGTATGGAATGACACAATGATTAAGCATCACGAATGACTGAAGTAAAGGATCAATACAACTAATCTGTTTGTTTTATCTTTTTTATATGCTTAGGTTATATGATGTCACCCAGCAGTTGTCATCAAATTAATCAAAACAAGTGAAGCAGAATAAATTTTTTAAAATGTTTAAAAAGTAGCTTGTTTTCATAAAACGATCACATGATTTCTCTAACAGGAGGTCTTTGCAGAAAGGAGTAGAAAAGCTAAATGACAGCATTCAAGGCCTCATAATTATTATGGTAGGTTGCACAGGATTTGACATTTTTATCCATCCATAGAGTCCTTCTGAAAGACCTGAGATAGACAGATGTTGTTTGATGATATTAAAGGTATAATCAAAGAATGCAATTTGTTCCAAATAAAGCTGCCTATTGCAATTGACTGATGGTGGTTTTTGTTAATAGCAATAGTACTTAAACTTATATAGTGCTTCACAGTGCTTTTACAATCCTCTCTAACAGAGTCAGTATATTGCCCTCAACAATCTGGGTCCTCAGTTAATGGCCACTGTAATGCCTATGTATTAACAAGTGATGCTCCAGATATTTTGGGATTGCAATAAGGTGCCTATTACTATTGGTATTATCTTTGCCTTTTTTGGCACAGTCATCCTACTTGTATTTTCAAATATTCGTATTTGTGATTTTTCTTCAGTTCTTTCTTTTCTATTCTGCTGTCTCAGACCTTTTTGTCTTTCTTATTGGCAATTGTTAAGCTTGGAGTGTTATGTGGCTATTATTATTGTATCAAAAGGATCCAAAGCAATATACTGTAAGAAAATGTATGGACTACACATTTTGATTGCAAACTGCCAATGATTTATCTTTTGTAATTCATAAATAATGTGATAATTTTATTGGGGAAGTCTTAGACATACAAGATTTAAAATACACAAAGGATCAACCAATATTAGCATAAGTGGCAATCTTGTAACTATCACTTTGAAATGCATCATGAAAAAGTTTGTTCATTCATTTCTTTTCTTTTTAATTTCAAAGGATGTTAGAATCCTAATGTAGGTATCTGGGGAACATTGTTATGAATAATACTGAACAAGTTAATACATTTTTAATATAACTGTTATTGAATGTCATAAATAATAATTAAAAATGAGACACATTAATTTCAATGTAAGTTACTCACTAAGAATTTATATCCTTAAAAGAGCACTAAATTAGGCAGTCTACAAAGGAGGGAAAAGAGGAGAGGGAATCGTTTAAAAGAAAAAAACAGTAATACAGCATAAGTTAACAAAAACCAAACCAAACCCTACCTCCATTCTACAATAACAATAGCATAACATTTTTCTACATGTCTTCTTGAAGTTGCCCTTGATGATCATCCAAAAGCTGCAACTACACATGTGGTTTTGGGTGCTCCTTGGTTCACCCAAGTAACACCACTATGGGGTGAGCTGCACTGGCTCCTAGTTACTCTTGGGTGCAATTCAATAGTATGATAATCATTTTATTATTTGATGTACAATAGCCTAACTTGAAAGATTCATCTCTAACAGAAAGCAGGCTACAAAAACATTCAAATAATAATAATTATTAGATTTATGATTGTTTCATATAAACATATGCATTGTTTTATTTACCAGAAACCATTTTTGAAAAGACGGGCAGCTTAGAAATATGATATATAAATACATAGACATAGACATATTATTGAACCATAGATCATACTCTTTTCAAAAAATGTAAAGCCTCCTTCACAATCAGCTTGATTCTTGTGCTTATCATTTGAGTCAGATAAGTGCAAATAGTAATGCTACTTGCTGACATATAGTTGTTATCAACCATTAGGTAGGATTGGTCACAAAACAGCTGCCCCAAATACTACACAATCTTTATTATAGTTGGTTACAATAAAATAATCTTGAAAGTTTGAGTGTTCTCTGCCTTTTCATATACCAAACAGACTCAAAGCAAGGTGGCCTTGAGTTTGCCTCTCCCTCCTCTTTCTCAGGGGTGGCATTTCTTTAGCCACTCTTTCATTCTTTATTTAAGGTTGTCTCTGTAGTCCTATTCAGTGATATATACATGTCTGAAATGAACAAAACCTCTGTCGCTGTTTGCCTTTAAGGGCTAATTGATTTCCCTTACTGATGGAAGGATATAAACTGTTCAAAAGAACCAGATCTAACAAAGGAGGAGATAGAGTTGCATTATATCTAAAAGACCACTACATCCACAGAAATGAATAAAAACAAGGATGAAAATCTCCTAGAATACAGATGAGATGAGATAACCTTATTGTCACTTTTTTTCTGTGAACAAACATATAGCTTAATATCAAAGGAAAAAAAGAATGACATTGCCACAGATGTATACTATAGGCCACCCAACCAAGCAGAAGAAATAGATTAACTTTTTGCTAGTCACTTAAGCTGCAGAAATGAAAAGTCACAATTACTTCTCTGAATCCTGACTTGTTCATTATACTGGCAGGCCTTCAAAACCTTTGAAGTCATGTTGGTGTTAACCTGCTATTCCATACTGCTGTTTTGTACCATTTGGATGTACCAGATCCCACCAACTCCTTATCCCATGTTCACCAGCATAGGTCACCTTATAAAGTGATTAATATTCCAACTAATTAATCAGTTCAATAAGACAATAATTAACTGTTTGGCAATAATTTAAATACAATTATAAAGCAATTAAGATATGCTACGATGATTGGCGTAATACTAAACTACAACAAAACCTTGTAATGAAAATGCTGGGGGGTTATTCTAATAATAAAAGTATATTTTCTTCCTAACATAGCTAACTTTTCAGTATATTAAATAAAAGCAAATCAAGCAAGAGGGTTTTTTTCACAGATTAATTAGAGCTCCCAGGAAATTTATAAATATAAATACATATGAAATAAATTCCTGTGTGGAACCAAAAATAGATCCTGTAATTACAGTTAAATTGTTGACATTATAACATAATGCTTCCCTTGAACAAGATTAGCCTGAAATTTAAAGTGCCCATGAAGCATTTACCCTAATTACAACATTTAATACATTCCAGTGTAATCCATTGTATTTCTACTTGCAAATATTCTATTTGCAACACACCCCAAAGTTTCTTTCATGATGCGAAAGGATAGATGTGCAATTTCCTATCCAAGCAACTTCATATCCACAATTGGAATATTTAGAAGATTTTTTTTTTTAGATATGGAAACATATTAACTATTCAGAATGCAAGATAGAATGTCTTCTCCATAATATAACTGCCCTTCATTTAACTCTGGAAATTAAAAGTACTTTGCTATTCACCTCTGATACTTAGTACTTGAGGAGAATGTTAGATGTTTAAGCAAGAGCCCTTTCAATGATAGCTACCCCTTCCCATATGATATTTTCAAAGCCTTTTCTTGAGTTAATATAGACATGGCACATTGTCTTCTGTTCTTAATGCATAGTGATACAATATAATTTTATTATCCATTTCATTTCCATTATGTAAACTGAGTCATTTTATAACACAGACGTATAAATAACATGGATACCTTCATGTCATGCATTAAAGTTTCTTGCAACTTTCTTCATATCGCTTTTAGTGATTTATTTTTTGTGATTCTTGAAGTGTTTCAGGACTTTCTAGAAGGGCTTACTCTATGATAATAATGCTGCAGAAGGAATAGGGAATTTGCAAATGATAAAATAAAATGCAAATAGTACTTAGCACTTGATTGCAGTTTGTTCTCTTTTTTTAAAAAAATAGTTGATAGAACATTGCATTATTTAAGAGCTACTACAGTATATGTGGATGGCATTGATGGTGCTGTTTATGTTTTCTGACATGCTGATTATAATGTTGTGCTTTAAACTACTTAAAGATAGAATTAATGAAGCACCATAAAGAGCCTTGAAAAAATTCAAATCAAAACATTGTTTGATTCTCAAAGGAATAAACTTAGGAGTTTCTAAAGAGTTTGATTCATGAAAAGATTATGCTCTTTTCATTTCCCTTAAAACAGCTCTCTCAACTATATTAGATTCAATTAGATTCTAGTTATAATGGAATAGTATCCAGGATAAACCTCATTTTAAGAGCTAACTTTCCCAGATCTTCCTGTGCCACCAGTAAGCATACATTTTGTCAAATAGTCCGCAGTGCTTTGGAGAAAAATGATTATTTATTTATTTATTTATTTATTGAATTTCTATACCGCCCTTCTCCCGAAGGACTCAGGGCGGTGAACAGGTTAAGATTTCATATACATATAATAATATATATATATATATACACAGTAAATAATAAATTGAGTCAACTTGGTGTATCTTCTAAGATCTTGGCATAGAATTTAGATGTTTATGCTAGCCTTGCTTGTTGAAACAGAAAGGTCTTCAGGGCACGTCGGAAAGTGCGAAGATCTGGGATTATTCATATTCCAGGGGGTATTTTGTTCCAAAGAGTAGGTGCCTACTCAAATACCTACAAATTGATGGGTGAGGAGGAGGAATCACATATTTGTATATTCTATGGACTTCAGTATTTATCTTTAAGGTTGGCTCTTCCATTTAT
This sequence comes from Pantherophis guttatus, assembly GCF_059756535.1. Classification (NCBI taxonomy): domain Eukaryota; kingdom Metazoa; phylum Chordata; class Lepidosauria; order Squamata; family Colubridae; genus Pantherophis; species Pantherophis guttatus. The sequence goes on along the minus strand of NC_142063.1, from coordinate 89,657,206 downwards.
TTTGAAAACCTAAGAGAGCTTAATATTTATCTCTAACATACCACTTGGGAGTATTAAATGTCAATGAGAAGCACCTGCCTTATGGTCTGAGTAGTACTCTGAAAATGTAAGATTTTCTGAATATAGGTTGGGGATAGTGAACCTTCTTATCCTTGACAACTAAAACAAAATAATAAATTGACTATGATTATATCTATTATATGACTATGCATTGGACACCTCCAGTAGAAATAAGATTCAGTGTCCTCTTGCCATTGTTCAAGTAGTCATAGAATTCATTTCAGGAAAGTTGTCCAAAGACCACAGTTCAACTTTTGAGAGGCTGTGGGTTATGATTAATTAATTTTATAGTTTAGATTTATATGAACACCTGCTCAATATGTGATTCTGGGTGGCTATCAATAAAATAACCACAGTAATGATTAAAAAGAAATAATAAATAAATATTTATTTCTTTAATAATTTAATATTATTAAATTTTCTTTAATAATTTAATATTTAAAGAATTATTAAATAAATAATAAAGAAATATTTTGCCAATAGAGTAAAACCCAACAAGCCAAACAATTACCACACCAAATTAATAGCCAATACTTAAGCCTCATTTTGGGGAAAGAACCAGGTCTTTAATGCTGCACAAAAGAGTAGTAAAAATCAAAGTCATTTAAAACTTGGGAAGTAGATTGTCCACAGGATATGTATAACCATATACTGTATTGTATCCTAGAATCAAGTATCCTGGGTCCCATTAGATAACATTTTTTAAAAAAGTAAACCTAGAGCATGGATATGGCTGAATTCTTGCCACTACCTGAGTCATAGCATTCCAAATAGTTGCAACTTCTGTATGGTATATTGCAAATCAAAGCTATATTGTATTAGCCCAAAGAGGAGATGACCAAAACATGAGTGACAATGAACAGGACATCCAGGTCAAAGAATGAACAAAATTGGTATGCGGAAAGGAGATGTGCAAGGGCAATCTTAGCCATGACTACCACTTGCTTCTGAACCAGATGCCATACATCTAAGGGGACCTCCATCTTTTACAGTGGGTCTATTTGGAGAGTACAACTTCATACTGACATGCAAATTTCATTCCCCCAAGATTTGGGAGGTTCCAAAACTCATATCTGCTTAGTCTTTTCAGGATTATGCCTTAAGTTATTCCTCCACATCCAAGCTCCCACTGCCTCTAGATCAGGGCTGTCAAACTTGTAGCCCAAGGGCCGGATGCATCACGCACTGGCCATGCCCACGCCTAGTTTAGCAAGGGGGGGGGGAATCCCAATACATCATGTGAGGCCGCCGTGACACCGCAAGTTTGAAACCCCTGCTCTAGATAGTGGGACAGTATCTTGATGGCTTCATTTGATCACTCAGAGTAGAGATGTATAATTGGGTAGCATCAAATAAATATATTCAACAGTGTCATGTACAGTAGATCTTAAATACAGGAAAAGAATAGAGCTTGGTAGAACTGGGCCTCTCCTCCCCACAACATTGAACAGAATCAACTTCAGAGAAAGGAAAGGAACCATTGCAATATTGTCCTTCCCACTAAAATTAGAGAAGTGATACAAGGTGGCCAAGATGGACACGATCTCACCATTATCATTCCTCCTGAGGTCATCAAAAGTGATGCCAATGCTATCTCAGTACTACAACCAAATCTGATCCCTAACTAAAAGGTATCCAGCAATCCATTTCTTCTTGCAGATTCTGAAGCTGCAGTCCAACGCTTTCTCAATAATTTCCCCTAAATGGGGAGAATGACACAGTATGAAAATTGCCCAGCCCACCCAAGATTCCTTTTCACTTCTTTGAAGCAATTATTCATTATTCTTGGATGGCATGGCTTCTTACCAATCTCCACATACATGTGCATAGAAAGCCACTCTAACATGGAGACTTTAGAAAAAGAAAGGTCTACTTCCACATGTAATGAAGCATTTCTTTCAAAAAAATATATATACCGGTACATGGTTCTCTTGAAAAATGTGAAAAGCACTTGCTTTTCAAGCAAGTAATTCAAATAAGTACAAAGTAAATGCCATCCTTTGCTAGATGCTCTAGCAAGAGCAGATGGGAAAGTAAGCAACTGCTATCTTACTCCGAAATTTGTTTTCAGCCCTCAAATACATTCACTATTCATTTTGCTTTGTTTTATCACCAATACCCTTGATTCTGGCCTTCAGGACTGCCAAATTGAGTCTTGCTGCTTAAAACGTGCAGTCTAATTTAATGTGTTTTCCAAATGGATGTTGAATTATATGACAATTCTGTCTCTAGGTTGAAAGTGTATTTTCCCCCCAAACATTAAACTGGCATTGGTTTTGATTTTCAGTACTGTTTATTTTGTCATTAAATCAAATCCTCATTATTCAGCTCTAGTCGCCCCATGAATATGCATCTATGAAATATTAATGTCATTTGCTTCTCTAGCTGTGTTTGTATTTTGCTCAACAAGTGTAGTGCAGCCCAAGTGCTTCAAATAACAAATGCTAGATATTTCCTCTATTCTTGGATTGTTCTTGCATTTCTCTATCCATTTGCTTTGCCCTTTTCAGTATCATGCGTGGGTTTATTGCTAGATGACATGCATAACCTTTATACTCACTGTAATTTCTTTTCCAGAGAGCTTTTGATTTTGTTCAGTGTCCTTTCATCTCGTTCCCCTTTAACAAACTGTTATTCTCCGACAGCCTTGCTTTGATATTTTCAGATTCTGTAACCTGGAAAATTCTTATTCCCTTCCTTTTCCAGTTCACCAGACATTCAATTGCCATCCTAATTTGATGAGTCATTCTTGCCAACTGCCCACCCATAGCTACTTCTCAAGTTTTATTATTGATTTTGTTGGGCACCAACAAGCTATAACTGCCTTTTTGCAAGTTTCCTTCTTTGTTTGCTGTACAATGCCTTATTTACGAAGCAATCACAAACCATGCACCTGCACCAAACAGATTGCCTAGTTGTAATGTCCATGCATTTGTTCATAATCCAAATTAAACTATAAATAGAAGAGCTTCATTTCTTTTAAAGGTTATATTATTCACGTAGGCTCCTAAAATAAACTTTCTCCATCCAAAAACCATATAGCCTCCAGGCAAGACAGTATGCTTCTGGCACCAAGTGACCACTTCTTACAACAGTAAGCCAAGTAGCACAACTATATCATGCTGTCTTTTGTTTTCCTACAAATTATCAGCAGAAAGAGAAAACATACTATGCAGCTATGGCTTTAGGCCACATTCCTCTGCATTCTTAAGTTTCATCTGAAATTTGATGCTAAAAAAATGTAGGTGGTTTTGTTTTTTAGTTTCTATACAGTAAACATTACAATGATGAAAAGCCTAATTTTGGTCAATCTTTGGTCAAATCAAATCATCATGATCAATAAGAAACATCAATCAACATCTCCAAACCATTTCCTTTCATATTCCTTTCAGCTGAGAAGCAGGTATTATTCATGGAAATGAGATAAATCAATGATTCAGTTTTTAAAAATGTAAAGACATGCTTTACATTTTTACTTAAACAACAAGATAGTTTCAGTGGCACATTCTGTTCCCTTTCTTTTATTCCTATGACAAATTGCCTGCACAAGAACTATCTATACCCTATGAAGCATTTGTTTCCACAGGTATTTTCATTTTTGCTGAACTTTCTCCAACTGCGTTTTCAGAAGGGATACAACGCAGTGTTGTTTTCCATTCACTGTTTTGCCAAATTAAAGTATGCTTCTTCCCCATTGCAACTCAACCCTTTGAATCATAGTCAATGTTATAAAATCCACTCTATTTTGGAAACCCCAAAGACATCCTTATGGCATTTCCAGATAGGGCAAGAAAATTCCTCACTGAAAACATGAAAGATTGCTGTATATTTGTGTTTATAACAATAGACTGTATCAGTGATGGCTAACCTTTTCCAGACTGAGTGCCCAAAGTGCTTGCGGCCGAACCCCCAAAATGCAATGCATGTGCCACACCCGTGCATGCGCCATGCCCCCATGCATGCACACGCAGCTCCTCACATGTGCCCCGCTCCTGTGCAGGTGCTGCAGAGACCCGAAGAGCAGCTGGCCAGTGGGAGGACTGCACGCATGCATGGCAGATCTCAACTGGGGCAACAGCTCATGTGCCCACAGAGAGGGCACTGTGTGCCGTCTCTGGCATGCGTGCCATAGGTTTGCCATCATGAGACTATATAGATGGATGGTTTAATTCCTGAACAGGGAGATTTCTAGCCTTTAAGAATCTGCCATTTCTTTTGGCTTTTATCCTGCCCTAAGCTGGAGTTCTCTGAGAGTGTTTAACTAACAGGCAAACTATAAGGAAGGCCAAAGTTCTATTTACAGAATAGTAATCGGGCTGATAATTGTGAACCAAATGCTGTAAATTCAGCGAGGTTGCAGTTTCAAGGAGCTGTAATAGGAACACAAATAGTATAAGAACACCAAAAAGCTATGGCTGTTTAAACCAGTAATACAGCATTCATGAAAATTTATGCTTGAAAATCCTGATATAGCTATTGCACATCACTGATATTAAGGAAAATAGTCCCTAAGTTGTTGTTTTTTCCTCACCTTTCCATCTTCCTCCAGCCCAATGCACCAAAAAGTTTGAGATTCCACTTTTAGGCACTTTTACCCTCATGGGGTAGGAAATCTGCCAACCTTCTTCAAGTCCAATTTGGCTAATTGCTCATCTGTGTCTTGATTAGCTAAAAGGTTACTTCCAGCTGTTTTTATTGCTTTCTGACTCAAGTTCAACATTCCCGCAAATTCTTTGTCAGCTCTTTGACAAAGGGTAAAGTTTCTTTCAAAAGCCCTGCTTCTTCATTCAAGAATAGGTGATGTGTGACATCACTATTGTTCACAGAAATATATGAATTCTAAAGCCCATATTAATGATATTGCCAATTAAAAGACTGCTAAACTGTACTTTATCGAGCTAGAATGTGCTGTGATAAATACTGTTTGAACAATAAAAGAAATTCAGGAACAAGGTGTAATATAGTCTCCCAACTAGTATCTCTAGGAAGACTATACAGTGAATAACAGAGTTCCTAGAGAAACTTGTGGAAAAGCTTTCAAAATATATATTTTTTTCAAAGTCAAGACAACAGTGCACCATTAATGATCCTCTGTGGTATAGTAATAAAAAAACAATCAGACCTCTTATATTATGTAGTAAATTATTGTGTATTATTTTCTGAGTCAATATATTTCCCAGGAGTGCTTTCTGTGTTTTCACATAAAATTCTTTTCCTTTCTTGAATAAGTCATGTTGTATAAATGTTGTCAATGCAATTCAGCCTTGGCAACTATATCACCAGCAGTTTGGACTGGTTCTGTCAAACCTCATGCATCATGAGCACCTTAACTGTGAATTCTTTTTTATGCATTGGTGTTTAAGAAACAAAAGAAGAATGGAACCATTCAGAGAAAATCAGTCTACTTATGATAACTTTCTCTCACAATATTCATTCATTCATTCATTCATTCATTCATTCATTCATTTATTTAGGTGCCCACCTTACTGTCAAAGTAATTCTAGTAGTTTGGCATAATGAAAGCCAGAATGAGCCTAACACACACTACTGTTGTTGGCAATTACAAAAACATTCATTCAAAATATCTAATTTTTTTTAACCTGTGGGTAATAGTGTCATATCATACTTTTAAAAAGTCTGTACTTGAAATTCTGAACTTTATAGAAATTGGCATCACGGTAATAGCTAAAATGATTTGCACCATTAAATTAATTAAACAAAATCTATTTGCGGAGAACATGGAAGTATCACTAATGCACACAATAGAATCTGTTTTATTAACTAATTTATTTTTCTATTGAACTTACATTGCTGTTGGTTTTCATGTAATGTCATAAAAATGAAGAATAATGAAGAAAGTAAAGAAATCTGTATCAAAAATAATATTGAATCACAGTAGCAACCAAAAAGCGTCTTTACAATGTGTATGTTTGTGCGTAGGCATATATGTACGGTAGTAAGCATGATTTAAGAAATAATTCAGGTTGAATACTATGCAATCAAAATAAAACCTAAAAAGATCAATAACCTAATGTCGAAGCATCTTATGTTTTGCTGATGATGTAGGAGGCTTAGTGCTGGCACAAAACTTTATTCAGGTGATAGAGATATGCATATCTGAGAAGATATGAACTTTGAACTTCCTGTCCATAAAATTTCTCCAGAAGGGTACAATTAATATAGCCAGAATATTGGAATGGACGTATTACATGGTCCATAATGTCTTCCTCACCATTTCAAAGACAGAGTTGTTTCTTAAATATTGTTGCTTTTTAATATTCATCCATTATTCATGGTGGTGAAAGAGTATTAAAAAGAGTGTAAAGGGCATGTGATGTTTCAGCAATGAGTTGATTGTGCTAAAAATATCTGTCTAGCATATGTAGAATATTTTTCATACTTCATGTCATAGGGAGATTAGATTCATTGTCTGCTTATAACGAAACAAGCAAAGTTCTATTGCCAAGTTTGCTTGTGGGTATGATGGTAGGAGCTGGATCAGTAATGTATTTAAGTAATGAACTAATCTAAAAATTGAAAAGGGTGTTCAAATTGATTCCTTTCTACATTCCATAATATTACAAAAATACTTTACAATTTATGTTGCATATAAATTGTTCATTAAATGATATATTCGTATTAATTAATTTTGTTCTTTCTATCCAGATGTTATATATTTTAATCAGGGATGAAATGCTCCTGGTTCGGAACGGATTGCCCGATCAGGTAGCGATGGAGGCGGGTGGTTCGAAGAACCGGTAGCAAAAATCCCTGCCCAGCTGAGCTGCACAATCATCAGAGGCTTTTTTTTTATTTTTAAAAGCATTTTTTCTACAACCGCTTTGGCCAAAAAAAAATGCTTTTAAAAGTTAGAGCCTTGATAGTACAGTGGTCTACGCACCCTGTTATTAACACAGCTGCCTGCAATTTACTGCTGGTTCGAATCTCTCCAAGGCTCAAGGTTGACTCAGCCTTCCATCCTTTCTAAGGTAGGTGAAATGAGGACCCAGTTTGTGGGGGCAATAAGATGACTTTGTATAAATATACAAAAGTATGAAGGCTATTGCTTAACGCATTGTAAGCTGCCCTGAGTCTCCGGAGAAGGGCGGCATATAAATCAAATTTAAAAAAAAAAAAAAGCCTCTGATGATCACGCGGCTCAGCTGGGATCATCAGACGGTTTTAAAATCATTTTTTCTAACCCTCTTTGGCCAAAGAGGTTATAGAAAAAATGTTTTTAAAGGGAAAAAAAGCCTCTGCCAATCAAGCAAATCAGCTGGGATTGTCAGAGGCTTTAAAAAAAAGAAAGAAAGCCTCTGCCAATCAGGCAAGTCAGCTGAGACTTTTAAAGCATTTTTTTTTACAACCTCTTCAGCCGAAGAGATTGTAGAGAAAATGGTTTTAAAAGTTAAAAAAAAAAAGTTGGGCACACCCACTCAGTCATATTACCCCACCCCCCACCAAGCCACGCCCCCAGAACCGGTAGTAACAATTTTTACATTTCACCACTGATTTTAATGTTTTATTGAAATAATATAGAGTTTTTGAGCTATATCAGCTTTTTTTCATTTTTGTGCCTTCACAAGAGGAATAAAAAATAACATTTATTTTAGTTCAGTGTACTGAAGGTCAGAAGTATATTGCTTTATTTAGCTTATTTTTATTTAGATTGATAGGACTTCATAGGCAACATTTCTAAACGTGATCTAATTGCGTTAGACTGACTGTACATGAATATTTAACTGGCTTTGTTATTTGAGTTGGTGGGTTGGGAGCAACAATATTGAAAGATAATCTTGAGATTACGGATCCTAATTTGAATAGAATAGTGTACATGCATGTGTGGTGTGATATTGACCTTTTGTTGAATTTCTGGCACTCTGTCCAAAATCTGCCAAAACTGACAGAGATTATGTCCCTATCAATTGTATTAGCAGGAAACATTGCATATATCAGAGAAATGAGTATGGTTGGTAGCATATTTTCCTTGTTCTTTTTCTAAAAAGCATTCGATGACAGCCTTGATGTGCATATTCATGGTGTCCATCTGTTGACAACCCTGATATGTGGAAAAAAAATCAATTTGGAATGTGAGAAGAGAACAGAAGAGAAGGTTTTTGAGCAACAAATATAAAAATAAGACAAAAATGTGCATTTGTAAAATTAAAACATATCCTCATAGCCCTCATAAAACATCATGAGACTCCCTTGCTAACTGTGTTTCAGAGGGAGGCCTAGAACCTAGTTTAGCTATTCCTCTGTAGAAGTGGACTTTTCCTTTTTCTTGTGCACAGATCTTGCCGTGTAGACAATCTAGGACTGATCAGTGATGAATCTGGGAATGCCAAGGTCTGAATTAGTGGTTTGTTTGATGCCTATTGGCCAGGTAAATAAATGCTGCAAGCATTCTTCCTTCCTTTTTCAGTTTTAGGGCACTACAATTCTGTTGCCATGTTGTTCTGGCTGTGAGAAAGATTGTGCTTCTATAGGCTTATTTCTTCACACCTTGCAAGTTGAAATAACAGAAATGAGGACTGGCAGCTCAGAAAAAGGATCAATATACCCATGAAAACTTCATTCTTGAAAGAGGTATTCTTCTACAAAGATAAAGAGTTTCATTTTATTGCTCACTAATGTCCTCCTAGACTTCTATAGGTGAGACATTTCAGTTGAAAGGATCTCTATTTTTCCCCTTTGGATTTACTTGTTGCTTAACTTTTCACATTTCCCCCCCTACAAACTGGATTCTGTAGGGATGGTGTGAAATTATTTTAGGTTTTTCTCATGTCCATTCACACTTTCTCACCCAACCAAACATCTCTTTGCTCCCTTGGGTGATCTGTTAATATAGCTCAGCAGGTAACTTGGAACATAATTAACTTCCCTGTTAGTTGTATAGTCTACTAAAATCTCAGAGAAAGGCAACAGGTCTAGTTTAGAGGGATGAAAAATGTGTACAAGGAAGTAAAGGTAATGAGAAAGTTGTATCCACTGTAGACAGCTAACAAGAATTTTCTGGGCAACTGAAAGAAGGGGGAGTAGGTGAGAAAGTAAGCAGAGAAATAAACCCCAGGCTTAGTTTTGCTAATTAAATCAGTTCAACTGAAGGAAAAAAAAAACTAACCATTTTTGGTCATGTTTCCTGTTTTCCCATTTGAGATGTGATAAAAATGCTTCATTAGATGGAACAGAAAATAACTGTCTTGAATCCAGCTGGGGAAACATTAAAGTATTTGAAGGATTCCTCAGAGTATTTTCTTTTCTTTCTTTTCTTTTCTTTTCTTTTCTTTTCTTTTCTTTTCTTTTCTTTTCTTTTTCTTTTTTTGAGGGTAGGGAATGCCAGGTTAATCATTCCAGACAATCAAAGCTTCTCCACTCTTTACTGCTACCATTCCTTGTCTTTCTCCCTCTTCTAGAGATGTGGGTAAGACAACCTAACACAAGGAGGGGACTTGCAGAGCTGACTTCAAGAATCAGGCCTTGAGTGAGGGGTGTGTGATGAATGATGGCAAAAGCTCTCCAGCCAGATCTCTTCAAAGATTGTACTTTAACCAAATAGGTGAGGAGAAAAACCAGGGCATGTCAGTCTGGGGTGGCTGAGATGGGCACTAAAGCAAAAGGAGTGAAGAAGATGGTAGGCTCAGGATGTAAAGACAGATTGCTTGAGATTGGGGGGGGGGGTTCCTTTCTCTTTTCCTCCTTTTGGAGATGCTGCTAACACCAATAACTATTGGGGATGCAGACATCTGCACCTTAAAGGGTCTGATGAAAGTATTCAAGTATTTTCCCCATGTATTCATTTATTTGATATATATGTCTTCTTTTCATTCATGCTCAAGGCAACGTACACAGTGTTTCCCCATATATTTTCCTACAACACGTCTATGAAGTAGAATTCACTGACTGGCCTAAAGACACCAATTACTGTGACTAAAGGTGGATTCGAATATGAATTCCCCTGGGGCCAGTGCAATACTTTTAACTATTATACCACACTGGCTCTCATTCTCTAGAGATCTCCTGGAAACCTGGGAGATCAATAGTCATATGAAAAGATGTTATATCCCTGGCTGTTCTACACAAGGCATTTCAGGTGAATGGCACTATGTATTTCTCTGTCTTTCTTTCTTTCAGATAGCACTATGCTGTTAATTTCTAAGGAGATTGACAGTTGTATAGCAAAGAGCAAATACAAATGGACTAGTTGTTCTACATATCCCATGTAGAGAGATTGATAGTTGCTTTTTCTACTAATAGGTGGCACTGGATGGAAAGGACAGCAGGGAACTTACCAATCATCACCATATATTGATGTACATTTAAAATGGTAATGACAACAACCAACCTTGCTGCTAAGATCTAGTAAAGCTCAGCCCAGTTTATATGAACATTTACTTAATTTTATCTTTTTTGCTGAGATTAGGAAGAATGCATGTTAAAATAGCTGTCTGGATACATCATAGGAGAAAAAGAAAAGATGTTATATATCTGAATGAAAATGGAGTGGAAACAGAGAACTTGTGGGGTTGAGATAATTTATACTTTGCTGATAAAGAAATAAAGGGAGACTCGTATAGATCTATTTCAAGCTTTTTAGCTTTCATCAGCTATATACCATTTGGTATAAAATGGTTTGTCGTGAATGCAACTGCTTGAGAGCTCCTGGATTGGAGCTGAAAGGTGAAAAGGAGCAGAATGCCCCCTCCCACATATTGGGGTAGACCAGGTGTCTCAATAGAAAAACACTTTATATTTTTTTTTTTAATTTTTATTAATTTAAGAAACCACATAATACATTTATAAATGCAAGTAAAACAATTTACAACAAACATCATCTTTATAACATCTACCTATAATATCTGAATTGTTACAATATCAATATCCTATATTCTTCAATATACAATATTTCTCTCACCTTATATAATGATATTATTTTATTGATATCTCGTGTCTCTTTCTTAAATTTCATTTGATTTAAAACTTTATTTTACTCTATTGATATCTTTTCTTTTATTCAATTTTTCTTTCTTTCTTCTTCTCTTCTTTTTCCACTTCCCTCTAACCATTTATACCATTTTTGCCAGACTAGATAATATTCAGATTCTTCTTTTCCTTGGATCTCCTTGGTAAGTTTATCCATCTCAGCGCATTCCATAATTTTGGATATTAATTTCTCTTGAGTCGGGACCTCTTCTTGTTTCCAATTTTGTGCGTATATAATTCTTGCTGCAGTCAAAATGTGTGTTATTAAATATATTATTTCTTTTTCATATTTGCTTGTAGGTATTCCTAATAAATAAGTTTCTGGCTTTAATGGCACCTTTTGAGTTATTATTTGTTCTAGTTGCATTTTTATATTGTTCCAGAATTTTTTAGCTTTGGAACATGACCACCATATATGATAATATGTCCCTTTATGCGCTTTACATTTCCAACAGAGTGGAGATGTGCCAGGAAACATTTTAGAAATTCGCGCCGGTGGTAGATGCCATCTATAGAACAATTTATAAGCATTTTCTTTGTATGGTACAGATAATGTTAATTTATTAATATTTTTCCACAAATTTTCCCACTTATTTAATTCAATTGCATACCCAAAATTCGTCGCCCATGTGATCATATTCTCTTTAACTACTTCCTCTGCTAGTTTATATTCCAATAGAAAATTATAAATTTTGGTTATTAATTTCTCATTGGGGCCTAATAAAATTTTATCCAACTGATTTGGTTCCATTTGAATTCCAGTTTTTTCCATATCAGACTTATATCTGAATTTTAATTGCAAATATGACCACCACTCTATTTCCACATTTTGCATTCTCAATTCTTCTCTTGTTTTTAGTTTTCCTTCTTCATTTAAGATGTCCTTATATGTTTTTAATTTATTTGTATCTATTGTATTTGGATAAATATGTGCTTCCATTATGGAAGTCCACCTAGGAATCCTATCATAGTGATATTTTCTGATTTCATTCCATATTTTAAGCAAATTATCTCTTACAATATGTTTGCGAAATTGTTCTTGTTTTGTAATTTTCTCTCCCCAAAGATATGCATGCCAACCTCTTGTTAAGTCAAAACCTTCCAATATTAATGTTCTTATGTTTTTGAGTTCGATCCAATCTTTTATCCATATTAACGCTGAGGCTTTGTAATAACTCTGCCAATCAGGGAGTCCCATTCCCCCTCTCTCTCTTTTGTCTTGTAGATGTTTTAATTTGATTCTTGCTTTTTTCCCCTGCCAAATAAATTTTAATATCATTCTGTCTAAATCTTTAAAATATGTTCTTCCTGGGTTTACTGGTATTACCCTAAATAAGTATAACACTCTTGGCAGAATATTCATTTTAATGGTAGCTATTTTGCCTAAAAGAGACAATTGGAGTTTTGCCCATTTTTCCAAATCCTTTTCTATTTGTTTAGCTAATTTAATATAATTGTCTTCCTTCAAAGTTGATATTTTGTTTGTAATCCATATTCCTAAGTATTTAACTTTCTTTGCTATTTGTATCCCTAATATATTTTCCAATTCTTCTTTTTGATACTTGTTAAGATTCTTTGTTATACTTTTAGTTTTTTGTTTATTAATTTTCAATCCCGCTACTTCTCCATATTGTTGTACTTTTATCATTAATTTTGGTCCAGATTGTATGGGTTTATCTAAAATGAATACTATATCATCTGCAAAGGCTTGCAGTTTATATTCTTGATTTTTTATTTTTAGTCCAGTTATTTCTGTATCTTTCCTGATTTCTTCTAGTAATATTTCCAATGTTAATATAAACAATATAGGAGATAATGGGCATCCTTGTCTCACTCCTTTCTTTATATCAAATTGTTCAGTTGTATCGCCATTAATTTGTATTTTTGCTGTTTGGGTGTTGTATATCTTTTTAATCATTTTTATAAATCTTTCTCCAAATTTCATTTTTTCTAATTGTGCTAATAGAAATGTCCAGTTGAGATTATCAAATGCTTTTTGCGCATCTAGGAAAATTAAAGCTAACTGGTTTTCCGATCTTTGCTCATAGAATTCCAGAGTGTCAATAATTGTTCTTGTATTGTTATGAATTTGTCTTCCCGGAATAAAACCATTTTGATCAGGATGTATATAGTATTTGACTAGGTTTTTCAATCTCTGTGTTATAATTGATGTGAATAGTTTATAATCTACATTGAGAAGAGAAATTGGTCTATAATTTTTAATTTCCGTGGGATCCGAATCTTGTTTTGGTATTAATGTGATTATTGTTTCATTCCATGACTTCGGAATTTCAGCTTCCATTAATGCATCATTGAAAACTTGTATTAATATATCATCTAATGGTTGTTGGAATGTCTTATAAAACTCTGCCGGTATACCGTCTGTTCCCGGTGTCTTGTTATTTTTTTGTTTCTTTCTCGCTTCTATTAATTCTAACATTGAGATTGGTCTGTTCAATAATTCTATATGTTCTTCTTCTAATTCTTGAATCTTTATTTTATTTAAATATTCTATGATATTTTCTTCTCTAATCTCTTCCTTTGCGTATAAGTTTTTGAAAAATTCCTTTGCAATTCGTTTTTTGTCTTCAATATTCTGGTATAAACAACCATCTACATCTTTTAACTGTATTATAATATTCCTCTGTTTTTCTATTTTCAATTTATATGCTAACCACCGTCCAGTTTTGTTTGCATGTTCAAATTGGTTTTGTTTAGCGATTTTTATTTTTCTTGCTATTTCTGTTGTTGTGATCAAATTTAATTTATGCCTTGTTAAATTTATTTTCTCCTTAATTTCTTGATTATATGGCTGTTTCTGTAGATCTAATTCATATTGATGTAATATTGTCTGTAAATTTTGTTTTATTTGTTGTTTGTTTTTATTTTTTTGTGCAGTATAGGCAATTGTTAAGCCTCTAATATATGCCTTGGTTGTGTCCCATAGATTTTGTAGACTGGTGTGCTCTTTCACATTAATTTGTAGAAATATTTTCAATTCTTTTTGGATCATATCCACATATTGTTTGTCATTTATAATATCTCTATCCATCATCCATCTTTTACGCTTTTGGTGTCCCTTCCATGTTATTTCAATGGGGCTATGATCAGCCCATGTGTTTGTTGTAATTTCTATTTGTTTAATGTCTGCTATAAGCTCTGCTGTCATCCAAGCCATGTCAATTCTGGACCACGATTGATGTGGATTTGAATAGAATGTGTATTGTTGTTTATCATAATTGAGTTCCCTCCAAGCATCTTGTAATTGAAATTCTTCTACTATATCATAAAATGTTTCTGGAAGTGTTTTTTTCCTGGATTTATTATGTTTACAACTCCTATAGTCCTTCTCTATGTTTACAATTGCATTAAAATCTCCAATTATGCATATGTTTTGGTATTCCAATTTCTTAATTTTGTTGTGCATCTTTTTAAAATAATCAATTTGGGTTCCATTTGGTGCATAAAGTGATACTAGTAATATCTTCTTCTTTTCTGTTTCAATTTCAACCATCAGCATCCTACCCTCCTCATCTGCAAATAATTGCTTTGATTGTATATGATTCCGGATGTACATTGCTATACCTCTCTTTTTTTGTTTTGTTAGTGCCGTATAAAGTTTTCCTAATCTTTTGTTCTCTAATAAACTGCGTTGTTGTTTTTTAATATGAACTTCTTGTAATGTTATAATATCTATCTTCAATTTTTGTAAATTTCTAAAAGTATGTGATCTCTTTGATGGAATGTTTAGTCCATTTATGTTAATCGATATCAATTTTAAATCTTTCTCCATTTCAAATTTCTATTTTCTTGATGTTCTTATTTTCCTAGTGTCTTTTTTTTCCCTGTAATTTGTATTTTATCCCTTGCTCCTTCTCTTTCCATTCTTTCTTTCTCCCCTCTTTTTCTTTCTTCTTGCTGTATTTTTCTCGGTTTGTTCTCCTGATTTGCAATTTCTTGCTGTGGTTCAGATTCTTGTTCTTCCTCAGGAAAAAAGTTGCTATCAAAAAATTGCTGTGCTTTCTCTAGTGTATCAAGTCTATATTTTTTATCTTGCCATGAAACAAGCAGTCCCTCTGGCGTTAACCACCGGAACATTATTTTATGTTTGTGTAATTCTGTTGTCAGAAAGTTATAATTTTTCCTTGTTTCTCTTATTCTTCTTGGTATTTGTTTTAATGTAATTATTTCTTTTCCCTTATATATAATTGGTTTTTCTCTCATTTTTTTGTATATTTCCTCTTTTACCAACTTCCTTACAAATCTAATATGAACCTCTTTTGGTAACCTGTTTCTTCGGGCGTAATTTGTGAATACTCTATAAATTTCATCAATTTCCTTATTAATTTCTTCTTTATTCTTTAACGTTGCTTCAGCCAGAATTCCCACCATTACATCTCTCAAATCTTCCTCTCTGTTTTCCACTATATTTTGAAATCTTAGGTAAAATAACGCCTTTTCCATTTCTAAAAATGAAATTGAATCTTCCAGTTCTTTGTTTATTGTTGTTTGAGCACATTCTGACTCTTCTATCTTTTTTTCTACTTTGCCCATCTTATCTTCAATATTTTGGATCCTTTGTTCATTTTTAGCAATATTTTGTTGAATTTTCTCTATCTTATTATCCATTTTTTTAAGATTATCTTTAATTTCACCTATGTCCATTTTCAAATCCTCATGGTTTTTCCTACTTTCTTGATGGTTATCAGCAATTGATTCCTGTGTTTTGTTCATAGTCTCTTGTATCATTGATAATACTGAGTGAATGTTTTTGATGTTAATTGATTGAGGAGATTTCTCTTTTTCTGAAAGTAACATTGTGTCTATTGTTTTCTGTTGTGTTGATGACGTAATAGACATTGCTTGGTTGGCTATTGCCTTTTTACCTGGTTTTGTCATTATTAATAAGCCAGTAGTTGTCGTCTTAATTTTCTAATTTAATAATTCCCAAATTTTCACGCACTGTCTATAGCATATAGTAAGATTTTCCTTCTGATAATTACAGAAGCCAATATCACTTGTTTAGTTTTCAAATACAGTCAAATTTCAAACTATAATATCATTATATGAGGGATTAATTAAATTTAAATAAGGAGCAGGGATAAAATATGATATCTCAGCAAGTCATATTTCAGTTTCTAAACTAAATATTCTATTTAAATATATTATTAATTCTAATAAGTTCTATTAAATCCTTAGTTATATCTCTAATAAATTTTATCAATTTTAATAAATTTATTCTTATTTAAATCAATATATATCAATATTAATAATCAATTTTCAATTCATTCTTTTAACACCATATCAATTTTTAAATTAATATTAAATTGTGTCACATAAAAAAACTATTAGAATAGAAAAACAAGATAAAACAGAAATAAGAAAAAACAGATATGCTATGTGTTATATTATTATATCTATTCAAAACTTATATATTCCAACTTTTCTTACTTATATTAGAAAGTATATATTTAACATTTAAGCTTAAGTAATCCTAAACCTTATGCTATTTGGGCTATAATATTATATACTATATTCTATATTAAAACATTAAGTATTACATAAATAAACAAATAAATAGATAAAAGTACTTAAAAGTATTTAAAATATTATTAAAATAATTCAATTAAAATAATTCAAATAAATTAAGTCTCTCAAACAATAAAATAAATTTCTTTCGTTATATTAGGTTCCAGAATATATTAAAAAGTATATATTTAACATTTAAACTTAAGTAATCCTAAACCTTATGCTATTTGGGCTATAATATTATATACTATATTCTATATTAAAACATTAAGTATTACATAAATAAACAAACAAATAGATAAAAGTACTTAAAAGTACTTAAAATATTATTAAAATAATTCAATTAAAATAATTCAAATAAATTAAGTCTTTCAAACAATAAAATAAATTTCTTTCGTTGTATTAGGTTCCAGAATTGAAGTCTTTGCAATCCTCACTTGGTTTTGTGTCTTTTCAGTTGTCTAGTTTGTAATTGTTTCCAAAGTCCTTCAATTTGCCTTCTGAAAATATTTTAAACACCTCTTCCAGAGCCTCAATGTTTTTTATTTATTTGCAAGTTAATACTCTAATATAGTTACAGTATCTGTTCACTGAAGCTCTGCCACCGTTACAAAGTTTTTAAATCCCTCACAGTCACTCCGGAAACTAGATACTGTTTCTTCTTCGTCTCTTCTTTATTGTCTCCGCACCAGCTTCTTTTTTTTTTAAAATAAGTCCAACACTTGGATCTGTATTTCTTTCCCCAAATGAATAATCTTTGTCTATTTCCCAATTTCTGTCTGGTAAATCTATAACTATGTGTTTTATTTCCAATCCACACCTCTCCGTTGCACTTCCTCAAAATCGCCTCAGCTCCGTTGCCTGTCAGTTTCGCCCCCTCACACTTCAATTAGCCTCGTTAACTCACTCCGTTATATTTTCACTCCGTTTCTTCTTAACAATTCTGCTTTGCCGATCAGTTTCTCTTTTTAGTTATGTATCCGATGTTTTAAATATTTAAATGTTTCAGAATAAGAGTAATTAGTTATTCTTATTGATGCTGTTTGCTCAATCCTCACTTCCCTTTTTTAAAAGCAACCGTCAGCGTTCTGGCCAACCGACAAGAGGTTGGTTTTTTTCCGGGCTGAATTAAGGGACTTTCCTTGAACCTTCGGGGCAAGTTTTTATACTCCCGAGGTCCTCAGGATTTTCCCTTTTATCTATTGACCTCTTCGTGGTCAATAGAGCTAAAAAAATTCAGCTTTCAGACCGAAAATTGGGACCTAGGAACGGAGCGCTGTCCCCTCGGTTCCTATCACGCTGACGTCACCCGCATCCCATAAAAAACACTTTATATTTATATGTATGTGTGTGCGTGTGTGTGTGTGTAGGTCTTTGGTTATTTGGGTTTTCTCCCACGTAAAATTGGAAGTATCTTGGCGACATTTTGACGAAGTCTCATTCGTCATCTTCAGGCTGGTGTCTTCGGCCTTGTGCTTCTATATGGTTACATATAAATGAGAGGGCTAAATATATGTCATAATGAATAGATTGATGCCATCTAGAATGGTATGGCATCATATACGGTAAATTTTGGTAATTGAAAGTTTGTGAATAGTTGTATGCTATTTATCAGTTCATTTTGATCATAGAAGAATCAGGAACAAGTTCAAGGAAAATTGCACAACATTTTGATTGAATGTGATCCATGAAAAAAAAAGGGACTTTATTAGATGATAATAATGGATGGCTACATAGACAGCAGAGCACTGCAAAGGTGACAGGCCATTTGGAAATACAAAAATAAATAAGAATGGTGACTGATGAGTCTATCTGCTTAGCAAAAGGCCTATGTTTAAAATACATAGTTTAATCAAGTCATTTCATCCATATTAATGGAAATGGAATAAAAACATGATTGAAAAGTCTGTCTCAAATATATAGTTCAACTATATCTTTCCAGGCATTTATGTGGAAAAAAGGATGACTAGAAGCATGATGGATCTGAATGTTGGTAATGAAATAGAGAATTATTGAAGAATAAAATATTCTGAATGTGAACTATTATTTGGTCCATTATTTGACAGTGTAAAGAAAATTTTTAGGGAAAATGAACCTAGAAGAAAGGAAAGATATTAAACAAAAAGAATGAAAGTAAACTGCAAGAAGACAAAGTACCAGCCCTGCACAAAAATATATTGCAACCAACACTGAAAGGATGGGATTAGTTTTTAAACAGTGGCTGAGAAATGGCTGGAATCTTCAGGAATATAGGGTGAAATCCAGGTAACTATAGCATGGGACATGTTGTTTGAGGGACAGCCTTACCCTAAATGCATTTACCTGCCCCATTAGGTCTAGCAGGAAGTGAATGTTGTGGGTTCCATCAATGAAGGAATCTAATTTGACAGGAAACCCACCCCCATCCCCACCCTGAGAACCCAAGACACTCAAAATCCAGACAATATTTTATTTTAAGTCTATGCTGCCTAGCATTAAAAACATCAAGCTTTTACTTCTCTTTCTTTTGCATCTATATCTTTAAAACTGACCTGGGACATGGAAGCCTTTCAGAGAATTTGTCTTCTAATAACTTTGTATCAAACTCTAGTATCATGCAGAAAAAGAGTGAGAAGTTAAGGATCCCATTCTCCTGTCATTCCTTCACCACAAATCATTACCTTTCCTAGACTGACAGCAACTTGGTTTCTGTCTTTGGGGACTTCTGCCAGAAATCTAATATAGTTTTCCTTGGTAAAAACTCTCTCTGCTTTCAAGAAGTAAATGAAAGAGAAAAGAACATACAGTTGGCTCGAAAATAGAAACCAAAACAGGAAATGTTTAACTTGGTACTGATGAAATTTAAATTGGAGTATTTGAACAACATTGAACAAAGAGATGTAAATATAAATGAATATAAATCGGTAGATAAGAATAATGAATATTACCATGTGTGTTAACATATATGTTGATGTAACATTATTATACTACTATCGAGAAGTAAATAGATATGATAGAACAGAGAACTACAAAAGCAAAATACATATGCCCATACAGAAAGCTGTAAAATGACCTTAGATGGTATGAATTGTTTGCTATGTTTTGTTTTGCTTTTATGTATTTGTCGTTGTTTTTTATGTTGTTTTTAAAGACAAAACTATTTAATAAAAATTATTTAAAAAAAGAAAAGAAAAGAAAGAGAAAAGAACAAAAACAAGGAATGAAAAAGGAAATGAGAAAATAGAATAATGAAGGTTGAATTCTAGGAGGATACATGTCATAATGCGTCCCCTACTGTAGATGTAGAACAAGAGCCTTGGTAGTACTAGGGTTTAAGGCACCCTGTTATTAAGCTGCTTAAGACCAGCTGCCTGCAATTACTGCAGGGTTCGAATCTCGCCAAGGCTCAAGGTTGACTCAGCCTTCCATCCTTTCTAAGGTAGGTGAAATGAGGACCCAGTTTGTGGGGGCAAAAGCGGCATATAAATCAAATTAAAAAAAAAATAAAAATAAAAAAAAAAAGAATGAGAGGAAGAGGAAGAAGAGACAAATTTAGACATACGGTGACATAAGCAAATTAATTAAACCTAACATAGTCAGTAGAAATGAACTGACTCTGCAAAATGTTTTTCAACATGATTTGTCATTCTGTCATGTCCATCGAAATTTGGTCTACTGTTTCCAAATCATAACTCAAGCATGCAAAAAAATTAATCATCTATTGTGCACATATTTTAATTCAAAGGTTCAAAGCTTTAAGCACAGGTACTAAAGAACAAATAGCAATAATGATTTTTCAGCTGTACAGGTAGTCCTCAACTTACAAACAGTTCATTTAGTGACCATTCAAAGTTACAACGACACTGAAAAAAGTGACTTATGACCATTTTCTACACTTACAACCATTGCAATATCCCCAGAGTCACATAGACAAAATACAGATGCTTAGCAACTGGCTCGTATTTATGACGGTTGCAGTGTCGTGGGGTCATGTGACCCCCTTTTTGTGACCTTACGAGCAGAGTCAATAGGGAAGCCAGATTCACTTGACAATCATGTTACTAACTTAAGAACGGCAGTGATTCAGTTAACATCTAAGGTATATATCTATTCTATTCATATATTCATACAATTAAAGATAAAATATAAATGCCTACTTTATGCAGGATCTAGGCATTAACATAGATATATGCTAATAAAGAAACAGGTAAAAAAAAACCTGGAAAAATACTTTCTGAGTGACATTCTTTAAGCAGACATACACAAGTGGCTGTAATATACTGTAAAAGTAATACAAAATGTAAAGCATACCAATTGCTCCTTCTCCTTTCAGTACCATATTCTTAATTACATCCTGCTCCTTAAAGACTGTGAATCCCTAAGGATAGCGGCCTAAATTAAAAGTGGCATAGAGGTTTGCAGAGAAAAGGAGAATTGGATAAATTCACTCTCCATGTTCCACAGTGAGATTTAAGTTGCTGCCACCAATGGAAAAATCCATCCCCAGTTGTAGGAAAGCAATGCAGGATCAAATATATATTTTTCCTCAGTCATCAAATGGCAGTCTACTTTGACATTTGGTTTGCAATAGAAAATATTAAAAACGTGAGAGTAAAACCATCCATAACCTTAATTTAGCAGATCCTAGATAATAAGAAAAACAACGGTACTTTACCGGTAATCTTGAAAGATGAGCAAATATTCAGGGGGATACATTTTTTTAAAATTTATTTTTTCCCACCTTTATTTATATAAGTAACCCAAGGTGGCAAACATATCTAATATTCCTACCTCTTCCTATTCCCCCACCACCAAAACAACAATGCTGTGAGGTGGGTAGGGTTTAATGAGAGTGACTGTCCTAAAATCACCTAGCCAGCTTTCATGTCTAAGGCAGGACGAGAACTCACAGTCTCCTGATTTCTAGTCTGGTGCCTTAAATCAAACTGGCGTTCATGCATTTCCCATGTCTCCTGGCTTGCTCTTCTCATTGACAGAGTGGTCTCAGAAAGCTTTTGTCAGCTGTTTCTCCTGAATGTCTTCATGAGAACTGCTGGATTAGGAGACACCAAAATATAAAAAGAGAAAAAATTGCTTCGTAGATTTTTGTTGCTGAATTTCTTTCTCTTTTTTAAAAAAATATCCCTCCATACCATGCCCTTAGATTTATCTGTTTTCTAAATATGTTCACCATGTTACCCCTCAGTAAATAACTTGGGAAACTTACTTTTTGCTCAAATATCAGAACACAGTTTAACTGTATTCAGATAATTTATTAAGATAAACTTAAGATAAATTCTGCAGGAATATATGTTACGTCCCACCAAAAAAACCGTTTCCTTTCACCAAGCTTTTAATTCTTAACTGACTTAATTCTGATTTTACATTGGTTTTAATTTTGGCTTGATTTTAAGTGTATTATTTTTCTCTTTTATGTTGGATACTATTATAAACCACTTTATAACAATGTGGTATAATGTGGTACAATGTGGCTGGGGTATAAAAAGAAAGGCAAAATGTAGGCTTAAATAATTGGGGGACAACTGTATAGATCTGAATGTATTTGGCAGTTTTGCTGATTGAATCACTCATTATTTCATTACCAACTGAAAAAGAAATCCAAAAAAATAAATGAAAATTAATCAGCTATAAATTTAAAAAAGCATAAATAAAGCCGTGTCTTAAGGAAGTAAAGAGATCTCTAAGGAGCTAATTTAACACATGGAGTATGAAAATAGGCACTAAAACAAACAGTACAAAATCATTGTGTGTAACAATCAATAGATAGCTATAGCAGCCTAGTAGATAATTAGACTGGGACAATAGTTAAAATACAAAATCCAAGAATACAGACTTTTCTACTTCTTCCCACTACAGATTTCCTTTACTTATCTAGCACAAAGAATAAAACACAAATGAATGTGCATTCTGTGCTTATCCAAGGGTTCTTTCTTTCAGGGTTTTCTTTTCTTCATACAATATGTTTGAGAGTTAAATTCTGGCACTGATTTAGCCCTTGGAGAAATTGGATGAAATGTTTCCTTTGACTTCTCTGCTTACAAACAAGATGAAAAAGACATTGGTTGCTCTAGCTGTTTATATCAGTGTCCTACTTTTCTTCTGGAAGGACAAAACAGCACAAATGGGAAGGCTCTCCTTCATTTTATCCTAACACTAACTGTAAGCAAGGAGTCCTTGGTGCTCTCAGAGTTTTGGTTGTTTTCTTGCAGTCATTTCATGACCCAAACTAAGTTAACATCATTGTGCAACATCTGCAAGAAAACAACCAAGCTCGGAGAACACCAAGGACCCCTCATTTCAACCCTGGGCTACAAATAATCTCTTCTATCGATACTAATTGTAAGGTGGGTTAAGAAATTGTGCTGTTGTATTTTTCTTAGAGTTTGTCCTTCATGGTTGCAGGATCTGCTTCTTGTTGGACTGCACTCACCTTCCTTCTTACAGAGAAGCTATGTGTGCTGCAGGTGAGGGTTTATCAGAAGGCTTGTCCTAGTTTAGGGCTGACAGAGATGGACCTGCCCAAGGCATCCAGCTATCTTTTGTCCCGTGGGAAGTTCCCACCCCCTCCTAGAAGAATGAAATATTTTGAGGAATATTTAACAAAGGCAGAATATTATATTTCCCTAAATGAAAAATTGAGAAACATGTTTTTTTAGAGGCAGGAAGCAGACTCAGTCTTTCTTCATAGCCCCAGCAGATATTTTGTGCCCATTAAGAAAGTTTGGGCCAACCTATTCTGAAACCAGCCCCAGTTTCCCTGTCCCAAGCAGAAACTGAGGAGGGAAACTTTTAGAAATGCAGATTTGGTAATCCATTCAAGACAGGATATTTTGAAACAAAGGCACAATGGTAGGATTAGAAGCAGCCCCTCACCCAAGATCCAACACAGAACAAAAGTCATTAGGCACAATAGGAATTGCCCAACACCCTTTCTGAACACAAGCCCCTTCATTGCATGACTTCCAGAGCAGTCCAAACTTCACCTGAGAGCTCAGAAAAACAATAAACCAGAGATTGACCAGATTAGCTCAGACCAGCACCTAGGATTTGCATTTTCTCTTTTGTCTATAGATCCAGCTATGACCCCTACATAACAGTAGTGGGTTTCAAATCCTGTTGCTACCAGTTTGCTCGTGACCGTGCGTGTGCAGAGATATCTGGGCAGGTGGAAGGAGCCTCCCACTGCCACTACCGGTTCGCCCGATCTGGGGTAAACTGGTAGCAACTCACCACTGCTACATAACCCCTACATGACCCCATAGGAATCTGACAGCCACCAGAATATTAAAGGACATGTTATTGCACAGGAACAGGAAACTCAAATACAAAGCCCAAAGAAGGTATAAACCTCTCTCCCTTCTCAACTCCATTTTGTCAGCTGCACCAGAACCATGGTGGTTCTGTCTATCATTAAACCATCTTTCCAATCAGTCTCCATGTTTCCAGTGTCTTTTTCCCAGCTTGGAACTCAACCAGATGGATATTTCTTCTAACAGTGCCAAGGGATGAACAGAATTTGAATGTCCTTGTTCCTAGCCCACTCCTCTCTAGGCTGAGAAATAGTATCTGACCTAAAAACCTCAGTGAACTAAAAGCATTCACAGGGGTGCGGAAGAGAGATTTTTAAAATTCACATAATATAACTTTGCTCCTTTGTTTTTAATTAGGGCTTTAATTGTTTGGTTGTAACTATCATCTTGACCTTGTTTTATCCCCCTCCCCAAGTCAACAATGCAATGGGCACCATTATTCAGAGAGGATTTAAATCATGGTATCCTCAGTCCCTGTCTAACACTTTAACCATTTCATACATTTGTGCAGCAGTTCTAGCAATATTTACATCCAGTCACGACTACTATTTGTTGAAGGAAATCTAGCCATGGTATTCAGAAGTCCCTCTGACAGTTCTAAAGTGGATTCCCCTATGTTTTCTCAAGATGTTTTCCCACAATCATACTCTACTTTCTCAAAATAGGGCAAATGTTATGATCCAGATTCAAAACAACACTAAGGTCAAATGACCAGAATGATGCAAAACAGTAAACAAATTGCCTTTGCATTCAACAAGTCGGCAAAACATATAAAGAATGATATTGTGTATGACTAGTTCAATTAAAAGGACTAGCAGTGTTCCAATATTTAAGGAGCAGCCACAAAGAAGAGGAAGATTAACCTATTTTCCAAAAGCCCTTGAAGGCAGGACAAGAAGCAATGGACAGAAACTAATTAGAGAGAACCAACCTAGAACTAAGGGGAGAGAAATTTCCTGACAGTTACAACAATTAATCAGGAAAATGACTTTCACCCAAAGGTTATGGGTGCTCCAACACTGGAGGTTTTTAAGAAGAGATTTGACAACCATTTTTTGAACTGGTGTAGGGCAGGGGTCTGCAACCTTAAACACTCAAAGAGCCATTTGGATCAATTTCCCACAGAAAAGAAAACACCAGGAGCCACAAAATCCTTCCCGTGCCTGACTATTTCTTGAGCGGCCACAAAACTAGCTTATGTAGTTGAATTAAACCTTCTGTTTTCTTCTGAAACTTTTCTTTTCTTGGATTTATCCATGGTTGGCCTACCGGGGGTTGAAAAGCTCAATAAATCATGTGCCGCAGGTGTCGCACATTGGCGGTTGTGACACATATTTTGAGCGACAGGGAGCCACAGCAGAGGTGTGAAAGAGCCACATGCGGCTCCAGAGCGGCAGATTGCTGACCCCTGGTGTAGGGCTTCCTGCCTGAGCAGGGGGTTGGACTTGAAGACCCCCAAGGTCCCTTCCAACTGTGTTATTCTGTTACTCTATTCTATATTTGTCAATCCACTATTCTCTATGCCTTTGAAATTTTGGAAGAAGAAAAAATAGAATAATTCACCGCTACTTCAGCTTCTGTATTAAATTCTATGTATCTTCCCTTGCTTGCTTCCAGGGGCACTTGTACAAAGATCAGTTCACTAGTATAGTTCCTTCTGCTGCAATGAGAAGCGCAAAGATTTTAGATGAATGAGTCCATATGTCAAAGGCTGTTTTGTTTTTCTTTTCATATCCCTGCATTCAGAAAGCTAGACCTCAAGCCCTGGTTGCTTTAGAAGAGCAGCTGGTGGAATTGATACACTTTAGCATAAATGGATTTAACTAAGTAAGCAAGCAAACTATGCTGTTTCACTTTCTTAATGTCTTCCAATATCAGATGTCACTAATGGAATTCAAGAGCCTAATTCTTTTCCTGCTTAAAAGCTTTTAAGCTTTTATTTATAATAGGTTTGTTGAGTATTAATGCTGCACATTTAAATTGTGGTAATTAGAGAAGTTTGTTTTAAAGTCCCAGGAGTTCCCTTGTTGTTTTTAATAATGCAACTGCTCATTACCAGCTTTTCATTTTGCAGAGCAATACAAAGCCTTGATTTCAAAATGTGTAGTGTTCATTCAGATGACATTTGGCTAAATTCAACTATCAATTTCCCAGGCAGCAGTCTATGGAACAGCTGAGATGATTCTCAAAGCAAAAAAGCATTGCTGCTCAGGACACAATATAAAACAACTCTGGACCTGTCAAAATCACGAATTAAGACCTGGATTTTTGATGGAAACTAAATAGGGGGGAAAACACAAAGGTGGTCATTGCATATCCTTTATCATTAGAATTTTAACATATGAGTTATTTTCCACTGACTTCAGTCCAGAGAATGAGACTAAAATGATAGAAACACTTGCCTAATCGTGTATATACCTGGTTGGATCACATCAATTATATGTAATGACATATAATAAACATTTGTTTACACTGGCATAATTCATTAATATCTTACACACCAGGATCTGGCTTAGATTGGACACAATTATTACGATTTTTCCCCAGATGCTATCCAACTCTCTCTCAATTTTTATTGATGGATTTCTATATGCATTCCTTTAAAAATCTGTTTTGCTCTTTTATCAAGAGCAGTATGAGGATGTTTTTCTGACTTGGATCAGATCAGCAAGGTAGAGTAAAACATCCTTTTTTAATGGTTTCCTTTTCCTTAGCAAGCATCAATTAAGAATGGTTTTGGTATCTATCTTGAAAGGATAGAAACATGGTACACCCAAATTGTCACTCCTTTAAATTATAATCAGCATAAATATTGATAAAACATTATAGAATTGAAGTCCAAAACATTGATTGGCACTAGATTGCAAATCCTAGTTGATCATCAGAACAGAACAGAATAACCGATTTGGAAGGGACCTTGGAGGTCTTCTAGTCCAACCCCCTGCTTAGGCAGGAAACCCTACACCACTTCAGACAAATGGTTATCCAATCTCCTCTTAAAAATTCCAGTGTTGGAGCATTCACAACTTCTGGAGATAAGTTGTTCCACTGATTAATTGTTCTATCAAAAGACCTACTTTTCAGAATCATAATGATATGTCAGTTCATCAGGCCCAAGTAGGATTACACCATGTGATGAGTCATTTATTGCCAATTCAGATTTCATTCGGAGCGGACAACAATTTTATATATTTTATATTTTTATACTTTATATTTCATCCTGTTAATCACCATGGCACTGCCAAAAGAATCTTCTTTTATGTGGAGCCTTGTTTGATTAAGGCACAAGGTTTGAATTCCAAAGAAAGCTAAGATATCACAATTTCCCAAATTCAGACAGAGACTTGAAAGGAAAGCATGATTTCTTTCCAGTACATATAAAATTAAAATGGAGTCCCTACAACCATTGTTTGATTCATATTCTTGAGAGGTTTTGTACTCCAACAAAGCACTACTTTGGTCCACATAAAATAGTTCTCTCCACCCGCCATCCCCTGGAGTAAAATCTATAAATATGAATTGGCGACTCTACTCTGAATGTTGGAAACGTGAGGAAGAGGCCTTCATCCTGCAGTAGATAGACAATGGCTAAAATGAATAGAAGAGAAGAGAAGAGAAGAGAAGAGAAGAGAAGAGAAGAGAAGAGAAGAGAAGAGAAGAGAAGAGAAGAGAAGAGAAGAGAAGGGAAGGGAAGGGAAGGGAAGGGAAGGGAAGGGAAGGGAAGGGAAGGGAAGGGAAGGGAAGGGAAGGGAAGGGAAGAGAAGAGAAGAGAATTCTTTATTGGCCAAGTGTGATTGGACACACAAGGAATTTGGTGCATATGCTCTCAATTTACATAAAAAGACAAGATACATTCATCAAGAATCATAAGGTGCAACACTTAATGATAGCCATAGGGTACAAATAAGCAATCAGGAAACAATCACTATCAATATAAATCGTAAGAACAAAGCAACAAAGTTACAGTCATGCAGCCATAAGTGGGAGGAGATAGGTGATAGGAATGATGAGAAGATAATAGTAATGCAGACTTCGTGAATAGTTTGACAGTGTTGAGGGAATTATTTGGTTAGCAGAGTGATGGCATTTGGGGGAAAACTGTTCTTGTGTCTAGTTGTTCTGGTGTGCAGTGCTCTATAGCGTCGTTTTGAGGGTAGGAGTTGAAACAATTTATGTCCAGGATGCGAGGGCTCTGTAAAAATTTTCACAGCCCTCTTTTTGACTCGTGCAGTATACAGGTCCTCAATGGAAGGCAGGTTGGTAGTACTATTTTTTTTCTGCACTTCTAAATGGTGATGACTCTGAATGTTTATTATTGAATTAGGGTCTTATTAAGCCTGTTTCAAATAATAGTGATTTAGTTTCGGTAGTAAAATAGTGGAAAGTTCTTTAAATACTGTTGCATAACAATTCCCCCAAAATCACTTCAATTTATAAATGTATTATTGGATCAGTAGCGTGAACTTATCTAAAATCTGAAGCTCTGAACTTATAACTGTACTTGTCATCATTATGTCTTTACTGTACTGTAAGGAAATAAACACTTCTTATAGAATTATAAATATTTATTTCACTTTTCCCCAGAGGCTTACTAACATTCCTATCCCACATAAAAAAGTGATATTCTTCTAAAAGTGTTGACAGGTCTACTTAAAATATGTATCCTCTTTGTATTTGTTGCTTTAATTCTGATTTCAAAGGGTACGTAAGCAGTTTAATTTTAAATGTGAGAAATCAACATAAGTAAGGGGAATCCTTTAAAATATGAGCAAGAAAAGAAAGCTTTCTACTTTTCTTTTCATTCAGTCCTGTTATGTAAAACAGTGGCACCTACGGTAATCGGCCTCAGGGACCAATTCCCTGGAGAAAGGTTTTTCAGCAGACCAGAGAGGGCATGGTTTAGCATGCTGCCTGCATCCCACAGATGGGGCTTCACTTGTTTGCACGGCCCAGTTGCTGGCATGTTGCGGACCGGAGATTGGTGACTCCTGATATAAAAGACTCAATTTGAGATATTCAGATCAATATATGTGATGAATTATATATTTTAATTAGTTTTTCTTTTTTTTTTCAAATGTTGTTCACTACCCAGTGTTACTATGTTGAAAGGGAAGCAGTGGTGGGATTCAAGCAGTTCGCACCACTTCGGGAGAACTGGTTGTTAACTTTCTGAGCAGTTTGGCAAACTGGTTGTTGGAAGAAATCATTAGGGCAGAGAACCGGTTATTAAATTACTTGAATCCCACCACTGAAGGGAAGGCTATATAGCAATAGCACTTAGACTTATATACTGCTTCACAGTGCTTTACAGCCCTCTCTAAGTGATTTACAGAGTCAGCATATTGCCCTCAACAACCTGGATCCTCATTTTACCGACCTTGGAAGGATGGAAGGCTGAGTCAACCTTGAGCCTGGTAAGATTTGAACTGCCAAATTTCAGGCAGCTGGCAGTCAGCAGAAGTACCTGCAGTACTACATTCTAACCACTGCACCACTGCGGCTCATTAACATATGATGAATACATAAATCTAATTCAATCAGTTTCAGCCTTGGACTTCCTTTTTCTCTTTATGAATTCCATCTTGTGAATAATACTATTAAAGAGCAGAAAATGACAAAGAAAAAATGCTTTTAAGAACAGTATGAAGGTCAACACTGCCTTAATCAAAGGTTATCCTCTAGAAAAGTATAATTAGGATTATAAACAAATCTTGGGTGGTTAACAATTACTGCTGTGAGGAACATCACACTTACCTTTCCTGGGATATAAAATCTCATCATTTGAAAGCCAGCAATAAATACCTTCTATAGTCTCTTTGCAAAGGCATGGGGAATTGTTTCTATTTTTCCTATCTTCAAGGGACAAAGATAAAATGTTTCCTTTCAGATCTAGCAGCTTAGATCATCTTTAATCTTTATACTTACAACCAAACAAATGGAAGACAGATGCAATTAAAGCAAAAAGCATGTGTCCTGCCTCACAAACTCATATTTGTACCGATACCTCAGATATTCTACTGAAGAAGCTCAAATTTGTTTGTAAAATTCTTCAACTGTATCAATGTAAATAAAAAGCAATATGATTTGGTTTTAGAGCATGTGTGCCTCATCAGAACTTCAGTTTATTATTATTTTTTAATCTAGACCAATAAAATAAACAATACTAACAAAGAAGTTAGCGCTTGCAGTAAGTACTTTATAGCATTGTACATTAATTAAATGAAATCATAATTAGATTTATAATTTAGAAATTTAGAAGCCCCAGTTATTCTTTAAACAATGTTTAATTGCTACAAAATCCTTCTTAAAGATTTTGAACTTCTGGTGGCACCGCAGGTGCTGACAGATGCTCCTTTTGGATCGTCAGCCCCACAATTTCGTTAAAACCGCTAAGACAGGGTAAATCAGCTGTCTGGCAGTTTGGAAGCCTTCCCCTTGGGAGAAGAGAGGAAGGCAAGCAGACGGACAAAGGTAGACCTCCCCAAAAGCCCTAGGAGTAATTCTGGGGCTTGGAGGGTGAGAGCTCCCTGGTAGTCCGACTGAGCTCCAAATCCAGGACTTCTCTGCTTTAAGCAGAACAGGACGCCGTGACCACCCCTGCAATCAACATTCAGATTCAAAATAATCTCAAAGCAGGCAGAACAAAAACAGGAGTCCTAGCAACTGCAAGTACTGAACTTTAACTCTGTATCTATATTTCTTCCTTCTAAGACTTTTAAAAACGAAAGGAAAAATAGCACCTGAATTCTAACAGGGCGTGAAAGTGAAAGTTATAGTGAAAGTGATTGTTAACATCATTAGCGCTTCTAATGCTGTTTAAGATTATTGGATTCTACACCAAAGAAAGAAAGATTTAAAGTGGAAAGATTACAGTTTGGACTTTAAATAAACTATAATACTTACAAAAGATTTAAAAACATTTGGACTTACTGATTTGGTTGCTGTAAGAAGTATAAATTGAAAGCTAAAAATGGCTTCTAAGCAAATAAAATCTGGCTTTAAAAGTCCTGAAGGATCGCCAGCACAGCCATCAAAATTACAATCTTTGGCTACTTCAAACCTACAAATATTGACTTTGGAAGTTTTACAGGAATCTCTGGAGGAGGCTTTGAAGCAACAAACTTCTTTTTTAGAGGAGAAAATTAAGGGAGTGTCTGAAGAGATGGCTGAAATTAAAGAAGTCATTCAAACTCGGAATAAGGAAATAAGAGAAGATATAGTAATGGCATTTCAGGGTCTGGCAAAACACTTTGAATTGTTGGATGAAAGAGTAGAAGAAATTAATCAGTCTAATTTGAATTTGGAAAATAAAATGGATGAAGTTCAGACTAAGGTGGATAGGGCAGACGATGAAGTGGTGATGTTACAATATAGAGCGATGGAGTTTGCCCTGAGAGTAAGAGGTCTGAGAGAACACAATTGAGAGAACTCCGGTATATCTCCTCCGACTTGAACTTTACAAAATAGTTCCTTAAGCGGTTCTACCATTTCTAACTGCAAATTTTTATAATAAACAGCTGTCAGTCCATCTGTGCCTGGAGCTTTAGCCCCCTTTAACTGTTTAATTGTTAAAATAATTTCCTCCGAAGTTATTGGTTGGTTCAGTCCTTCCCTTTGCTCTGGTGTAATTACAGGAATATTCTCCTCCTGTAAATATTTGTCTATGTCTTTGCCTTGAATTGTATTACTAGCATATAACTTTGTATACAATTCTAAAAAATCTTTTTAAATCATATTTTGTTGATATACCTCTTTACCTTTGTATTCTATCTTTTCTATAGTATGTAGCTTTTGTTTTTTCCTTAACAAGTAGGCTAACCATCTACCTGGTTTATTTGCATTACAAAAAGTATTATGTTTAGCATATTGTAAGTTAGTTGCCACTTGGTCTGCCATCAACATATTAAACTGCCCTCGCAACAAATTTATTGTTTCCTTTATTTTCTTATCTGTTGGATTCAATATAAGTGCCTGCTCTTTCTTTTTTATTTCCTCTTCTGTTTCAAATGATACCAATACTCAAGAAAGATGAAAATTTGAGGGAATGGCAGAAGGGTATTAATAATTTTGTTTGGGCAGGGAAAAGACCGAGAATAAAGTTAAAAATAATGCAAGATATACGTGAAAGAGGAGGTCTTAAAATGCCTAATCTAAGATTATACTATTGTTAGGAAGCAGCTGTCCTAACAATAATTAGTGACTGGATTAATTCAACAGAAGAAAGAACATTGAATATTGAAGGATATGATTTGTTATATGGCTGGCATGCTTATTTATTATATGATAAAAAGGTGGATAAGACCTTTAAAAGCCATATACTAAGGAATGCCTTGTTACGAGTTTGGAAAAAGTAGCAATATAAGTTAAATTATAAGATACCTATATACCCAGACATGCAATAGAGAATATAAGTGTAGAACAAAAGCAAGAGGTGATTACCTATAAAGAGCTTCTTAAATGGAAGGGGGTATATTGTAGTTAAAATCTTTAAACGCATTAAAAGAAGAAAGAATAATTCAAACTTGGTTTCAGTATGGACAGTTGCAAGCTAGATGGAAAGAAGATCAGAGAATTGGTATCATGCAGAACGAGGAAAATCTGGTAAAACAAATTAGAGATCAAGGTCAAATGCATATAAAAAGATTATATAATATATTGATAGAAATAGATTCAGAAATGGAATTACTTAAGGATTGTATGATAAAATGGGCACAAAATACTCAGGAACCAATAATGATGGAAACTTGGGAAAAAACATGGGTTAGAAATGTAAAATTTACGCAAGCACAAAATTTAAGAGAAAATTTTTATAAAATGTTTTATAGATGGCATTTAGATCCTAAGAAGTTGGCTTGTATGTATGCGAATTTGCAATCTAAGTGTTGGAGATGTGATTGTGATGATGCCACTTATTATCATATATGGTGCAAAAAAGTTAAAGCATTTTGGATTAAAATATGGTGGATTATTCAAAATATTCTTAAAAAGAAGATAAAGTTTACTCCACAATTATTTTTGCTAGGCATAATCACAGATTGTATGGTTATAGAGACTAAATTGATTTTAAATTTAATAACTGTAGCTAGACTTTTGGTGGTGCAATATTGGAAGAAGGAAGATTTGCCTACTATTGAAGAATGGACATTAAAAGTAGCGAATCTGGCATATATAAGTGATATTAGAAGGATTATGTCTAAGAAGTAGGATTTTATCTATGGGGGTTAAGAATTTTTTTTTAGGGGTGTTAGTTTAATGGTTGGTTAAGCAATTTAGTTTATTGTTAAAAGTTAATAGAAATACCTTGTGTTCTGCTCTGGGAAGTCGGGGAGGGGGAGGGAGGGTTGGGTAGGAGGGTTGTGGGGAAACTGTGTTTGTTTCACCAATAAAACTTTTTTAATAAAAAAAAAAAAAGAATGGACATTAAAAGTAGCGAATCTGGGAGAAATGGCGAAAATTTCAGCATATTTGAAAGATCATTCACAAGAAAGATATATATCGGAATGGAGAAGATGGATTGATTATATTCAAAACAAATATCGGACTAAAAAGTATCAAATAGCTTATGAATGAATAGAAAAATTAAGAGTATTTATATTTAGTTGTAAAAGGGGAGTTAAAGTGTGAAGGGGGGGATAGGAATCCATAATTAGTTAGCTTAGTTTAACATATGATTGTTAATTGTTATACCCTGTATTTTGTTCTGGGAAGTTCGGGGGGGGGGTGTAAGGAAGGGAGATGGGGAAATATTTGTAATTTTTTTTTCTTTTTTGTAAAACTCTTTAATAAAAAAAAAAGATTTTAAGTAAGTAAAGTTAAGTAAGATTTATAACATAGGTAGGTTTACACAAATTCTCAGTATGCACTACAAAGCTTATATATGCATGCATTTCCTGATTTATTTAAAGCATTTTATCATTCCCCTTTAAAAAGATAAAAAGAAATCTGAAAGTGATTTCAAATAAAGTGGGGTGTAATGGCTGGGAAGTTGGATTGGGATTAGACAAATGCAGTTCAAGTCCCTCCTTAATTACAGACCTCATTGGATAACAGTAGACCAATTATACTATGTCAGCCCACCTTCACCTGCTGGGTTTGCTGTTAAGAGGATCAATGAAGACATACTCACCACATAAATTGTGTTCCATTTTCTAGAAAAAGCTGAACAGCAAATACAGTAACATAAGTACATTATGCATATTTAGCGGTGACGAAATCTTACTGAAGATGCTGGAATTACTTATGGATAGATAACTTATGTAAGGATGGATAGATAAAAACAGCACAACCATTCAGAATTTCAGACTTGTTACCCTCCTCAGCTGCTGTCTGATTGGGGGGGGGGCTGCAGATTTTTTTAAGTGACTATAGTCATATAGTCCATTAATAGCCCCCTGTATATCAAACCTTCTAACCTGGAATAAAACTTTTATGGGATTACCATATTTTTGGGAGTATAAAACACTCCGGACTATAAGACGGATAACTTTTTTGGTGAGGAAAAAAAAAAGAAGAAGAAATCTGCTCTGCCTCCCAGCAACTGTGCCTTGTTGCAGCAAACAGCAAACTGCCTGCTTTACTTTCATTTTTGTTTTCAGCATAGCTTGATTAGCACAAGAAAACAAAATCTGCTCCCAGCAACTTACCTCCTTGCAGCAAGCAGCAGAGGCCGGCTCAAAACAGCTGAGAGCAAAACAGCTCAGAGTCGGGAGGCCTATCCAATAAACTTGTACTAATTAGGCTGTGCTGAAGCTGAAACAAGCTGTTTCTTCTTGCTGTTTGCTGCAAGGAGGTAAACTGCTGGGAAGCAGAGGCCAAAGGGTGGGGGCCAGTGGGTAGGCAGGGTTACAATCGGTGTATAAGACGCACCTAATTTTCACCCTCTTTTAGGGGGGAAAAAGGTGCGTCTTATACTCCAAAAAATATGCTATATATTGAGATGTAATTGTTACAGGAGATTATTATCCTGATCCACTATTTTTCTTTCTTGCCTGAACCAGAAAAGACCTTCATGTACCTTCATGTATTTTCTGGTTGTATCAATGCTTAAAAAACTTATTTTAACATGCAAATAATACCAAAATTATCCTTTGGGGAGCACAGTATTCAGTGTGAGGAAGACATCAAAGAATAGAGAATAGTCTATGGCAATCACCTAAGAGGAAGAGAAACATCTTAAAACATCCTTAAGCAAGGGAAACTAGGGGGAAGAAGATGAAGAAAATTCAGGCACAGCAGCATAAACTGCATGAATCTAAACAAACTGATAATGAGTGTTGCTTAGTTAGTTCCTTAATACTGCTGCCATTAAAGTGCCTATTTTCTCTTTTTATTCTTAGTATCGACAAATTCTTTCCCCTTACAAAGTCCTCTCATATTGTCTGCCAATGTATCTTTGATGATAGGGGGAATAAACAGATAGGCAAGCTTTAAACAAACAAACAAACAAACAAACAAACAAACAAACAAACAAACAAACTCAATTCCACCAGAGTGAGCAATTTTAAAAGAAAATTATTCTTTTTTTTTTCAGTTTAATAAAAGTTTTAATACAGACAACAAACACATTTAGAGCATACCCAGAAGAGAATATATATATAACTCAGTGTGAATTGTGTAGTCCCTAATGCTTTCTGAGCTTGTTTGTTTCCTTGCAGATCTTTTGTTAGCCAATTAGATAACATCAGTGCTAGTGAGCAAACACCACACTCACTAGCACTGATGATGTTATCTAATTGGATAATGAAACATCTGCAAGCAAACAACTAAGCTCAGAGAGAAAAAGGGACTCCAATGTATTTAGAATCATAAGCTTGTAGAGTTGGAATATACTCCAGTGACCAGCTAATCTAACCCTTTCTAATATGCAGGAAAATCAGTTAGATCAGCAGTCCCCAACCTTTTCAGATTTGCGGACTAGCGGCTATGGGGGTGGGGGGAGAGGTGATAGTTCTACACAAGTGGCAGGCGAGTGTGTGCAACTCTATTTGTGCAAGTGTTGGGGGTGCACACACGCCACTTGCACAAATGGGGCTTCGCACATGCTTGCCATTCACACAAGCAGAGCTGCGTACTTGTGTGCTCACCCTCCACTTCTGTGACCCAGTTCCAAATGGGTCACAGCCCATTACCAGGCCACAGCCTTGTGGTTGAGGACCCCTTTAGTTAGATAATCCATCTCTTCTTCCTTTATGAATAGGTGTATTAGTTAAATTAGACAAGCAGCTGTTACAACAATAGTTTACCTGAAATCCCATCAAAAGAAGAAATAAAGTCATTAATAAATAGGACATACCTGCCCTTGTTTGAAAAAGTTGTATTATTTTGGCAAAGATAAAAACACAGTAAAACCAGTAAAAGAGAGAGACTCAAACCTTGCAGTCAGTGGTGAAATCCACTTACCGGTTTGAGAACAGAAGCACGGGAGCACGCATGCACCTCTTCTGCGAATGCACAGAGGGTAAAAAACAGGAAGTAACGATGTCCCAGTGGGTGGGCAGAGCCTCCCGCCACTGGCACTATCGGTTCATGCGAGCCGGATAGATCCAGCCATATTTCACTGCTACTTGCAGTGCTGTGTACTAAAATTTCAAATACGATTAACCTTTCTTGACCTTAGTAGTGGGTGCAATGGCTCTGCTGTTTAAGATGCTGAGTAGTTTGAGACCTGAGCATGGCATAACTGGGTGAGCTCCCATTCGTGCCCCAGCTCCTGCCCACCTAGCAGTTCGAAAGCATACAAATGTGAGTAGATAAATAGGTACCACTTTGGTGGGATGGTAACAGCATTTCATGGGCCTTGGTGTATAGTCATGCTGGCCACATGGCCATGGAAAGTCTTGAGACAACAATAGCTCCCTTGGCTAAGAAACGGAGATGAGCACTGCCCCCTAGAGTCAGAGTCAATGTTTTCACTTTGTTTAATTGTCAATAGCAGACAGGGTTACGGGAGAATTCTGACTGAAATCTATGTATCTAGAAGTTGCCATGGTTGTAAAATACTGTTCTAAACTGACCAAAGCCTGACCAAAGATTATCCATTTTGGGGGGACCAAAATGTGTATTCGCAAACTATTCACCAAAAATGACAACATGGAAACAGAATATGTAATGTATGACAATGGTCCAAAGCATTAAAATGAGTTATGGGCCAGTAGGAAGATAGGGAGGGAGGGAGGGAG
This sequence comes from Pantherophis guttatus, assembly GCF_059756535.1. NCBI lineage: Eukaryota > Metazoa > Chordata > Lepidosauria > Squamata > Colubridae > Pantherophis > Pantherophis guttatus. Next base: position 89,620,146 of record NC_142063.1, on the reverse strand, counting down.
GGAGGGAGGGAGGGAGGGAGGGAGGGAGGGAGGGAGGAAGGAAGGAAGGATTTTCAACACTCCCTTCAAGATTTCCAAGGAAACTCAATGGAAAAGTCAACAGGAAATTGGAAATCACCTCCATTCCCTCTTCTTTTTGTTTCTGTTTAAAATAAAGAAATATCTCTGAAATGATGCCTGAACAGATCATGAGTTGTCTAGCTGCAAAAGTAAACATATAGTATAATGATATTATAGTTCTCTCTTTAATTTCTATAACTATCATTATTTTTTCAGATTCAGATTTTCCTGCTGATTTTGATTAAAACTGAAATGTGAATTTACTAATAGTGAAATGTCTTGGGTAAAGAAAAATTGTAAAAAGTTGTGGGTTTGGGTTATTTTTATAAGTGGGCTAATTATCAGTAAGCGATGGATTTCTGATGTCTGCAGGAGAACTAATAATTATTTTATGACTTTATCCATTTATTATAGAAAGTTTATCCTGGGAGATTCTTTGAATTCTTTTATTCCCCAAATTGTACTTTATTTTACTCCTCATTTTTTATACGTTTATATGTTTTATATGTTTATATGTTAAACTTATAATATAGATAATCAAAATAAGAGGATTTGAAAATGCATTTTTTTCTATCTGCTTCAGTGAGCGATCCCGTTGCAAACCAGTAGTAAAGGTAAGTAGAACCCACCCCTGACCTGCTTTTAGTAGCTGTAGTGAAGTAACATCCAGATGTTTATTTTATTTTATTAAGAGTAAAAAGACTAAAACCCAAGAATTATTTCATAAATTTGCAGGGAAAAGTTGGATTTTCTTTGAGGAAAGAGATAAACATAAGCCTGAATTCATTCCTGTTAGCAATCATGCCACCATGGTTCTGCTGGGAACGAAAAACTGAAATCCTTTCCTAGCAAGCTGTAAGGATAATCTCTTCAGTCAGTTGTGAATACTTTCAAACTATTCACACTTCAGGCATTTTGATTATATAGACAGGTAGACGTGATTTGTTTAAGAAAATTCAGGTGTCAGTGGTCCCATTTTACTGACATTGTTCTAAGAAACAACAATACAACAAGTGCGAGGAAAAAATGCATGCTGTAGAGTTGACCTTGAAAAAACAAGTAGATCGAGCCATGACAGGTGCCACTTTTAGAAGCTTAGAAGGTTTGCATTCTCTGAATTTAAAATCACTTCCTCTGTCCATGTTTTTTTAAAGAAATGTTCAGATTTGTGGCTTTTTCAAAGTGACGTTTCTGTCCTACCAAAAGAAATTAGTTCAGCCTCTTTCATTATCCTTGTGAATACATATTTATAAATCTGTTAACTGGAATAGGGCATATTTTTCCAAAGGTCAGATTTTGTGACAGTATGCAATTTAGTAATATCATGTCATTTTAAATATTCAGTACAATGTTTGAAGTCTCTTTTTTCTAAAGAAGGGAGAGTACGCATTCAACCAGATCATAACATTCTGCTTTCATCATTCAAAACAATGAGAAAATGGCTTCAACCCTCAAATGCACCCTGCCGTCTTTCCAGAACACTTTGAAGTTATCTCTTACAGCTCCTTGAAGTAGTTCCAATGAGAAATTTAGGAATATGTTTTAACCTCCTCAAGACTGGAAATAATTGGGAGAAAATAGAAAATTAGTAAGAAACATAAAATACTACTCACCTCATGGGCAGGTATACTGTAACTCCATGATTAAATAAATACATGCAGACATACACAGGGAGACATACAAGTCCAGATGGAAGCCGGCACAGAAGATCATAGAAAAGAACAGGACTAAAATCCTGAGATACTTCCAGATCCAGACAGACAGGCAGGTACTAACCAGACAGGACCTAAGGATCTTGCTAATATAAAAGGATCAGAAGATAATGGTAGTGATAGATTTAACAGTGCCAAGTAGCAACAACATCAAGACAAGCTCGAGAAGTACGAGGGCCTGAAGAAGGAACTGCAGAATTTAGAAAGTAAAGGTCAAAGCAGTCCCAATAGTGATAGGCGCACTTGGGGCTGTGACTCCTAAAATGGGCAAGTATCTCCAACAACTCCCAAGAACAACATCAGAGGTTTCTGTCAAGAACAGTGCAATGTAGAAGCAGCTAAGATCCTGTGCAGAACCCTCAAATTTCCAGGCCTCTGGTAGAGGACCTGAGATTGAGGGAGATATGTACCACCCAAAAGGATGAGTAGGATTATGAATACATACCAGTGGTGGGTTGCCCCCGGTTTGGACTGGTTCGCAAAAACTGGTAGTAAAACTGGTGGGAGGCCCCGCCCACTGCCCCGGATGTCATCATCGGCGATCTGCGCATGTGCAGAAGCTTCTGCACATGCGCAGAAGCAAGGCATGTACACGAGCAAAGCGAGGACGCGTTCGCGATCCCATTGCAAACCGGTAGTAAAGGTAAGTAGAACCCATCCTTGATACATACGTGTCTGTGTGTATATATGTATGTATGTATGTGTATGTATACTGTTCACACACACACTGACTATATAGTATGTTTGTGTGTGTGTGTGTGTGTGTGTGTGTGTGTGTGTGTGTGTGAAAGAGGGAGAGAGGAAAAAAATGGTACCTATTCAGATAGATGAAAAAAATATTAAATTAATAGGAAAAAAGTCAACATCCCCAAACCAGGTTTACATACGTATTAATCTAATAAGACATTTGATTAATAGGTTTGGTATACATCAAGCTTTGCAATTATTATTTTTAATAGACCTCTGAGTAGAATTTGATATCACTTTCTTAATATGACACTAAATGTTTTTGCCATTGTGAGATGTAACACTTTCACAGAACTGTCAATTCTGCTGTTGACTCTGTACATTCCGTTCGTTGTTTGAAACCAAGATAAAGAAATTTTTACCTACATTTTTTTTTAATATTCTGCATCAATTTGTGGTTGATGCAATTTTTCTTTCATTGTGATCCCAATAGACATTTTGTTATTGTGTATAGTGAAGGAAAAACAAAAACTGAAAACATCAAGAGAAAATGAACTCTTTTATTACCCCTGCTTTTATGGAGAATGTTTTAATGCTGGGAAAAGTGAAAGGAAAGACAAAAGGGTGACCAGCGGCAAAATGATCAGCAGCAAAATAGATAGACTCAGAATGGTGATGAATGCAACATTGCATTGAAGTCCTGAAAGACCAGGTTATGGACAGATTATAGACCAAAGGCCAAACTGGATAGATCATCGCAGAGAAAATCTATCTATGTGGTTGCTAAGGGTCAATAACCACTTGATGGCACACAATCATCATGATCAATCATTACCACTGCTAATGGTGAGTCCCAACAGAACAAACTGTTAGAAAAATGTCTCCTCTCCCAGAATAAATCCAAAGAAACATTATTCCAATTTTTGGATGGAGAATTAGGAGAGGCTATATATACTGCATGGTCAACAGAGCTCTTATTTACTGCATCTAGCATTTCTGCTCAGTAAACAGAAAATGTATATTTTTACTATTAATAGAACACAATTTGTATCATTCAAATTTTATTCATGAAGTAGCAGAATGTTCTTATCTCGGTTCAAATAATTCTAAGACTCCAAGTGGCATAAAAACACATGATAATGGATATTTTCCCCCTTTTCTAGGAAGAAAAGGTTATCACAGAAATAAACATTTTTTGAATTTTACAATTTTTTTTTATAGAGCTAGACGATTTTTTTCCCCATGTCAGAAGCACCAAAGTGCTAGACTAATGATATACCACCTTCAAGCTTAATGTTGGAAATGTACTATTTAATTTAGGAAACGTACAGTCATAAGATGATTATTAAATGAGAATCTTTGAGACAAAAGAATGTAGACCAGAGTTATTTCAAAATAATGTCAGAGATTATTTCTGATATTAGTAATTTTATATCTGGAAAATCACTCATGTAGGCATGTATACTTTTCTACACTGCCTGTAAACAAATATTGTGAAGTTATGACTTAAAACCAACATTCCAGATGTTATAATCCTATACATCAAAGGAGAAAATTCTAAGACTCTCTGAATATTGATGATACAATTCCCAGGATCTCTTAACATTAACCATGATAGTTATTAATGTTGGGAGATTAAACTGATAATTCACTATTTGAGAGCCCACAAGCTTTCTCTCCCACAATACACAACAGAAACTCAATAGAACTTCAGAATGGTTGAACATGGTAGTGAGTTATGGGAAGTTGCAGTGTGTTACAGTAGATCAGATGCTGGATTAAGACTGGAAATTTCAGGATCATTTTCTCCTCAGCCATGCAAACTTGCTGGGTGATCTTGGCCTAGTCATTCTCTCTCTCAATCCAACCTATCCCACAATAATATCATTATGAGGGAAACTTGTAGGAGCAAAATGCTCCTGGGATAATTACGTTTAATAAATAAACAAATAATTGAAATGAGGGCTTCACATCTGATTTCTATTCTGTATAGTAACTGAAGACTAAGAATAATGTGTATCTTTTGATTCTTTTTTTCTTCTCAAGAGAAGAATCACATACATAGAAATTACAGGCTCTGCACAGAATTCTGATTGCTTAACAATGTTTTTATCTGCTGTCTAATATAGAATTATTCTTGGACAAATTGGACCGAAGTAATGTCCCTCTTTTTCTGACACTGCTAGAATCATCTAAAAAAACTGAATGTTGAGATAGCCAAAATAGACAAAAATGTGCCCTTTGGCACAGAATAATGGTTAAATAATGAAATTCAGTTCCATGAGATATAGTGATGCCCATTAGTTAAGCAGGTTTAAAAGAATTATACAAATTCATGGACATTAAGAATATCAATGACTTCAATACATGACAATAGTTATCAATCATTTTCAGGCCATGGGCAATATGCATCTTAATAATAGGAAAGTGCATATTACAGTCAAGTTTCTTGTTGGTTTCCTGTAGGCATTTAGTTTGCGTCAATGAAAAGAGAATCTTAAACAAGATGGGTCTTTTGTCTTATCCAGCATAGCTCTTGTGAGCTGGCCCAAATCTTAGTGGTAAATGGAACTGTTTAGAAGATTAATGGCAGTGTGACTGCATTGCAGGGTATTACCTACTGAAATTATTTCCATTACTTTCCTTTAAAAAATAAATAAAATCTCTTCCTCTCTTATAATAGTTCAGATAAACATATTTCTTACACTCTGGAGTTAGGGGTAAAATGCAAGGAAAATAAACTTTCCAAGTGTTTTGTTGTACCTATAAAACCATATGCTTTTGTAAGGAGGAGTTCAGTCTAATTTTCTGGGATCTCTGCTTTGAGTTCCTCTCTCTGTCACAAATGCACTTCCCTGGCTAGGAACAAGGCAGTGGTGGGTTCCTCCCGGTTCAGCCTGGTTCCACCGAGCCGGTAGCGGTGACAATATGACATCACTGAACTGGTTCTGCCCCCCCGTCCCTCCTGCCCCCTCCCCTCCCGTTATTCTTACCTTTTATTTGGCCCCACCCCCAATCTATTGCTGTCTCCTGAGTCTCAGCTGAACTGCTAGAAGGAAAAAAGTTGTTTAAACTCTTGCCGCGGGGCTTCAAAGGGCCGCCCTACAGCTGATCAATGTTAAAAGGCAGTTTGTGGTAGACTGGTACCTCCAAAAACAAATGAGTAGACCGGTGCCTGCAAAAATAAATGGGTAGACCAGTGCCTGCAAAAAGAAATGAGTAGACCGGTACAGCTCTGCTAGCAGTTAAAATCCTGGTAGACCAGTACCTCTGCTAAATCCTAAAGAATTGTCACATGACCATCAAGCCATGCCCACAAAATAAGAACCAGTAGTAAAAAAAATTTTAGAATCCACCCCTGGAACAAGGGAACAACTTTTGGTTGTGATTTTCAACAGATATATATGTTTCCAATAAAGGCAAATATTTGTAGCTCAGTGTTGAAACGAGTAGTCCTTGGTTCTCTCTGAGCTTGCTTGTTTTCTTGCAGATGTTTCATTACCCTAACTAGGTAACATTATCAATGCTAGTAAGGAGAGCTGTTTGTAGACACATAGACATTAACAACATCTATAGACTATGCAAAAGAGGCAATTAACCAGTTCAAAAGAGAATAAAAAGACTCCAGCATCTCTCCACCAGTATTCAGCACTCAGATCAGCATAGATTAACTCCAAGGTTAACTTCAGACCAACAGTCAAGTAAGCAATACCACAATCAAGAAACTGCAAAAGAGCCATCAGTAAACAGCCCAACCAAATAATCTCTTAAAATCTACCCAACCCAGGCAGAAATATAATATAAACTGACAGCGATCAGCACTCCTTACTAGCACTGATGATGTTACCTAGTTAGGGTAATGAAACCTCTGCAAGAAAACAAGCAAGCTCAAAGAGCACTAAGGAACCCTTTCTTTGTTTGTTTGTTTGTTTGTTTGTTTGTTTGTTTGTTTTGTTTGTTTAATTTTAAAAATGTATTGATTGCCCATCTTACCACAGGGTAACACTGGGAGGCTTACAATATTAAATTCTCATTGCTTTCCTACAACAACTCACATGTCCAGCCTTTATTATCACCCAAATACTTTTATTATCTATTTCTGCCCTCAGATAGGATGGCATCTGTACTGGCACCTTAAACTATTTTTTCACTCAAAAGTATTGATTGGAAAATTCAATAGCATCCCCTAAACAGAGCATTTGTGTACGTCTTCAGATACTGAAACAGAAAGAGTTACATGTGCACTCTTGAAATGCCCTGTTTATCATCCTTGGAAGACAATTAGTCTGTCTTCATATCACAAATGACTGGAACCAGTAGGTACAGTAGTTATATGTTTCCTATTAAACAGCATAGGTTTATAGGAAGGTAGCTAAATTCTTTGCCATAACAATATCAGTCAGAAACCACTGGCTCGGAACAAGATACCAGCAATAGAAAAGAATATTTTTAGCCCCGGGTTAGAATTGAGGAGTCCTTGGTAATCTCTGATCTTGGTTGTTTGCTTGTAGACATCTGCAAGAAAACAACCAAGCTCAGAGAGTACCAAGAACTCCTCAATTACAAGAATGCCTAGCTCCTGTGGGGAATGTGCTTTAAAAAAAAGGAAAAAAAACCCTTGATATTCTGCATTTTAAAATTGTTTTCTATTTTGAGGGGTAGGGGTCTATGACTGTAAATTCTTTAATAAATAAAACAAAATGATGTGAAGTGGATGTGCAAGCAAGTGTGTGGACAGGTAACTGACAGCAGCTTCTAAAACATGCTTCCCCCATGTCATCATTCTACTAAACAACTAATTCCCACAACACTGTCAAACTATCTAATAGGGCTGAATTACTATTATCCTTCTCATCTTTCCTATTACTTATTCCTTACCTTCTTATGACTATAACTTTGTTGCTTGTATCTTATGATTTACATTAATTGTTTTATTTAGTATCCAAGTATGACTTATGTTGATTGCTTATTTAGTAGCCTGTGACTATCACTGAGAGTTGTATCTTATGATTTGTGATGAATGTATCTTATAATTATCATGATTTATCACTTGTTGCTTGTATGTGTACTGAGAGCTTAAGCACTAGAGACAAATTCCTTGTGTGTCCAATCACACTTGGCCAATAAAGAATTCTATTCCATTCCATTCCATTCCATTCCATTCCACTCCACTCCACTCCACTCCACTCCACTCCACTCTACTCTACTCTACTCTACTCTACTCTACTTTAAAACAGTAATGAGAGCCTAGAAAAAGATGTGGCTGTGTTAATGATTCAAAAGAGGTACTTGATATGTATTTCTATATGTATCCCTTTTGAAGGATTTGCATAGACTATAATCTTCTAAGCTATGGAATCCATTGCAACCTCCTATTTCATTCCATTACTTGCCAAATCAGTCAAATATATTTGGTCATGATTCTATGACTTCCTGAAGCAGTGAATAAACTACCGATAAGATGCTACAGATGAGTATAGCTTTCTGAGACACTAGCTCATTCATTACATCTAGCCACACGTATCACACCAGTTGGAGATCAAACTCTAGTCCAGAATGCTGCCATATTTTTCTTTCTGACAAGTGCTTTTTCCCATTTTTTTTTCAAATTCAAGTGCCTTCCTGATATGTGACTTGAGTACAATCCTTATAAATTTTTCAACTTGCTGGTGTTATATAGTGGATTTGGTATTAAGAATCCATGGAGGATGACAAAAAAATTCCAAACTTTATATATCCACATTAAATTCTGTCTGTAATTTAAGAGGCCCCCAACAGTTCCTTTGGATGAATGTATCGAAGTATTTTTGATTGGACTAATATTTTGCCTGTACAATCATCATACACCGTTATCTTACTGCAGCCATCTGAAAGCCCAGACTAAGAGGCATCCTTTAATGGAGTGAGCTTTAGCAACACTTGTGTTGACAAATGAGCAAAAGTCAGAAATAATCCATTGGCTGGGGAGAGGGTATTCCTTTCCTGAAAGCAAAAACTGAAAGATGTTTTTTGAGGATCAGGGTTACCCAAACATCTAATTGCCATCTAATTAAAGACATGTCTTTAGTTTTGTAGATATTAGTCACTCATATGGGGTTTATTTGATTGAATATGCTTCATTTCTAGAGAAATATTATCTTGCAGATTCATTTCTCTATCCAATGAAGATTTTTAAAAAAAAATAAATATTTCCAAGAAGGGCAAGGGAGTGTCTGGTTGTTTGAGAGGTTTGAGAGATTCACCTTAAAAACAAAACTACAGAGCTTTGACCTAGACTACAGAGAAATAGGAATAAAAGTTTTCATTATTGTAATGGCAGACTCTTTCTGGTAGATCTTTCATACTACCTCATTACCTTCTCTCCATCTCACAAAGATGAGTACTTCCACTCTCTAGACTTAAGAGTTCATTGTTTGGAGAGAAGGTGTAATAGCATTCCACTCCAAGATCACTTGTACCCAATGGACCAGAGCAATCAAGACAGTATATCATGTATTGCTGTGGTACTCTTTTGTATCAAACCTGGAGTTCTGAATTATTGTAATAACACCTTTGCTAAATAGTCTTTAGATTGGCTAAAGATTACAAATGCTTTCTTCTAGCCTTCAGATGATTAGGAGACTAGAATCATTCTCCAGAAATGTCTAGAAGGATGCATTTGCTGTAAGAGGGCTCTGGGTTTAACACTGGAAAAATTTATCAGATGTTTATCTAGATATATTATTCATTTTATTAACCTTAACTTTTTATTTTAGCTTTATGTGGTGGTGTTGTATCACTTCAGTTTTGTCAACAAATAAACTACTACTAAATGCTTAACACATACATACATACATAAATACATACATACATACATAGTTATATATCAAATTGTAACTATCCTCCAACTATGTTTAATTATTGCAACATAGAGTAATTTAGACTGTGTGGTTTAGGAGTAGATATGCTGAAGATGCAGTACAAATGCTAAATGCTTAATTGGATTAACAAACTTTGTGCCACCATGGAACTGGTATTGAACAACCAAGTTTTCTGTTGTGCAAAACAGCATAAGCCATTTGATAAAACATTATTGTGCAGTCATGGCCTGGTCAACATGGAGAGGACAGAGTGAAGGGGCAGTTTAGAATAATAATCACCCTTGATTTTTATAATTTTGCAATGTGAGAAGCATCTAATAAGTCTCCTGCAGATGGAACCATCAGTGTGCCTAGCAGTATGCACATTTTTTTGTCTCCATGTTAATTTGCTTTGAAATCTGTCCTTGAGAATTTATTCTATAATAGTAAAGGAACACTGCCCCATCAGTGAAATTGCTTCCATTTGGGGCAAGGGAGTGTCTGGTTGTTCTGAACAGCTTTGCCTTTCTTTGAGATTAGGTAAAGGCTCTATCTACCTTGATATCAGCAGCTTACTCCATGAGCATTTTTTGGTTGACCTAGATGTACATTTCTTATTTGGAACATACTATTCTGTGATAGCTGGGAACATATGAAAGATTTTCAAAGACATATAGAGATTAAAGTAGAAGAGAGGGAGGGAGAGGAGGAGAGGGAGGGAAAGATATTATTGAATAGGAGTGGCAGGAAGGAAACATTTCCCCTCTGGGGACCAACATTGATTAGGCTGTATGCAAGCAGCAGAGCGTTGGAGCTAAAAGTGGTTGTGTTTGAGACTACTCCTTTCCCTCACTTATTTTGTCATTCATCCTTCACTGCCAAAATTATGAGCACATTATTTATAGCAGTTTGATCTAGTGATTAAGGCACCAGTCTAGAAAGCAGGAGATCATGAACTCTAGTTCTGCCTTAGCATGAAAGCCAACTGGGTGACATTGGGCCAGTCAGCCCATCTCCCCTCACAGAATTATTGTTCTGGGGAAAATAGGAGGACGAAGGTGTGTTGGATATATTCTCTGTCTTGAGTTATAAAGGTGGGAGATAGGTAGGTAGGTAGGTAGGTAGGTAGGTAGGTAGGTAGGTAGGTAGATAGATAGATAGATAGATAGATAGATAGATAGATAGATAGATAGTAGGTAAATAGGTAGGTAGGTAGGTAGGTAGGTAGGTAGGTAGGAGATAGATAGATAGATAGATAGATAGATAGATAGATAGATAGATAGATAGATAGATAGATAGATAGATAGTAGGTAAATAGGTAGGTAGGTAGGTAGCTAGGTAGGAGATAGATAGATAGATAGATAGATAGATAGATAGATAGATAGATAGATAGATAGATAGATAGATTTCAGGAAAACTTTGAATCTAGGATGAATAGCTAATAACTCTCTCCCTTATTTGAAAGGGCTATTTAGAGAAAAATATAAAATTAAAAAAGATGAACATATGGAACCAAAATATGCATATCTTCACATCTCTAGTATATGTGGGCATGTATAGTTTGCTTTTCCACTTTATGCACTTGCAGTTGAAAGTAGCAGTAATACAGCATGGATTGGCCAGAGATGTGTAAACTAAACCCTGTCCCAGAAGTGTAGACAAGATCATCACTGAGTGTCAATCACATGCCTAGGAGGTCACTGGATTAGCTTGTCAGATCCTGACAGCTGCAGTTCTCACCTACGTGTATTAACCCTCTTTCAAAAGGAGGAGAAACATATGCTGTAAGTTTTTAGAGGTCAAAGAGCTTGCAGAGGACAATCTCTGCAATGCATTTGAGTAAATAAACTGTCAGCTGCAGCTTATTCTGACACTGATATAATGCATTTTAAAACAAATGGAAGCAATTTCACTGATGGGGCAGTGTTCCTTTACTATTATAGAATAAATTCTCAAGGACAGATTTCAAAGCAAATTAACATGGAGACAAAAAAATGTGCATACTGCTAGGCACACTGATGGTTCCATCTGCAGGAGACTTATTAGATGCTTCTCACATTGCAAAATTATAAAAATCAAGGGTGATTATTATTCTAAACTGCCCCTTCACTCTGTCCTCTCCATGTTGACCAGGCCATGACTGCACAATAATGTTTTATCAAATGGCTTATGCTGTTTTGCACAACAGAAAACTTGGTTGTTCAATACCAGTTCCATGGTGGCACAAAGTTTGTTAATCCAATTAAGCATTTAGCATTTGCACTGCATCTTCAGCATATCTACTCCTAAACCACACAGTCTAAATTACTCTATTTGCATACAATGTATGCAAATTAAAATTAAATTAATTTTAAATTAAATTAAAATTAAATTAAATTAAATTAAAATTAAATTAAACACAGTTGGAGGACAGTTACAATTTGATATGTAACTATGTATGTATGTATGTATGTATGCATGTATGTATGTGTTAAGTATTTAGTAGTAGTTTATTTGTTGACAAAACTGAAGTGATACAACACCATCACATAAAGCTAAAATAAAAAGTTAAGATTAATAAAATGAATAATATATCTAGATAAACATCTGATAAATCTTTCCAGTGTTAAACCCAGAGCCCTCTTACAGCAAATGCATCCTTCTAGACATTTCTGGAGAATGATTCTAGTCTCCTAATCATCTGAAGGCTAGAAGAAAGCATTTGTAATCTTTAGCCAATCTAAAGACTATTTAGCAAAGGTGTTATTACAATAATTCAGAACTCCAGGTTTGATACAAAAGAGTACCACAGCAATACATGATATACTGTCTTGATTGCTCTGGTCCATTGGGTACAAGTGATCTTGGAGTGGAATGCTATTACACCTTCTCTCCAAACAATGAACTCTTAAGTCTAGAGAGTGGAAGTACTCATCTTTGTGAGATGAAGAGAAGGTAATGAGGTAGTATGAAAGATCTACCAGAAAGAGTCTGCCATTACAATAATGAAAACTTTTATTCCTATTTCTCTGTAGTCTAGGTCAAAGCTCTGTAGTTTTGTTTTTAAGGTGAATCTCTCAAACCTAAGTACTATGGAATGAGAGATTACAATATGCCTTTCTTCCAAGACAAATTTATCAGTAATCTAACTAGGCCAAACTCTTTCCATTAATTTTAGCTAATATTTTAATGGACAAGATTCATATGAACCTCTATAAAGAAAAGGGTAGTTTTGCAATGCAGAATGCCATTTAAGATATGTCAGAGAGAATATGTAACAGAATTCTGGTAAATACTAGTAACACTCTTCTTCATGAATAAAGCATTTTGATGGACAATTTTTCTTCTCTGGAAAAGAAAATTCTGCTAAAGCTTCTATGTTCCAACTTAGGCCAGCTTTGTCTGAGGTAAGATGATTATATCTTTAACACAGAGGGGATGGATATGGATTTTTAGGCAAGTTTTGTTGGGGAACAAAACTTTTATTTTTAGTATCATTTTTAGTTACAACCTCAATGATGGAATTCATATAAAAGTTTAAAAGAAGAGAAACAAGTAAGTACCTTTGCTTAGATCTTTTAAGATTAATATTGAATCAGAAACCTCTGATTCATTTAACCTGTATGTAGATATTTTTACTCATCTATTATTGAAGCACACATAATTGAGGTCCAGAACTAAAATGAGAGTGATCCGAACAGAATTTTCCTCAGCCATGTACATTATTCCTTTGGGCTACAGTTTCAAATCAGGTAAACACAATCCTCCTCTTTCCTTTACATCTTGCAATACCTCATATTTAACTCAGGTTCCCACCCCCATACAAACACAGAGAAAGATTAATTTAGATATATCATGTCACTATTTAAATGGTGCAAGTTTAAATTAAATTTCCTAGATTGCTCTGAGTGCAATTTTATTGTTTTTTTTTAACATTTAGGATTTTGCTGCTTTTCATTTTGTTTTATTTCAAAACTATATTTGATAGACTTGTTTCATTTTATTCATCATTTCAAGGGGAAAAAAATCTATTATACTTACATATAACTGCCTGCAAAATAAAAATAGTATACTATTTCTAAATTTATATGCTAGTGTTTCTTTGATGTTTTGTATAATGGCTCCTTTATATACTGTACACTTAGTTAAACTTCATTTTGTGAAAGCTATCTTTGAAGAAAAATATTAAAAGGAAGGTATTGTATTTTAGAGAGATAGAGAGTAGGTTAGATCTATGGATAGAAGATTCCATGGTGAGAGGAACAGAAAGAGAAAGATGCTTCTGGCTTGTTATGGGACATCAGGTCACCATATGACTTGCATTCATACACACTAGTGTTGGAAGAAATATCCATCTGGTTCAGTTCCAAGTGGGGAGAAAGACACTAGAAACATGGAGGCTGATTGGAAGGATGGTTTAATGGTGAAGCAGAACCACCAAGCACATGTGATTCTGGGTAGCTGACCAGATGGAGTGGAGAGTGAGAGTTATTTATACCTTCTCTTGGGCTTTGAACTTGAGCTTCCTGTTCCTGTGCAAGAATATGTATTCTGTTGGCTGTAGTCAGACTCCCATGTAGTGTCATGTTTGTCTGAATCAAGTCTGGTTGAACCTTAGGTTAATGTAATGTCCCCAGGAGATTTCACAATGCAGTGAACCCTGCTGCTAGATAATCCTATAATGTCCTGGAGAGTCATGTCTTAATCCCATCACCCTAGAGCTGAAGGTCTAATTATCTTGTAGATAGGCTTCCCAGTCCTGCTCAATGAGCACCAAATATCTGCTGGGGGCAGGGAACTGCAGGGAGCTGCTCTTTGTCTTTAAAAACATGTTTCTCCTTTTCTCATCCAGGGAAATATAATATTCTCTCTTTTTAAATATTTCCTAGAATATTTCTAGGAATGGGTGAATGCTAACTTTCTACACTAGCATGAAATGACACCAAGCTCTGGAGAACAGTGGATAACCAAGTCTATTACTATATTCTTATATTTTTTAAAAGATGAAACATTATTCAAAGTGAAAATAACATTTGAGTTTGTTCTGTGTTGCTATTGAACAGTTGGCTCAGTTTCAGAAAAAAGACACTCAAGGAGTAACACTGTCCAAGCCAACTTGCACTAATGAAAGGCTCAGGTTTCAAGTTTGGCAGAAGCAAAATATGCAAAGATGTATTTATGCAGATAGTTGTGTGCACAGATTTCCAAATCAGCCTCACCAGTTCTTATTTGATATAGCAAGAGCCAGTTGCACATGTACACAGACTGACAATTACAGTGCCATAGGCTGATATATTAACATATTTTTAAGTTAAGCTTTTATTTACTAGCTCTGAACAATGTTTGCCATGCACTTGGTCTCATTATGTAGTCAAGGTACTAATCCTTCTTGTTTAAACACATGTAACAAAAAATTTGTTATGATTCTTTAAAAGTATAATACGTTAGATTATGAAATCAATATAACCCCACAAAGAATTTTTCAGTATTTGATTAATGTGCTATCTGAACAGATTCTCTTCATTTGAATAACAATGCACTTACATTTAAATAACATGCTTCCTCTGATAACTAAATGTTGAGCTATTTACCATTGTCTTGTATCTGTCATATCTGTACTTTTTTGAAAGTAACAATTGGTTTTGACAAAAATATAACTGTAGCAATTAGAATGGATAAATACTTTTATTTTCCCAGGAGATTGTTGAAACATATTATATTAATCTGTTTGCCTTAGTATAGTAAAGTTTGTTTTTAATTAAATAGATAAGGCTAGTTTTAATAAAGTCTCCAGGAAATGTGAATGCTGAAATTTAGTTTTATCAAAACAAACTGCTAATGTCTATACTGCTATTCTAAAATACGCAATATGTTAGAGGTGCTATTTCACCTATCATATATTTTATCTGTTCATACAAAAACAATTATGTTCAGCAGGATTTGGCAAACCTTAATCCAAGTACAATAATAGGTTGTTTGCTAAAGTTAGCAACATTAACTGATAAATAATGAAGAAGGTCAATGAAGATGTTCTAGAAAATGTCTTAATAATAAAATATTTAAAAATGGTAAACATGCAGTTGAATGATAGTTAGTAAATGCTGACAGCAATTAGGACCAGCTGAATTTTTTTTGCATCTTTGCATCTTTAGGAAATATGGGTATGAAATAAGAACTTCCATTTGAGAGTTTTTAGTAACAGAGCTTTGATTCAGTAGCTATGATGGCTTCTGATTCCCCCTGGTTTGTCTCTACTTTGGGCAAGACTCTGATTTATTTGTCCTTTACAAGCCTTCCAATCTGTGAATGCTTCATTTCATATTACAAATCAGTGTTGATCTATTAGCATCTGTTCCAGGGGTGAAATGTAAAATCTGTTACTACTGGTTCTGCAGGCGTGGCTTGGGGGAGGGGTATTGTGACTGGGTGGGCGTGGCCAACTTTTTTTTTTTTTTTAACTTTTCAAAGCATTTTTTTTAATGCTTTGGAAAGCCTCTCTGCCGATCAGGAACTCAGCCGGGATCGTCAGAGAGGCTTTTTAAAAAATGCCTCTCTGCTGATCAGGGAACTCAGCTGGGATCGTCAGAGACTTTTCAAAGCATTTTTTTTACCACTTCTTCAGCCAAGAGGTTGCAGAAAAAAATGCTTTGAAAAGCCTCTGATGATCCCAGCTGAGTCGCGCGATCATCAGAGGCTTTTTTTTTTTTTTTACTTTTAAAAGCATTTTTTCATCGGAAGAGGTTGTAGAAAAAATGCTTTTAAAAATTAAAAAAAAGCCTCTGATGATCGTGGCTCAGCTGGGCATGGTGGGGGGGTGTGTGCAGGGATTTTTGCTACCGGTTCTCCGAACCACCCACTGCCCTACTACTTACCTTCTGATAGTTGCAGCCAGGCTTCGCACACCTTGGCCCATTTCTTTTGCTACAGCCAGCAAGTCTTTCCTGAAGGTCTCTGTAGCCGATAACAGAACTACAGATCAATCTGCAGTCCTCTCTAGCTGGCCTTGCCAGACAAAGAAGTTCCTGAAGGCCTCTGATAGGCCAGGAGGCAACACGTGCGAGTGAGGTGAGTCAGTGGACAACATTCCCCCCAAAAATAAGACCTGGTGCCTTTTTTGATGGCCGAAAAAATATAAAACAGGGTCTTATTTTCGGGAAAATGCTGTAGTAGTTCTGCAGCTGCTGGCCTTGATTGCTCAGCCAACAGACCTGAGTCCTGTAGGTCATTTTTCACCAGATGTGTTGGAAAATTTCAATACCTACTACAATCTTTGTTGATCCAGGTGACGAACAAGCTGATATGGGTTTCTGTAATATACATCTCATCATATTGTTTATGAGAGAGAGAGACTCTTTGGCTGACTCGTCTGATGAGATCTGTCCAGTATGGTTGAATTTCTGTCATAGCTCTCATCTTCCTCAGAGCACACAGAGCTCACTGAGGGATATTATTATAATATTATTATTATTACTATTTCTGGTTGTAGGATTTCAATTTCCAATTTGCCTCATATAATAAATTTGTCACTGCTATTCAGAAACATCAATTTGTTTTTTTAAAATATATATTATTTAGTAATTGAACAATTTCTACCTATATATAAATTCATTTATTCATGAGCTTGATTATAAATGAATACACATAAACTAGTTTTAAAGCCACACTATATTTTTTAATCTTATCACAGTGTTTAGGTAATAACATCACAAACCCCTGTGAGATTTATCTTCATGGTATTTTACATTCAGAGAGTGTAAGAAGGAGAACTTTAAATTTATATTTTAATTTGCTAATTTGACTTGGGCAAACACAATGATTTACTTTTCCCCTCTCATTTCAAAATACTATACTAGAAGCTATCCTTGGAATTATTTGTCCCCTTCCTTCCTTCCTTCCTTCCTTCCTGGCAAAAAAATTACTCAAAATAGCTCAGGTTTGGAAAAAGTATATCAATACACAAAGAAAGAGAGACAATAAAGGCTTATGATACACATTGTGGCCCAAATTTAAAATAAACTAAATTTAGCACAATTAAATTAGGCATGGTCAATGAGATGGAAGTGTCCTTCAATGTAATCTTATTTTGTTTCTACAAATCTTGTATCCCACTAATCAAGCCCTATGTTAAATGGGCTTAACATAATTGTTTTAACAAGCAAAACCATGGACACCTCCCAAACTCCTCTATTTATAAAATGAGCCCATCTTTTTTGCACAGTTTAATATAAATTTATAGTCAATGACAACAGTCATTACAAGATTGAAAAATAAATACAAAGGAATATTAATAAAAGATAAAATAACAGAATATATACCAAATACCTAATCTAACAGCAATACATATTCCCATTTAACAATTCCAGCCTCAAATTTAAGACTATGCAACAACAATTGCTCCTGAATAGAATTTAGCAATTTTCCTGATTATCTCAGAAGAAAGTCTGTTAGCAGAAAGCACGTGTTTTCCTTATCCAACTGATATTGTTCTTAATCTGTAACCTCTTAAATCCTTGTACAAGTAATGCTGTGTGCCAGAAGGCAAAGGCTTGATACCTTGGCCTTAAAGAGGTTTATTGCTGCAGGAGAAAGAAAATATTGCCTCTGCAGCAAGTAAATAGACCTGTTGATAGGATGTGTTTAAGGCATTAATCAATGACATTATTTGGTACTTTCATATTAAGAAAAATTAGAAAATAATTCCTATTTAAGTACTTTATATGTTCAGAACTGATCTTATTTAACTTCCAGTTATACTGTATTTAACAATTTATATGGTTATAGAAGGGATGCGGTGGCTCAGTGGCTAAGACGCTGAGCTTGTTGATCGAAAAGTTGGCAGTTCAGCGGTTCGAATCCCTAGTGCCGTGTAATGGGGTGAGCTCCCGTTACTTGTCCCAGCTTGTGCCAACCTAAAAGTTCGAAAGCACGTAAAAAATGGAAGTAGAAAAATAGGGACCACCTTTGTTGGAAAAATAACAGCGTTCTGTGCACCTTTGGCATTTAGTCATGCCAGCCACAAGACCACGATGTCTTCGGACAGTGCTGGCTCTTCGGCTTTGAAATGGAGATGAGCGCCGCTCCCTAGAGTCAGGAATGATAGCACATATGTGCGAGGGGAACCTTTACCTTTATCTTTTATGATTATAAATGTTTATTAATTTGATTTTGAGGCAATCCATAGCCCAGAACCATATCCAGCCCCATGTGGAAATTTTTCTAGGAAGCTCATCAGATCGTCTGTAATCAAGACTATCAAGGTATCTTGTTACCATTTTGAGATTAAAATCATATAGGGATAAAACCCGAAAGTAGAATTAATATAGGTAAAAGAAAACAATAAAGCTTCCCAGGCTCCTCTTTTTATGAAATGATCCCATCTTGTTTGCATCATCATCTTATATGATCCAAAAACTCTTAAGATTACTTCTTCTTTTGTCCATAAAGTGATTTATTAAAGCATAAATCATACCATACAATAATAGGCATATAGTTCATTTTAGATAATGGAAAGTTACTGGATAGTTGACAGAGGTACATATAATAATGATACTTAAAGAAGGACATGAACTTAGGAGTATTGAAAGCCTCTGACCTGTTGCATAACCAAGTCAAGGAAGCTACTTCAACAAAATACATAAAGGAAGTCTGGTAAATCTTGAGATCAAAAGCTAAGTGGAGGAAATATCTGAAAGGCAATTAACACATGGGCAGTGCCTGTAATATGATACTCAACTGGAATAATTGATTGAATTCAGGTGGAACTTGATAACTTGGATCAAAAGACAAAAAAACTAATGACAATGGATCATGTTCTGCACCCAAAAAGTGATATTAATTGATTGTACGTGCCTAGATCTCAGGGTGAAACTTACTGGCAAAACAAACTGTGAAAGAGGAAAAACACAGCTTAAATGACTACATAAAAAAGCAAATACCTCTGATGAAGGAGGTAAACAAGGGAAACCTCTTGAAAATGATGAGAGTGAAAGCAGACTATCTAAAGGAAACAATTGAGCATCAAGTTTCTAACTGGAAAAAGAAACCTATGCACAGTCAATGCCTGAAGAACACTGAAGGAAAGGTAGACACAAAAGCTAATATGGAGATGGTTGAGATCACAGATGCAGAAGAAAGAAAATGAAGGCTTCATTTTGGCTGCCCAAGAACAAGCCCTGCAGACCAATTCCATGAAAGCAAAAATTCAACATGTCGGTAACAACAGCAAATGTTGCTTATGCAATGAGAAACATTAAACAGTGGATCACCTTATCGGTGGCTGCAGCAAAATCTCACAAACTGATTATCTACAACATCATGATCGAGTTTCTAAAATCATACATTGGAAGCTTTGCCAGAAGTTTGGGTTCTAATGCAGCAAAAATTACTGAGAACAGCAAATTGACAAAGTTTTTGAAAATGAACAGGTGAAGCTCTTGTGGGACTTTTGAATCCAAACAGACAGACATCTGGTCCACAACATGCCTGACATCACTATTGTGGAAAGAAAAAAAAGTCTGGTTCATTGATATTGAAATACCAGTGATGCACGAATTGAAGAGAAACAACTAGAAAAAATAACGAAATACTACAATCTGCAAATTGAAGTTGAGTGATTGTGGCGGAAGAAGTCAATGGTTGTACCAATTTTAATAGAAGCCCTTGGAGCAATACCCAAAGGTCATATACATGGAAAATTTGAATTTATCAGACCTGAATATTCTGGTCTGCAAAAAAAAAAAAAAAACCCCAAACCACCTTACTCGTAACTGCCTATATCACTCTTTACCTTAACAGCTCTTAGGTCATGGGTTAGGACTTGAACTGTTACATTTTTACCAGTTCCAGACTGCAAATTCTATTGAAGATTAAATCTTAAATAATAACAAGCCAATATAATTATTGAATACTGTAAAATATTTATGACAATTTTTGCTAAAAAGCAGAAAATATTTTACAAGATGTTATCTATGAAGACCAATGTGTGTGGGGGGGTGTGAGGAGTTTACCCTAAGAACTAATATTAGAAATGTTTTTATTAAAGTACTTGGAGCATAAGGATAAGAAACAAATTGTCTTAATATTTCTTGATGCAGAGAAAGCTTTTAACAATTTCAACTGAACTGCTTTGTTGAAAATTTGAAAAGTATGAATTCTGAAAGATATTCCATTTTGGAATATGAATTCCAAATTCATATTTCACATGGGTTTCACATGGGTGAAATTGATATATACTTCTCAAAAAACATAAATAATTGTGAATAGGGAAATGATCAAGCCCTGTAAAATGCAGAGATGCCCATTTTCTCATTGTTATTTTTTCTGACTCTTAAAGTTTTGAACAGAGATATGGGACCAAGACCAAAGAAATACTGAAGTGAAAATTTTAAAAAAGTATATAAATTAAGGACATTCACCAATGATTTGGTCCTAATTTTGGAGAACTCTTTATGTGGGAGAGAGTATAAATGGAGATAATTTGGTGCCTTGGTGCATTGCATTAATAAGGAAAAAACATCATCCAAAAAGATTGGATGATAATGTTCAAATGTATCAATGGAAGAAAAATAGTTAAAAGGTCTGAAATTCACATTGTTTTACAATTTAAAAGAAAACTTTTTAAAAATGATATACCGTTGGTTTATGATACCAGAGAAGTTGTTTAATTTTTATAAAAATACTTGTAATCACTGCTGAAAATGTGAAAAATATGAGTTATAAAATAAAATAAGATCCAAAATAGGAAAGTAAATAGGAAAATGAGTAGGAAGAGGGGGAAGAGAAGTGAGGGAGGATAAGAAAAATGTTAAACATGGAAATGTGAAAAACATGAACAGATATTTTATCACTCAGGGTGGATGTCAGCACTCCAAGCTTTATTCACTCCAGTGCTGACATAAGGAAGAGAAGAGGACGCTTGACTCTTCACCTACTTATTTTCCCTGAAGATATTATCCCCTAGGAGATGGGATGGGAGGGGGGGACATTCCTGTGAGCTGAAGTAGTAGATATGGGGAGAGTGACTTGGAAGATGGCCAATGAGACGCAGAGAATTGGGGAACGGAAAGGGAGGGTTTGGGGTCAGAAGGTCAGTGCTGACTACGATGGACTCGGGGACAGATTGTTGTGCTCAATAAATGAAAGATTTCATCAAAGACTATTTGTTTGGAAATGTAATTTATTTGAGACAACATCGTAACCTGACAGTGGACTTGTGAAAAATGATGCAGAGAGTTTTAAATATTTGCATTGAGATAAAAACCATTTTTTTTTCTTATTAGAACATATGGACACTCAGCTAGAAAAGGCTCATGGACAATTAGATTTATATATGGTAACTAGAGTGAGGTTCTTAAATGGACCAAGAGGGAAGACTATAGAAACATTAACAATGGAGGGATGGTTTGTGAAGATGGGTCCATTTTACAGAAATGGCTAAATTGACTTACTTGTAGGAAACTACAATTGTTTTTATAACAAATGAGAAACCTTTTGCAGACTTTTGCTGAGAATGGATAAAAATGAACTTGGGGACTTATTGATTAAAAAGGTTTGTCTGTGGGAAGAAAAATATTATATGCAATGTAGGAGGGTGGAAATAATAACTGCTATGTTTGTAACTGCTCCAAGGGAGAAGTTGTTTCTTTAGATATTTTTCTTGTTCTTACTTTTTGTTATTCTTCACTTCATCTTTTTAATCTTTTATAATCTTTTCTTCTGATTCTTCTTCTATGTTACTATGCTTTTTAAATTTTTGTAACATTGTATTTTAATAAATATATATATTTTTAAAAAAATATTAGGATTTGGTTTGGAGCTTAAAATATCCAGAAGACCATCAGATAACAATAAAGAGGCTTTTGCATTTCTTTGGAGTTATCTAGCTGGAATTTTTATATAATTGAGTTTTGCAATTATTTCCTACTCTGCCTGTTTATGGAAATCTTTTCTCCTTGGCAACTACTTAAGTTTCCCTAGTCATTATCCCAGAGCCTCCTGGGGATATATCAAGCCACTTATAATCTTAAGTATCAAATCTTAAGAATCAGTCTTGCATACAACATGATGCAGTAGAAACTGATCATGATGGGTAATCTATACATCGTATAGATGCATTTAGATTAGCTATCTATAGAAATAGGATAGCTTTCCTTCCACATACATTCAACAGATGGCTAAATATTTTCATGTTTTCATGCAGGAAAGATGAGGGGGGAAATCTAGTTTTGTGGTGGAACACCAGTCACCTCTAAAACTTTGCAAGAGAAATTAAACAACATTGGGAAGTTGTGACAATTACCTTTTCTCCCTCTCCTCCTCTCTCCTTTTGATATATCTTTCTTCCATTTTAAAATATTGTTTTCTTGTCTATTGATCATAGCAGAAGAGAATTTAGATAGGAAGCTCCAATTTAGGACATTCTTGAGTAGTTGGATGGGTTTTGAGGGGTGGCTTCATAAGTGCTATACTTTTTCCAACATAAACTTTCCCATCCATGGTGAGTGCAACATTGGTATATAGCCCATCCTCGATTTTTGCAACAATCTATCTTATCTTTGAATAAAGTCTTCCTTTCCTTCCTTCCTTCCTTCCTTCCTTCCTTCCTTCCTTCCTTCCTTCCTTCCTTCCTTCCTTCCTTTTCACTATTGGATCATGCATCCAATATTAATCAAGTTCAAAGTTATATGTGATCTTAAAAAACAAAGCATGCTACTGTTTGAAAACTGGCTAAACTTTAATGAACACATTTCTTAAAGCATCACCATTTTGTTTGTAATACTCAGGTGAAGCATGAAGAAAGTCAGGCAGCTTTTCTGAAGGCTTTCAAAACATGCAGTTATAATGTGTTCCAGAACTAGAAGCTTTAAGCACCAGCTGACACTGACAAACTTCTTTCACTCTATTGTGTAGGTCAGAGGTGGATTCTACTTACCTTTACTACCGGTTCGCAATGGGGCCGTGCACACTTCTGTGCATGAGCAGAATCTTGCTGATGATGTCAGGGTCAGTGGGCGGAGCCTCCTGCCGGTTTTACTACCAGTTCTATAGAACCAGTCCGAACCGGAGGCAACCCACCAGTGGTATAGGTGGTTATAACTGTCATAGTAGGATATGGGCAGAGGTGAAATCCAGTAGGTTCTGACAGATTCTAGTGGAAATTTTGAGTAGTTCGGAGAACTGGTAGTGGAAATTTTGAGTACCTCAGGCTGGCCCCAGAGTGGGGTGGGAATGGAGATTTTGCAATATCCTTCCCCCAGGAGTGGGGAGGGAATGGGGATTTTGCAGTATGCTTCCCCTGGAGTGGGGTGGGACTGGAGATTTTGCAGTATCCTTCCCTTCCCACACTCACCAAGCCACACCCACCAAGTCACACCACAGAACCGGTAGTAAAAAAAATTGTATTTCACCACTGGATATGGGGTTATCCAAGAGATTCTTAAATTGGTGCATATGCCAACCATTAGAGCCAGATTTCTGTGGTTAGTCAGGAAAAATTTTCTCAGGCCACTCAGTCCAATCACTGAATTCACTCCTGATCAATCAAGAATAATAACCAAAAATTATTTTAGGCAGACATATAGGAATTATTTCTCTGGAAAGCAAGAGGGCTTCATTGTGTTTCAGTACATTATTTTTCTTGTGCAAATATTTGCAATAAATTTGCAAATTTGAGAACTTCATTCCATTATAAGGAATCCCACAGTTCTCTATTTATTTTACAGTTCAATAAAATAAGGGCAGAGGATTCAAAGTTCGTAAGGAAAAAGGTAGGGGCAAATATATAAAAAGAATATCAATAAGTTACATATTCACAGCACGTGATGGGGAAAAGAAAGAAAAAATAGGGTCTTTATATTTTGTTTTTATTCCTACCCTTTTTATTCATATGACTTATTCCATGCAAAAGGTGCAAGGAAACTGTTTGAGCCGGCTGTTTTAGTATTCAAACATTGTGTGGGTGCTTTATTAAGCACAAAAGAAACAGCTTCTGAAAAGCAAAACTCTATAAACTAACCCTTTGGGGACCAGAATTGTTAAATGGAAGAGGAAAGGTGGATACTCTGGATTGGTAAATTTAATAAGACAGTTCTTCCATTTTGTTTTTATGTGCTGTCAGCCAAATCAGTTTCAAAGAGCTATCTGCCAAATTATTTGTGTGTGTTCACCCACATAATTTTTCAATGGCATTTTAGCTTTTAATGCACATAACAGTATATTCCAAATGGCATATGCACTTCCCCTTCTTACCCTCCTTCCTTGTTTCCTCCTCCTCCTCTTCCTCTTCTTCCTCCTCCTCTGTAGGGGAGGGACAGATTAATGTCTACTTAAAATCATACCAAGGGCTACCTGCTAGTATGCAGCAATTGATCAACATTCATCAGATATTCCTTCTTCTCAAGAAGATGATATGCAATTGAGCATGAGTGTGTCAATCATAAAATGAAAATGATTGCTTGGTTGAATTCATCAGTCGGAACCTTGACATCCAGTTCTTAACCAAGGCCTTCTCTACACAACCCTGAGCTTCTCCCCGATCCAAAGCTATCAGAAAAAGCATTCAAATGGCTGTGAAATTCTCTTTAACAGTCCTCATTTTCTCCTTGTTGACCCAACCAATGTTGCTGTAAACTCCCCAGTGGGTGAGCACTTAAAGCAGCAGTTAACATGTATTCTGCTGCATTTTCTTTCAGGGGTCAGGAAAAAGGTCAAGCAAGCAAACAATTCAGTCGGCCCTTCAGAGCAGCAAAAATTACAAGCAGGCACACGTGGGCACAGATACACATAGGCACACACATAGAGGTATATAAATAAAAGTTTAAACAAAGAACCATAAGACTTTTAATAAGGAGAGAGTAGAAACTCTGAAACCCTGAATCTAAAAGTTGGCAGAATTGCAAGTAGTTATTTCCCATTAATTAGGATCTATCCATTCACATTTCTAGAAGAAATGCAGTGATTCTGTCTGTCTTCTGAAACAGTTGCAACACTGAATGATTTTTATAGTTATTCAGCTTCATTGCCAAATGAAGTGCCAAGATATTATGGGGTCAAACAAAGACTGAGCCAATCAGCACAGGTTTTATACATGGAAAGGCCCTAAGCTACAAACAAATGCATATCTATGAAACAATATGAATCATTTTCAGGGAAATAACATGTGATTGTTGTTGGGTTTTTTTCTATATTTGTCTAGATTACTCAGAACAGTCTCAGAGCTGTTTTTTTGTTTGTTTTGTTTATGTAAATACAAAATAAATAGTTTGCTTTCATTCCCATAAGTAGTTTCTGAACAAAATCAATTATTAGTCAATAGTGCCCATAAGGCTGAAATATTTTTTTAAAAAATAGTTTCCATAAAAGAAGCAACCATGGCATTATATATTTTTGTGTAAAAATAATTGTGATAGTCTTTAGAAAAATGGAGGTCAGCTTTTCTTTATACAACTGCTTAATTTTCTCCTTGGATGAATTTTTTTGTCACATAGAGACTTTGGAGATCTTGGTGTTTCATTGATGTAAGAGATGACCAGGCTGACCCCAAAGGATGGGTCAAGTGCATCATAAATCATGAGTCCCTGCATGACCACAAGAGATCTAAGTCTAACCCACCTTGTATACATTTCTTAACTCCTGCTAATTTTCCTTGACCATTAGTAGCTCAGATTCTTGTAGAGAGCTTCAGCTTGCGATAAATCTTTGTACTCATTGAACTACCTGATTCTCCTGATTTCCCCAGAGCTTGACAGTTGAACCCATCCCAAGGTATTTGTTCATTTCATTTGTTTAATTTACCAACAAAACTAGCAGGAAATGACATTTGCCATTGTTAGTGGTCTGCCAAATGTAATCATTTGGGGAATATCTTTGGAGATGACAAAAAAGCAGAATTTGCCAAAAAGCTACAAACTGCTTTTGCACTTATAATTAAAGATGCTTTATTGTTTTTATTCCAACAAGAATATGCTTTTTGTTTTGGGAACTGAGGTACTTCCAAATATGGGAGACCATAAAGATATAGTAATAGCAATAGCACTTAGACACATACCACTTCACAGAGATTTACAGCCCTCTCTAAGCAGAGTCAGCATATTGCCCCAAACAATCTGGGTCCTCATTTTACCAACCTCAGAAGGATGGAAGACTGAGTCAACCTTGAGCCAGTGAGACTTGAACAGCTGAACTGCTGACAGCTGGCAGTCAGCAGAAGTAGCCTGCAGTACTGCAGTCTAGCCAGTGTGCCACCATGGCAAAGGGATCCATCATTGGTAGAAGTAACTTTTTCTGATCTCTATTGAAATTTCTAATTCATGTGTTTAGTATTAAGATATTCCAGTTCTCAATGGTTTAGAACTGTTCCATAATTTTCCAAATTCAGGCTGAACTGCAGTACTTTTTAAGATATTTGCAAATGAATTAAAACTCCCCTTCTTTTACAAACTTAAACTTACATTCCAAACAGTTTAAAATCCCAGCTTGATGTCACAGCAATAATATGAATTAAAGCTTTTCCCTCCCTCCTCTTCCTTCAAACCATTATCTGCATCCAAGGTTTGACACAAGGTTTCAGCCTAGAGCATCTCTGTAGTTTAAATAACTGGCAGTTTTGATTCCGTTATCTTCCCTTCTGGAAAACCCAACAGTTAAAGAATATTAGATAGTTCAAATGAGTTTTTTAATGTTCTAGACAGTGAGACAGTAAAATATTTTTTTTCTCTTACTCTGCCTTATGTCAGTATCAGGAGTCATTACCCTGGTGCCTGTTTGCTACATTTACAATGAAGATCAAAGAACACATATTGCATTATTTTCTTCTTTGGGGATTTTATCCTATTCAATATTGTAAAACACAAGTATCCAAGTAGAATCTGCAGCAAACATATTATAAAGGGTATCTGTCTTCTTGTAACTTAAAGCTATTATTTCATGAACCATCTGAGTCAAGAATAAATTGAAGCAAATGCAATCACATCTTTATAATCCTGTTTGTTGGGAACAGGTTCAACAGAGTGGTCTGTCTGTCTGTCTGTCTGTCTGTCTGTCTGTCTGTCTGTCTATTTAATTCATTACAGTTCCCAGATGTACCCATTTCCAGCTAAGCTTTTGCCTACAATCCTAACCCTTAGCTTCCAACTAAGTACTCTTTGATGTGTTATCAGATATGCAACTGACAGGATTAGAAGTCTGGTTTGGGAGAATTAAACTTCCCATTTCCTGCTCATAGAAAGATTGTGCATTCAATTTCAATTTCTTGAACTCTTCCACTTCTGTTAAAAGTTGTAATGTGTTTTGGCACTGCCTGTATTAAAACATTTATTTTCTTGACTATATAAGCTGCGCCATCAGTTTTAACAATATATTATAAAGCAAGGCTTTAATTCTGTAGTTATTTGGTGTATAGCTACCAGATTTGTGCACCAAAATCTGTGTATGGATAGTAGCTAGGTGGCAGCAATATGATTCAGAAAAAAGTAACCCTTTGCTGGCATCTAGTGGCATCCAGCTGATTGCAGACCATTTCTTATAGCTCAATGTTAGGAATTCACACAGAAAGTTCAGTATCGTTCTTTCTGTCTTTCATCTGTAAAAATCCCCTTTTCCCCCTCTTGAGTGTGTTTTTAACCTTTAATGTTAAGTTTAATACATGTATATTATACGGCTAATTCAATATCTAGCTGAGCTAAAGTCATAAATTGTCTGCTGTTTGTACGTCAAGTTCTCGTTCTAGAACTGTGGCATGTTTATGACACTTTGCAAAGATCTATTCAATAGATTGATCAATGGTCATCTGCTACTATTATGGATGAGACTGTGTGCTATAAATAACTTCTGAAATAGCTGCACAACTCAGATGATGAGAATGTTTTCTATGCATTGTCCCTTTCTCTTTTTATTGACTGATTTCCATCCTTGAATTACCCTGGACTCCATTCCTAAGTTATTTTCATGTATTAGCATTCTTTCTTACATGTTTAAGTAACCTGTTCTTAAGTGTAATCAATAGAAACCCTTTCAACCAGCCCTCAACTTAACAACATATTCTATTTGCTCTTATGTTAGTAGCAAGTGTTCTCTTTCGTCTACATTTCTTCAAATAGATTCATAATGACCAAGAAAAGGAAGGAGGGATAACATAATGTATCTTATTATGAAACACGGGAATTATGCATATTGACACAGTACAGTAGTTATTGAAGGTGCTACCCTTGTAAGCTAAGTAATTTCATTGGTGGTAAAAAAATTTCTTTTTCTTTGTGATTCTAATTTTTGCTACTCTATTAATGCAATACACATCTGTGCATTTATACCAAGACTTAGGGGGTAGTTTTTCCCTTGGACTAATTCGTATATCTATTACTTACTTTATTTATCCATTTACAATTCAAATTTATCACCACTCAACTCACAATAATTCTGAATTGTACTTTAATGAAGTGATATGGATAATTCAGCAAAGGTGGCGATAGCTTCATTCAAATAATATGTAAACTGAACTTGGGTATCAGTGTTTATGACAATAAGATTCAGATAGTTCCCAGATGCCAGCACAATTCCAGATGCTCCTGTTCCATTTTTTAAAAGAGATAGACATGTTCTGCCTGTGCTGTTCAGCCTATGCTAAACTCTTCTTGCCAGGCCGCAGATCTCTGTGGGAAGTCCTGTCAATTTCTTCATTTTAAGAGATTGAAGATAAGATTCCCATCTCCAGATTTAGACAGCAGCACTTGAACTTTTAAATTGTCTTTCTAGAGACTCTTTTCAGTACTATAGTAGCTGAAGCTAAAATAAAAAGCGTATTATATTAATCCAGTTTGATGCTAGTATTTAAAAGCAGCACAAATCATGTTATTCCATGAAAGCAGTAATATAATACATTCCCAGCCTAGCTCTAGCCACCCTGAGTGATATGAGAAGAAGTAAAAGCTAGCTATATTTAGAGGCTCTGCTGCAGAGGTCAAATGCTCCCATTCAGACCGGATCGGCCGATATGGTAGCGATGGCGGCGGGTGGTTTGGATAACCGGTAGCAAAAATCCCTGCCCCCCCTCCCCCCATTGCCCAGCTGAGCCGCGCAATCATCAGAGGCTTTTTTAAAAAAAATTTAAAAGCATTTTTTCTACAACCTCTTTGGCCGAAAAAATGCTTTTAAAAGTAAAAAAAAAAGCCTCTGATGATCGCGTGGCTCAGCTGGGATCATCAGAGGCTTTTAAAAGCATTTTTTCTACAACCTCTTCAGCCGAAGAGGTTATAGAAAAAATGTTTTTAAAAGGAAAAAAAGCCTCTGCCAATCAGGCAAGTCAGCTGAGATCGTCAGATCTTCAGCCAAAGAGGTTGTAGAAAAATGGTTTTAAAAGTAAAAAAAAAAAAGTTGACCACGCCCACTTAGTTATATTAAACCACCACCACCACCAAGCCACGCCCGCAGAACCGGTAGTAACAAATTTTACATTTCACCACTGCTCTGCTAGTTTTCTTGAGTTTTGTCCAAGAGTAGGCTGACTGGGGAATTCTGGGAGTTGAAATCCATATATCTTAAAATTGATAAGATTGAAAAAAAATTGTGCTAGAGAGAAATTACTGGGCAGAAGGCATGGGATTACATACTTCCATCTATATATCCTGTTTAAAAGATGAGAGTCTGAACTGGTTAGCTCTGTAGAAATGCACCTCTATGTATTCCCTTAGAACTTTTTTTAGCTGGTAAAGCTCTATTCCATATTCCATCAGGTCAAAATGTGGATTTCAAACATGGGCTTTGATTTTAGAGTATTTATATAGGGCTTTTGGTTGGTTTTTGGCACATAATTCTAACAGAATGATTGGACTGAGCTTTGTTTTTGATGTTCTTTATAACTTAATTTTGAAAATAAATGATTTATCTCTCTGGGCTCTTCCTAAAAATAGAATTCGTGTATTATTATTATTATTATTTGCATTAGGTACTGCCTAATGGGATTAAGGACATCACAGAGTGAAAATTAATTATATCATTCTCGTAGGATCCAAAATCAATGACAGAGGATGCAAAGAAATTCTGAAGACAGGCTATTTGCATAGGTACATTGGAGATAACTTACCCATCTTCTGAAGACAGCTAAAAGAGAAAGACAAAGCTCAGGAAGATCCATCAAAGTAATCTATTAATGAATTTAAATGAAGATGTTTACCCCTCTGTCTTCCAGCATTCTTCTTAACAACTGATGAGAAGCAGCTCTATTCTCACTGGTAAACTGCTTTCTCAGCCCAAACCACTGTTGTGGGGGAAAATGGAAAGAGGGAGGATTATTGGTGTTGTGGGGAAAAATGGAAGGAGAAAGGATTGTTATTATGTATGTTCACTGCCTTCATTTATTTATAAAAATAAAAATAGAATAAAAAGAAACAAAGTATGGTTTTAAAATGTTTTATTATACTGTGTTACTATAGTATAACTTTACTTGTTCATTTCCTCCTCCCCCCCCATTATTTTGATAGAATAAATTTTTCTCTGTATTATATTGTATTTCCCAGAAATTCTATTTTAAAGTAGTCATCAGCAATTAAAGCTGACTCTTTGACCACTTTGGATTTTCTCCAGAGAGAATAGTTTCAACGAATATCTGTTTTGTTTTGTTTTTCAGGAATATACCTGTTGTTTTTTGTTGTTTGCTTTGCTATTCATATGTAATCATTGCAATTTTTATAGTGTAATCAAAATTATAACAGTATTATATGGATTTCCTGTATTGATATTTTAGTACTGGGATACTGACATTAAGTCATCATTTAATAATATTATAAATCATTTTATTAAACATATTTTTTTTGTAAGAAAAATATTTTGTCAACTGTGATCACCATGAAAATATTTGTGCTCAGTGTAAAGAAACTCTGATTTAGGAGATCTAAATTTCCCCTGTGATCAGAATAAACAAGTGAAAAGCATGTCAGCAGTTTTATTCCTGCCATACAGAATCAAATGCACCCAGAAGTAAAAGAATAGCTTGGCACACGAGCAATATATCTTTTATTCTTAACACAGTAAACCATCGGGAGAGATTGTCCTTAGTATGACACTGGAGGGACTGGCTGGTACAGTACCCATTTCTTAGTTAGTCACCTCAAATATAGTTTAAAGATGTTTAGCTTCCAGGCACAGAGTCATTCAGAGAAGCTCAAATCAATTTACCATGACATATACAGTTTTTCCACACTATTCCAGTGTAGTTTCATTGCACCATAATGATGCCTAACCACTGCTTGGCATCAAGTTCATTGGTTCTGCTGTTGTGCAGGCAGTATATTTCAACAGATGGATTTGGCCCATTGAGTTTAATGAGATTTTATTATGAATTCAGGCAGGGATGTGCTGTCCTGCAGAATTCCTTGTTACAACTTTCTGAATAACATTTGCACAAGCATATTTGTTTTATCAAGCTCTGGCAGCAATAGGTACCTCATTTATTTGTGCAGGTTGCTGCCGATACTCTTAATTGCCATAGAATAACTGTGTTTCTGGTTTATGGACTTAGAAATTGTGCCAGTTATATCTACCTTATATCGAAGGGATCAGATATAGTGGTTTATTGAATTGGACTGAGAATCCAATTCATTTGAGATGGCTGACTTATAATGTTTACAAAGCTGTTTAGAATGCTGACTAGGTAGGAATCAGCAATTATCCAGCCAGGTGGAACTGTTATGTAAACGTGGTCGAAGTGACTCCAACATTTACGGCTAGGAAAAGAACAGCTCAAAGTTTATTAAATTGAAAGGATAACAGAAAAAAAAAAGGCCTAGAATATAAATCTTATAGGCATTGGGAATGTGTTTGTGTATGTATGTCCATATGTGTGTGTATTTATACACCTTGGTTCTGCAGTAGGCAGATTTTCTGCATATACATTACATATAAATGTATTACTGACTTATAACAGTAGTACAAGTCCATCTATTTGCATATTAAAAATTCTATGGCACAATCATTTTTTAAATGTGAGTTAACTTAATCATTTTCACCTCTTGGTGCTTCATTTGATATCTTAATTACTGCTACAACTGCAATATTTGTTATTCAACAAACATAATGGCAATGGCAAAATTCCCAAGTTGAATCAACTCCTCATGATTTCATAGACCTATACATGTACATGCAACACAGGGGTGGGTTCTACTTATCTTTACTACCGATTTGCATCGTACCCATGCGCTCTTCTGCACATGTGCAGATCACATATGATGATGTCCGGGTCAATGGGTGGAGCCTCCCAGCAGTTTTACTACTGGTTCTTGCGAACCAGTCTGAACTGGGGGCAACCCACCACTGATGCAACAACACAAAATGGTTTAAAGTTGATTCCCCTACCCCAACTTTTAAATTTAGTTTACAATCCTACTGTTTTCTAATGATTTTTCATCCAAATACTAGCTAGGTCCAACTTGGACCCAGGAGCTCAATAAACCAGTGTCAACTTACCGAGTAGACCAAACACTAAGCAGAATCAGTTAAATGAATTCTACTTCATTGCAAAACTACATTAACAGAAACTTGCAAGTCTGAAAGAGCAATCTTATTTTTATAGCTTGCAAACCTAGGGAAGGTCCTTTCTGTTTCTCTTTCTCCATCCGTTATCCAATTGCAGACTATACTCTTTTATCTGAACATTCCCTAGGTAGCATTTCTTCATCCTTCTCCCAAGGTCTTTCCCATATTCCTTTTCAGCTAATGAAAATATTGAATACAACTTATCACGGTTTAAGAAGATATTGTTAAACATAGTGAAACTGAGTGACTTCTTTTCTTTCATTTTGTAACTTCTTCAGGGAACATTCTTTTATCTGTAAAACTTATAATATGAAGGCATTTCAGGGAACATGGTTTTATCTACAAAATGTATCATATGAAGAAATATCTTTATCTCAATACTTTTCAAAAGTATTTATTCTAATACTTGAATACAAAATACAAATACAAAAGTATTTGAATAAATATTTTATTTTTTCCACTGATTTCCAGAATATTAACAAAGAAGGAACTATCGTAACCTAGGAAGGGAAATTGGTCTAGACAAAGGATTTCTTGCCAGAAGGACTTGTTTTAGGATAGGCTTCTCCCTTTTACATCTTGAGGAGAAATACTGTGGTTGCTTATTCAGCCAGGGTGAAGGTTCATCAGAATCTACAGATGTAATTCAGTTCTGCCAGTAATCAGTAAACAAGCCACAAAAGGGGTTTATGGCATCTTGAATTGGACCTGGAAGCTAACTGTCAGCCTATGCAGCTGCCAATGTAGTGGTGTTATTCTGTATCCCTAGTGCATTTTGTACCAGCTGTAGCTTCTAGATTGCCTTCTGTGACTCTATAGTCTGATAAAGAACAGCATTATCCTAGTGTTTTCCTTGTACCAACCATTTGGTCAGAATGTTTGCACAACAACAGCTACTTGAATGAGCTTTAACATTTTAAGCAATTTCTTCCCAATCTTTTCTTCTCCAAATAATGTTGAGAGTAAAACAGGGGTGAAATCCAGCAGGTTCTGACATATTCTGGAGAACCAGTAGCGGACATTTTGAGTAGTTCGGAGAACCGGCAAATACTACCTCTGGCTGGCCCAGAGTGGGGTGGGAATGGAGATTTTGGAATATCCTTCCTCCAGGAGTGGGGTGGGAATGGGGATTTTGTAGTATCCTTCTCCTGGAGTGGGGTGGGAATGGAGATTTTGCAGTATCCTTCCCCTGCCATGCCCACCAAACCACACCATGCCCACCAAGCCACGCCCACAGAAACAGTAGTAAAAATATTTGGATTTCACCACTGGAGAAAAAGTATGCAAGGTATCTTTTGAAAATTTGAAATTTGGAGTTGGAAAACAAACTGAAAGGCTATTTACTCGTCCTAGTGAAGCAATACTGTGAGAGCCAGTTTGGACTAAGCATGAGGCTACAAATCAGGAGACGGTGAGTTCTAGTCCCATTTAAGGTGTGAAAGCTGGCTGGGTGACTTTGCGTTATTGTTGTGGGGGAAATAGGAAGAGGAAGGAATATTAGTGTGTATGTTCACTGCCTTGAGTTATTTATTAAAACAACAAAGGCAAGATACAGATAAATAAAATAGACTTTAGTATCAGGAAGAGAATTTCACTCTTACTTGACATGTTCCACATCCATGGACTGCATGGGGATCATTTTCCAATTCCCTCGCAACAGCCCATAATTGGATTGGAATTAATTTCAGGTTTAAAATCTCCTCTTACCAAAACACATGTTTTTGACAAGAGTTATTCATTGTATTTCAGAGATAGCAGGGAGGAAACAGAAGGGAAGTCTGAATAAGAAGAAAAACAAGAGGATGAAGTCCAGATATTTGAATCAGCAGCAAATCCTCAGCATGGTTTGCTTTCTTTTTTTTAAAGTCAATATGACATAATGCTTTGTTGACAGGCCTGCTACCTGCTTTCCTGTAGGCTGTTCCCATTTGTCTTCATTTTCTACCTAGCGGGAAGCATTTTATGAATGCTTTAAACAAAATAGAAAATATTTTGATTTGTTTTGTGGAGGCTTCATTTTCTTTTAAAGGAAAATAGAGGTAAATAGATAAGGTATTACCTACTCTTGTGGTGTTACATATAAACTGTTATTGCTGGGGAATGCTCAGTTCTATGCTGCAGTTGTAATTCATAGTACAATCACATTTTTGTTTCAAATTAAAAATAGGCTGTAAGACAAATGTATAGTAAAACCGTAGGGAAAAAATAACAAGCTGTTCAAAAATGGCAATTTGCCTTGATGGTGGTTGGGAGATAATTATATGGTTACCAGTGAAACTCCATGCAAGATAGAAGAACCATGTTTTCCTACTTTTGTTGTTGTCTGTGATTTGAAAGAGATATTTCTTGGACTCAGACAGTGGAAAATGCTGACCAGAAACTTACTGGAAGCTCACAGCAGGTCTCACATCACTTACACATTTCGTTATTAAAGGCAACTAAAGTGGGCCACTAGCTAGAAATCCTTGAGGGAAATGTGAAATATGAGGAATTCTTCACAATTACCAAAGGAACTTTAAATCCCTACACATTAGCAGTTTGTTCCTTTATTTAACCAACCTAATGATATCAATGACCCCTGAGATCCTGACAAATATGAAAGTACAATGTGGCATGAAATTCTAAAATAAGACTAAGTTGTATTTGTTTGTTAATTGGCTCCATTTTTAGAGAAATGCATTGCTTTCTTCGCCTATTCCTTCCTGTTCGCTTCTTATCACATCCTTTTTCTTTTATCTCCTGCTGGCAAGCAAGTTCCTACCAGGATCTTGTACTGAAAGAAGTGGAGGCTTACAGAGAGAGAGTGGGAGGGAAAGAGAGAGAGAGAGGGTGGGGGGGAGAGAGAGAGAGAGAGAGAGAGAGAGAGAGAGAGGGAGAGAGAGAGAGAGAGAGAGAGAGAGAGAGTACAAACTTAGTGGTTTCCAATTAAGAGATAAATCACACTTTATTTTTGTAAAGCAGTCTGCTTTTGTTGACTATCATCATAATGCCTAATAGCTTAGCAGAGCACCATCCTTTAACACTAAGCCATTTTAATTAAACTGCAGTTTTCATGATCTGGATCCTTAATCAGTCACCAGAAGCTGTGACTGGCATCTGTTGGTTCTTTATTATAGGGACTGAGTTTTTCAGGTAAAAATAATTCTGAGTTATTGGTAATCCATTTATAAGTATTAGTTTGCTTTCACAGTAGAAGCCTCACTTCACAATTAACTCCTGTTTCTTTTCCTTCCAGGGTCTTTCTCTGCCTCCTGTTCAATTATCCGAATCATAACTCACAATATTTCCCCTTCTTCAAGTAATGAAATTCAGTTTTGCTGCTTTACTGGAATTAACCCTCAGAGCCTTCTGCTGCTCCTGATTGTGTCTCATCTGTTTTAACCCTCTAGGATCAACTTGTTGAATACAGTTCCTGCACAGATGCTCCTAAGCATCCAATTTGATTTCGGCTTCATATCCTGAATACAATTCTGGCAAAGGATGGTCTCTGTGATAATGATCAAATTGCTATTTGAAAGTTGGTGTTGATTCTGATACATAGACTTGCTTCAAAATTTGGAAAGGAAATTCATTGCTATCAATTCCATGATCAGCAGGCTGGGCCACATTTAATAACCTAGATAAGAGTTATTCTGTCATTATGAATGGATCTTCATGTGTTAGAATTTATTTTGTCATTTGAATTGCTCCATCACTTTCAGTATCACAGATTATATTTTTAATATCTAGTATTTTTATTTGGTATGTGAAATGTAGTTTAAACAAATGCCCCATTCACCCAGTTAACAAAGTTGCAATAATTTGGAATTGATCAGCTTTTGTTTGTGTCTGATTTTTTTTTTCTCTAATTACAGAGCTATATTTTGTTATAGGTAGTTCTCATTTAGTGACCCCAATTATGATGGACAAGTCGGTCATTAAGAGAAACAGTTGTTAACTGAAATTGTGAATGGTTTCCTTTGCTTTACAAATCTGGGAAGGTCATAAATATGAGGATTGGTCACAGTTATTTTTTTTATCATGGTTGCAACTGTAAGCAGTTGCTGTATAATGCAGGTGCTAAATGAGGACTACTGTATTCCACTCGTCTTTCTGTTTTTTATCTATGAGAATCTTCCATATTAAAATTACATTCAGGTAATTGATCCTATTTTTGTGAATCATGTCAGTAAATTCAAAGTGTAATTTCTAATATTTTGTGACCGATTCTAGTAGTTTCAAGATCTGTACCTTATATATATTTTATAATACCTCTTAAAATGCAAAGCAGTTTTCCTTGAAAACATGCAGATTATACCATAACACTGAACAGTCAATACAGCAAAACTGATTAGGGGAAAAGGCACTTTCTGGAATACTTATTTACACATTATTTACAAATGTTCAATAAAGCCATATGCTGTATTCTTATTTAATAGAATATATTTAGTATGTTTACTTATTGATGTGGATAATGATGATGGCTGATTGTAATATGAAGGAACCTGTATTCTACTTCTCTACAAATAATGTGCCACAATTCCTAGAGAAAGAGGTATATTTACTAATTAATCAGGATATCCATTATATTTTTAAGCAATTAATGGCAGTAGATCTCTAGATATCTGAAAAAATTGTTTGTAACATGAAGTACAGTATTTATGATATTCAACTTCACAAATATCAGCTTCAATTCACTTCTGCAATCTGTGTTGCAGGACTGCAAGGCGAAAAAACTGGTCAGTCCTAGAGGAGATCAACCCTGACTGCTCTTTAGAAGGCCAGATCCTGAAGATGAAACTCAAAAACTTTGGCCACCTAAGGAGAAGGAAGGACTCACTGGAGAAGAACCTAATGCTGGGAAAGATTGAGGGCAAAAGAAGAAGGGGACGACAGAGAACGAGGTGGCTGGATGGAGTCACTGAAGCAGTTGGTGTGAGCATAAATGGACTCCGGGGAATGGTAGAGGACAGGAAGGCCCGGAGGAACGTTGTCCATGGGGTTGCAATGGGTCAGACATGACTTCGCAACTAACAACAACAACAACGATTCTCTTTTTTTTTTTTTAAAAAAAGTTATAGTTCTCTGACAAAGTTCACAGCCTAATAGAAATATTTTGACTCAGCCATGGCCACAGAATATATTTTCTAGATTACCTTCATGAAGTTTTTTTCAGTACTTCTTCTCATGTCACAGCTGGAATAACAATCCTGTTACTACAAAGAATTTGTCTCTGTGACAATGTAAGCCTTCTTCTCCACAAAGAGTGGATTGACTGCAGTAGGCATGCTGTGCACAAGTGATGACCAATCCTTTTAATAAGGT
Organism: Pantherophis guttatus; assembly: GCF_059756535.1. Classification (NCBI taxonomy): domain Eukaryota; kingdom Metazoa; phylum Chordata; class Lepidosauria; order Squamata; family Colubridae; genus Pantherophis; species Pantherophis guttatus. The sequence continues at coordinate 89,582,045 of NC_142063.1, read as the reverse complement.
TCAATGTTGCCTGTAGCTAGGGATCAGAAGTAGCAATCTGGGATGTGTACTAAAAAAAAAAACAATTTAAAAAAAAAGTTGTGAGGCATAGAATGCTGTTTCATAGTGACACTGGAAAATCCTTCTACCTGAAATGATTTTTTAAAAAAACTGAAAAGGAAATTGGTGCACTGTGGACTAAAAAACAAATGCTTATTGAAAAAGTGGGTAGCTCAAAGAGAAAAAATAGATATTGTTCTGTTTTGTTTTGTTTTGTTCAGCCTGGTTTGAAATGAGTGATGTTCTACGTGACAGCTCACTGATATAACCACTAGGCTTTTGAGACTCCTTTTTTCCCCCACTGCATCTATTTTATAATAGCTGCAGTGGGGATTACAGATTTACAACCATTGACTTAAGTCAAAGGATGTTCCCGTCTCAATGCAGTAGTCAATCAAACCACAGGGGTTTGCCTAGAAGAATGTTGAGTGCATCAAGCAATCTGGCCAATAGACCTTGAGATAACCAAAGCTGAAAAACACATTTTTCAATTCAGAGCAGGAAAATAAAGGGTGATGTTGCATTTTCAGTGGATTGGAGATGAAAAAAATACAAAGTCATCCATTCCTACCTCCATAAATAGTTGATGGCATGTACTCATGATGGAGCAATCTGGAAGTGTATACATACCCTCAAATATCTTCAAAAATCCTTAGTTTAAAAATGCTAGGTTCTCAATCACTTCAGAGATGTATAAATCCTCCAACTTTATTTTTTTTCCTTATGATTAAAATATGATTTCATACAATGCTATTAGTCATTTTTCATAAAACCAGATAACAAGCTTTTGCATTAAAGATTGAACAATTTGGTCTAGACCAGAAGGTATACTTGTTCAATCAAAACTTGACTTTCTTACCATATGTGAAATATTATCCATATTTAATTTTTATTAAGTGTCCCCAACATAAGCTTTTCAAAAATAAATTCCATTAAAATGTGAAACTGGGAATTATCTTTCCACAGCACCAAGATTTAAGCACTATTTTTCAGCCAAGAGCATCACAATATTTGAAAAAGTACAGAATTTAAAGATTACTGTGTTCTGATCTGCAGAATTATGTTCCGATCTGCAGAAGTCAATTATGTTCTGATCTACAGAAGTCAAAAATCAGATTCCTTTGCTTAAAAATGAAAACCAAACACAATTGTTTTTTTTCATTTCTATTAACAAGGTTTAGTTCACTATAATTGCCATCAATAATTAAATCACATTAAGTGTCCTTAATCAGCCTGATTGGTTATGTGTCATTATGAGTATCAACTCATAGCTGTTACATGGATAGATTTTTCTCTGTTAAAATCTGCCCTTACCTGGTCCTTCACTTCTTCTAACAGTAAACCCATTGCCATTCTTCTTCTACAGTAGTGGCCTAAATTGTGAAAACCTTTTGGAAAAAGTGTATTTTTGAGGTTTGATGGCTAATAACACCACTTTTTTTTTGGAGTTTCAAGATAATTATATTCCACTGCTGGAATGGCCTGGGAATAGCCCAGACCTTAACCCAATTGAAAATCTATGGAAACGACCAGTAGTGGGTTTCAAATCCCGGGGCTACCAGTTTGCTTTCAGTAGCACGAGCATGCAGCACTTCTGCTCATGTGCAGAGCATTTTTGATGATGTCTGGGTAGGTGGGTGGGTGGGCAGAGCCAGGGTGAACCATGAGCAACCCACCACTGGGTAGCTTCTGACTAATCACTTGTTAGTGAGAAGCGACCCAGCAATAAAACCCAGGTAATAGAAGCAATCATTCAATCTTGGTTTCACATTATAACAGCTACAGAACTAAAAGACTTGGTTCACTCCATGGGAAGATGTTGTAAAGTGGTAATTCATGCTAAAGATATTAGCTTTATTAAGTATTAAGCAACTAAGTATTAACTGACATGATAATTTTTGTATGTCTCATTTTTTCTATGGTGATAATTTTTGTATATGTTTCACTTTTTTTCTTTATACTGTAACTGCTATTCTAATTCCAAATCCTTCATAAAAGTTATTGTATTGCATTCTTGATTAAATTATCTTTCCATTGATATATAATTTTATAGTACTACTCCCAAAAAAAAAAAGTGGTGTTATTAGCTAGTTTTAGAAAATACAAGGTTTGTGGAAACCTTTCCCCAAAAGGTTTCCACAATTTTGGCCACTATTGTACTTCCTTCCACTTTTCCCAACATTAGAGTCTTCTCAGCCACTCTCTGCATTGCAAGGGAAGTTTTCATTTGTGCCAAGATATGAAGCTGAAAAAGAAGCTTTATCATCCCCCTCTTTTCTACCACTGATTTTTTTTTTTTTAGTAATGAGGTCCCAAGATAACAGGATAATAAGCTACAAAATGTCAAAAAATATCTAAGCAAGTACACTGATTTCACCCATTTTCCTGTATGGCTCTCAGGATGGTGGGGATTAAGTGTAGTTCTTACATAAAAAGTTGCTGAGCCCTTATTTAGATAATGAACATGACAAGTAATGAACTTGTTTAGTAAATATCTGTTGCAGACTGTCATAGTTCTATATATAGTCATACGATTCATCTTTATGAATTTTTTGTCTTTCTCAGGAATCAGCTTTTTGTCGTTGTTGTTTTCTTGGCTATCTTTCTACCATTCTGGGAATTATGTACTACATCTTTTCTCCCCTACCATTGAAGAGTAACACAGTATAGTACAGTGTTGGCGAACTGTGTGCCAAAACAGGAGCGCTCGTGCGGGGAAGTGCTGGAAACCAGAAGAGCAGCTCCCTGATGCGTATGCGTGGGAGCACCAGAAACCAGAAGAGCAGTTCCGCAAAGTGCATGCACGTGTCAGGAGGCTGAGCTTCTGGTTTCCAGCATGCGCATGCATGCCGGTCACCTGGTCTTCCGGTTTCTGGTGCGCACACGCATACGCATCAGGGAGCTGCGAAGACCAGTTGTCCAGCGTGCAGGAGTTCAGTTTCCCAGTGCATGCATGAGAGCTGGGGAGCTGCTGTTCTGGCTTCTGCTACGCACGTATATGCGAAGACCAGCTGGCCAGCACGCATTTGCGCACCAGAACCCAAAGAGCAACAGGCAATGGCTGGTGTGCCCGGAGAGATGGCTCTGTGTGCCACTTCCGGCATGCATACCATCACTGGTATAGTACTTAATCTCACATTTTTATTATAAGATCAGTTAAAACACTTCTTTGAAAAGATTTCCACCTTCAGGTTTCATCCATTATTTACAAGTCCATGTGTTCAGAGTTATTGTCTAATGGCAAGATCTAATTCTGAAGAGAGAATTACAAATGTCTGGGAATGAATAACTCATAAGCCCAAACAGAATCATAATCTTTATTCATAAAGGGCAGCTTGTCATTAAGTAATATAAAAAACCCTAAACTAATAATTAGTATGGTTTTTTTAATGTAACACCTTTAATTTTCATATAATTAAATGTGAAACATGAGATATTTGCTGAAATGGCCTTTTAAATATACAAGGTTAAGTGATGTAGTGGATTTTGTAAGCTTTGTAACTAGTGATTGCATTTCCCTTGTATTTCAGAGACTTTGTGTAACTCAGAATACACTAAAAAGTAGAAACGCTCATGAAAAATGCAGTCAAATTGATATGTCACCATTGAGTGTTAAGATAATCTTAATCATTCCCAAATGCCTTCAAGAACCATGCTTCTGCATCTCTTTGAAAATATAAATGGAAGAGGATGGGCAAGAAAAGAAGCAGGAAGTGGAGGTGAGAGTAGGCTGATGCAGAGGAAAGTGAATATCAAAAAAAAAATGATTCAAACATGGGGTCCCTGTGAATGGCATTATCTCTGGGTTCTAATATTGTGCCACTTTCATTTCTGATTGCAACTAGAAAAGCATAATTGCAAACTCCTTACTGCAAAAAGGGGCAAAGCAATGAGTGACTTGTACGTGTATCAATAAACATATTTATTCTTACTTATTTACAAAGCACTTATATCTTTATATGAGCAGATTGTCTCATAAAACTCATCCTGTGCCATCTGAGCAAGTTTCAAGGAGTTTTATGGGGTCTAAAAAAGAACACCAAAGCTATCAGACCAAAATTATTATGTTTTCTAATAAAAACAGGCAGTCACTACAAAGATTTATTCAAATAAAATGGATGCTGCCCATGGAAAGAAGGCCATCTTAAATAGGAAAGTCTTAACCAATCAATCAAAGGCAACCATAGAGCATGCTACCCTGCAGGCAGAGAGTTCCATTGAGGGAACTTTTTCCCTTGTTGCTATCAGTCATGCCGCTGACACAGCTGTGACATAAGGCAGGCCTTTTCCTCAGAACTTAGTTTGCTGGTAGGCTAACATACTGAGCAATTCCCTAGGTTGATAAAACAAAGTACCATTGAAATATAATTGTTGTCAATAGCTTTAGTCTTGTCTTCAGAAGAAATGACCTCACACTTTTAACACATACAGATATCCAACAGGTTTTTGAGTAGTCCTAATATGTCTTCAAACCCATTGCATTTTACAAGATGTGTTCTTTCGTTGTCTCCAGCATGATATTGCTGATTTACAGAAAGGAAATGAAAGATAAAAAGATACCTGGTATTGATTTCGTTGATGTTAAAGATGTTAATTTAAAAATCGAAAGGATATAAAAAGTAGAAATATATGTCACAGATGAACTGGTCTGAGTAGAAAAAAGAACATAGATAGCTTTTAAATTGCAATAAAATGAAATCTTATGAAACTGAAAATGATTACATCAAAGGAATATGGCTCAAGCAATCATTATGATGTTATTTCAGCTCTTCTCTTTTCTTGCCTTCCCCATTTCCCCTTTCTAGTCCTTGTGTCCATTTTGCAGTATATACTGTAGAAAGCATACGATATGAAACTTTCTCAGTAAACAGCAGACCATAGTCTTACTTAAGTAACATCATTAAGGTAAAAAAAAAAAAATCAGAATCAGGGAAAGAAGCAACAAAGCAACGCTCCAAAGATATCTGTGGTTTTATTGGCAATAGTTTAGCAACTTATTCATAAACATGTAAAAAAAATGTAGAGCTGACCTTGGGGAAGGTATGAGATTACTGATAAGGGAAGGCCTACAGAATTGATTTGATAATTCTGAGGAAAAGAGAAGCATGCAAAAAAAATCCAGAGCAATCTCCACCTAGATTTTGTTTAGCATAAGGTGGGGCAGGCTTTCAAGATTCTGTTAGTCTATACCAGTGATGGCTAACCTTTTCTGGATCAAGTGCCCAAAGCACACATGCGTACAAATGTGCATGCGTGAACCCCCAAAATGCAATGCATGCGTGGCTCCTGCACATGCGCAAGACCCCCCACATGCACCCTGTGCATGCACATGCGGCCCCCAACACGTGCCCCCGCATGCACGCGTGGGTCCCCTGCATGTCCACTGCCCCGTGCATGTGCACACAGCCCCCTGCATGCACCTCACCCCCTGCACATGCATGTGCGTGCTCCGCATGCTCCCCGCCACCCACATGACAGAGACCCAAAGACCTGTTGGCCGGCGGGAGGTGCATGTGCATACGCAGTAGGGCTGAACTGGGGCAACAATTTGTGCACCCTTAGACAGGGCACTGGGTGCCACCTCTGGCACACATGCCATAGGTTCGCCATCACGGGCGTATACTACAACAATAAAGAACATTCCTGTAATCCTTGGTGTGGGCTGACAGTACAGAATGAGTTCAGCGTGTGCAGGTTGTTATTCATCAATGGAATATCCACATGTATAAGCTAAAACATGCATCTTGTCCATCCTTGTATTTTTTCCATACTTCCTAGCACTATTGAAGACTATAGGATAGTTTTCCTAACATCTTAACAATAGTTAAATCCCCAACAGGGGAGCCTTAACAATAGTTAAATCCCCAACAGGGGAGCCTTAACAATAGTTAAATCCCCAACAGGGGAGCCAGTAGAAATGTTGCCCAACAAAATGAAACATTTTGAGTAACAGGTAAATAAATATTCCTGAGGAAACCTGTTTAAATGATATGCTTAAGTATTGAGGAGTTGTGGGCAGCTTGTCTTTAAATCATGTTACTAAAGAGTTGATTGTGCACCACCCTACATAATTGTCTATTTCAAGGAGTTTTTCTGTAGAGATGAATGCTTCCTTGTTAGCTGGAATTCTGTATTACCTGGAGTTTAGTTTAGGGAAGTCTTCATATATATACAAAAGCTTACTCAGCCCTTTGTGCCATATCCTTGTACTTACTGACATTGCTGTGTGACATTTCCAAGGGTTGTGATTATTTTTGTACTGTTGTATGCTAGAATGTATTTGTCAAACAGGCCTTTACAACACTTATATGTGGAATGCAGTCAAAGCAGAAAGGATAAATAACATAAATTCAGATGGAAGGGAATGGCTTTTTGACACATTTCGTAAAACAAGCACATTTGTTTTCTGTGTAAAAAATGTAACATTCATATCACTTTTGTGACATTTCAAACACTTTTCCTACTCTGCGACTGCTTTAATTCCATTTCTTGATTTATTACATTTTTATTTCTGATAAAACCTACATATCAACTAGCTCTAGGTTGCTGTGTTATAACAATTTATGTAATTTAGGAGTACATGTTAACAATCTATCACCTAACGTCAACTATTTACTGAGTTTTCCTTAGAAAGAAAAAATAAAATTATTTTCTTTTAAGTATATAATTCTACTCATGAAAGTTACCTCCTAAGGCTAAGGTGAACATCTCAAAAATTATTCAGCTTCAAATTTGATTCCCAAAAGGCACTTCTAAAATACTTAGGAATCTGAAAGTGGCATCTATTGATGATTCTTTAAAACACCAATAGATTGGTTTTGTTTTTGTTTTTTTAAGGATCTTGTGGCAGTTGCAGTGGATAATCAGTTGATCATATATATATGTGTGTGTGTGAATGCAACTGCTTGAGGGCTCCTGGATTGGAGCTGAAAGACAAAAGGGAAGCAGTATGCTCCCTCCCATATTGGGGTAGATCAGGTGCTTCGACAGAAAAACACTTAATCTCTACCCTGGCTCAAGTTGATAAAGGGAGGAGAACTTGTGGCTCAGAGGTTAATACAACTGCCTAATATATAGGCAGCCCAAGTTCGAAACTGAGTAAGGGTATAGCTAACTGATGAGAGCTAAATAGCTTGAAATCTCCCTTTATTTCTATATGTGTGTGTGTGTGTGTGTGTGTATTCATCTATCTATCTAGACAAGATTTTAGCCATGTTTCCTACCTTTGCAAATCTATAATTTGCAGTTTTCTTAGCTCCGTTTGCCACTGGAATTTTCTATTAGAACATGTTTAATCAGTTGTGAAATGAAGACTGAAAGATCTCCAGGGCCTGAAAGATGTCTAAGTTAATTGGGAACGATAACCTTTCAGGTACCAAAAAGGAAAGGAATATCATGGCTGAAGTGTACATAAGACCTTCTGACAGCATAATATGAATATTCTGGTGTGCTTTCATGAATTAAAGTTCCTTTCCTCCTCTGTAAGCACAAGATGAATGCTAATAAATAGTGTTATGAAACTGCTGGATTGAAATGGAAGGAAGTGCTTTTGTGGAATAAAGAATAGCAGTTTACTTCTTCTCAATTAGTTTTACTATAACAGAAATTTGTGACACTTAATGAACAATGAAGTTTGTTATGCAAACACCTTCTAGCTGAACATATGAATAATCAACACCAGTATTTCATGTCATGCTTTCTTTCTTTCTCTAAGGAGTGCAAAGGATAGCTTTGAGGCTGCTATACTTGGTGCAAAGCAGAACAAAAATAATAAAGGGAATAATTTCAGAATATTCACTCACAGATGGTGAGAGGTATATATGTGTTTAAATCAGCTTTTCAAGATATGCCAATCATTTCTCACATGCATTTCATTCATGGCTGGCCAAAAAAGAAATATGTTGTTATATGCCTAATGTAGCTTTCCTCAGTCTGGCATAATTCAAATGTTTTGGGACTACAACTCCCAGAATTCCTGAATTCTTTGTTGACATGCACTACTTCCTTTGTCATACACAGCATTGGGGCCTATGGCAACATTTTCCTCAGTGTAATGGAAAATGTGGCAGAAAAAATCATAAATAAAACATGTCTTCCTTTTCCTTGATATCTATGTTGAACGCTTTCGTAAGCATTCAGAAAGCAATTTAGGAAATCCTCAAAACTATATACAGTATTCACAACAGTGGTGGGTTGCCCCCGGCTCACACCAGTTCTATAGAACCGGTAGTAAAACCAGCGGGAGGCCTCGCCCACTGACCCTGATGTCATGAAAATGCTTCTGCGGATGCGCAGTAGCTTCTGTGCTTGCAAACGGCCCCGTTGCAAACCGGTAGTAAAGGTAAGTAGAACTCACCCCTGATTCACAAGCAATCCTAGAGTCCAAGAATGCAGTCCAGAGATAAAAAGGCAGCAGAAGTGAAAATTCCAGATTCAAAAAAATACCAGATTTACTTTCATGCTCACTCTTGTCATTTCATTGCCACTAAAAAAAAAAAACACCTCTTTATAACCAATACTCTACTGTATTTATAGGTCAGCCCAAGGAGCACTTAAAAGTAGAGAAACTGAACTAAACAATATATCTGATTTTTCTAGAAGAAGAAATTGCCTGTTGATTTATCAAAGTTAGCATTCCTCACAAGAATACTCCTATGAGTACCTTGAAGAACATAGTGAACATAAGATATAAAAAACTAGTCTTAGGTTGCTGGACAATTGGAAGATCTAATTCCAATTATGCTACGCATTCATAAACTTTATATGACTGAATTAGTAAATTCACATACGCTTGGAACTTGAAAACCCTTCTTGGCAATATAACTGAAATTTCTTTCCTTTGGTACATGTAAATGTGATGATTAATTAGATAGGTGAAAAATGATAGATAGATAGATGATGGATGGATGGATGGATGGATGGATAGATAGATAGACAGATAGATAGATGGATGGATGGATGATAGAAATTTGAGAGAGTAAAAAAATTGTATAATTTTTAAGCGATCTTCCTAGTATGATTTCAAAGCATAAAGGATTTCTGTAATTGTTTAATCAATGCTACTAAAAGTTGGATAAAAAATAAACTCTTTTAAAATGAAGTTTAAAAAGAACAGGAGTCATTTATCTTTTCAGATCAAGATAGAAGATAATCATTTGAGGACAGCCTCAATCATTTTAAAGTAGATAGGAAATTAAATAGTTGTTTGATACTGGTTTAAATTTAATAAGTAATTTAAGAGTTGACAAAAGAGTTTCTATAAATATTTTGCATTATATTCCTGAGCTCTCAATTCTTATGTCTCTTAGATAAAATATTTTGTATTCAATCAAGAAAATATTTGCTGTATTCCTTATATTTGTTGTTTCTTTAAACTGAATATTTCCTCCCTATTTTAATCAATGATGGGTCATCAGTTCATGGCAGCATAATGGCACATGCTCAGTATGAATCTTGTTGCCCAGCAACACTTAGCAACTCAAGCTCTCTAGTTAGTTATCCTTTGTATTTATTTAATAGAATACAATCATGTCAACAAGTATTCTTGACACTCATTATTTCCAACAGAATCAATTTCCCTTTTCAATATGCATTCTTCATCATAAATCCCATCAGGGACTTGAGCACAAAAGAAAAGCATAAATGACTGAAAACCTATATTTTCCAAAAAAGGAAAAAAGAAATGGACAAACTGAAATCAATTAAATGTAATAGATATAATGTATAATTAGAGTAATTCTAATAGTGCTTTTATTGAATTGAATAACATATAGGCTAAGAATTTTAATTCTGTGGTTTTTATTGTTCCCATTCATTTTTCTGATTTTCAGAAAAAAACAGATTTGATTGTCTTCATATAAAAAGCACCTTTGATTTCTCAGATGTACTATTATTTTTATTTAATAGATTATTAACAATTGTCAATATGTGAGTTTTCATTCCTCTAAACAGGATTTAGAATTCACATTCCTCTAAATCAGAGGTGGGGAACTATGGCCCCTTTATGATTTGTGGACTTCAACTCCCAGAATTCCTGACCCAGTCATGGTGGCTAAGGAATTCTGGGAATTGAAGTCCATAGGTCATAAAAGGGCCATAGTTCCCCACTCCTGCTCTAAGCCAGTGGTGTCAAACTCACAATGACACATTGTCATCATGTGACATATCACAACTTTTTCCCCTTTTGCTAAACCGGGGATGGGCAGTGTGTGACGTATCCAGCCCGTGGTCCGCGAATTTGACACCCCTGCTCTAAACCGTCATAGTATTTGTCTCTTGAGTTTTTCATTTTTAGATTCACATATATCCAGTGGTTAAATCCAATTTTTTTACTACCGGTTTTGTGGGTGTGACTTGGTGGGTGTGGTGTGGCTTGGTGGGCGTGGCTTGGTGGGCATGGCAGGGAAACAATATGGCAAAATCTCCATTCCCATCCCACTCCAGGGGAAGGAGACTGCAAAATCCCCATTCCCTCCCCACTCCTGGGGGGGCAGATATTGCAAAATCTCCATTCCCACCCCACTCTGGCGCTAGCCAGAGGTGGTATTTGCCGGTTCTCCAAACTACTCAAAATTTCCGCTACCGGTTCTCTAGAACTTGTCAGAACCTGCTGGATTTCACCTCTGCATCTATCTGATCAGGAACTGATTTTTCAAAAATATAATGCAATTTCATTTAAAAATGAGGTGATTAAATGATGGCAGAGTGGTGCATCTGAGTCTGAGATGCATTTATTCACTGGAAGGATGCATGAAGGCAGCAATCCTGAACTTAATGTTGCATACTATCAGAATGGTCACCTCAGTTGTAGAGTTTGGTGGAAAATTTAAAAAATAAATTTTAAAAAGCTGTGACACTGTAGTTTCTGTAAACTAAAACACAGTAGGAGTTGCATATTATTCATTTACAATATAGCCTACAAAATAAATGTTTGTAAAGCAAAAGAACAATGATGATAAAACTCTTTTCTGAGTTTAGAGAAATTTTGGAATGCTTCTTTACAACAGCATTGTAATGCTGTTTCTTGTCTCTTCTAATGTGTCTTTGAAGTTCTTCATTCAGTTCTTTCCTAAGATCTTTGGTTTTGGTTACTCTTCTTTTGTTGGCAATTTCTTGTTCTGACATCTCGTTTGCTTCCTTCGGTTTCTTGGTCTTTGGAACACTGTTTTCATATTCATCCTTAATAATTTCTTTTATTTCATTTCACAGTCCCTCTGGCTCCCTGCTAGTGAGATTCAGGACTTTAAAGGACTTCCTGGTGTTCTCCTTGAAAGATCATGTCAATTTCAGTCAATTTTAGATTTACTTTCATGATAAAACCCATCAATCTCCTCTTTTTCCATATCAATGGATGGATATTAAATTGGGATAACCATCATATTAAAGAGTTGTCTGAAATGTCTAATTAATATTATTCAGTCACTGACTGCACTATAGACAAGTAGCATTTTTGCCATATCTATGCTGGCTAAAAAGCAATACTGTTCTTTGTTTTTCATGTGCTAGATAATATCCAATATGATTTTCTGATTTGAAATGCCCAATTCGAATGCATTTCAATTTGCTGATGCTTCATATGTCAATACATTATTTCTTTCATCATTCAATGTGCTGAATTTTCTCATATTTCCAGATCCCTACTGTTGTTGTAGCTTTAATTTTCCTTTTTCTGTCTGGCAACATCAGCAACTGGACATCTCAGAGGCACTAAAGTAGCCATGGCAAAAACACAGTGCTCCCCCTAATCCTCAGTTTTTAATCAGTAATATATTGCCAAGAAAAAGGCCCATCATTCAGCATTCAGCATTCAATATAAATTGCTTTATATTGTCTCTCTATCCATGAGGCTTTCTTGGTAAGCATTGCCTTCTCCTATGTGGTATGAAATGATGCCTTTGCCTTTATCAATAAGTCATGCTTCCAACTACTGCCCAATATAGATGTCTACTTGCTTTAGGTGCATAGCTGGAATGACCTTCACACTTTCGATGACCATACTGAGAGTACATATTTTCAACATATGCATCCCTCCCAGATCCTTCCACTGCCAGATTTGTTGAGGCAGCACACAGGACCTGAAGGATTTGTAATTGTTATTAATTGAAAATAAAGAGTTGGCTTATTTTTCATATCAACTACAACATTTGACAGGTAAAGGTAAAGGTAAAGGTCCCCCTCATACATATGTGCTAGTTGTTCCCAACTCTAGGGGGAGGTGTTCATCTCTGTTTCAAAGCTGAAGAGCCAGCACTGTCCAAAGATATCTCTGTGGTCATGTGGCCAGCATGACTAAACACCAAAGGCGCACGGAATGCTGTTACCTTCCTACCAAAGTGGTCCCTATTTTTCTACTTGCATTTTTTACATGCTTTCGAACTGCTAGGTTGGCAGAAGCTGGGACAAGTAATGGGAGCTTACCCCGTTACGCGGCACTAGGGATTCGGACCGCTGAACTGCTGACCTTTCAATCAACAAGCTCAGTGTCTTAGCCACTGAGCCACCACACCGGGTATCTTCAAAAATAAAATCTGAGATCCACCAAACTTTATTTTTGTTATAAATAAATGTTATTAAAAGTTCAAGAACATTTCACATTTCTTTTTCAGTGAATATATTCCCATCGTCTAAATCATAGCAAACAGTGCTCAGGATCTCATGTCATCAAGCAGCACAAATCAGCATTTCAGTTCCACATATTATTTTATCGACTCCCATGAGGTGTTCTGCTTTTGAAGAAGAATGTCTTGTGTGACAGTCTAGCACATGGAGCATCATTTCTGTATCTGTCAGGATTTTACTGAAAGCCTCTATTGCCTTTATTATGACAATAAGTGAAAATCCAATCTGAAACTGCCTCACACTTTAAAACAATAAAAAGAAAATGTTTTCCAGTAAGTGACATCCCTATTGAAACAGTAACATGGGTTCATGAAAATAAAACAGATACAATAGTTTTCTCAAAACAAAATTCTTAAAATTTTGTTTTGAGAAATGACATATTGTAGCAATAGTTAAGACAACATGTGGTACTCCAGATCATTACATTTTCCAGTCCCACCCTAATCCTTTAATTCATTTCATTATAATATATCCCTTGTCTCATTTAGCCTGTTAAGTTGTCAAGTGGAAATCTTTTTTTATTTATTCTCTAAAACATAATGACACATCTTGTCTAGTGATTATGAAATATTGTATAATTGTATCTTTTAAAAAATACTTAACAATCTCGATGGCTTCACAGGGACATGGAACTGAGAGAGCAAAAGAAATAATCTTACATGGATACAAAAAAAATGCAATATTACTTTTCCAATAACATTTTTTTCCCTGTGATTTCCTTCCATTGCTGTAGACAGAAATATTTCAATAAATAAGGAATCCTGGATGGCAGTCCTCCACTGTGGGAAGGTGACTTGAGGTGGAATGATAAATTAATGAACAATAGAGATGCAGAATTAAAACAAAATGTTGCACAATCACAAAACAACTTCTTTTAAGAGGACCTACTACTACATTGGCTTATGTGAATTTAACATTTAAAGCTAAGGTAAGTTTTGTTTTGAAGCTTAATGTGAATTTACTCAACCTACATTCCTGGAACTCTAAACTATCCAGAATATAGCTACAAAGATCTATGTCACCTTTTTTTCCCTGCCTCTCCTGGTGAAGTGCAAAACTTTGAATGCAGGCTAGCACTGATTCATTTCAAATGTTTAAATTCTGGTTTTTCTTTACCACTGAAGAACCAGAAGTTCTTCTTTGCTCAGATGAATATGGATGACAGCAGGCATTTCTTTTTTTAATTGATGGAACAGCCCGCGTCCCATTATAGGTCCTGCCTAGGAAAAAGCCCTTCAGTTCAATTCAACTAGGTAACCAAGATGTTCTCACTTAATTTGATGCTCTGTGAATAACAGATGGTGGTGGTGATGATGATGATGATGATGATAAGAGTCTTGATGATTCTATGGACCAGGTTTCTCCACATCTTCTGAACTTGCACTATTTCTTTGAGTTTTTCTGTGCTCTGGCTGAGGTCAGCTTTGATAGTGGAATAATAAATACATCTCTGTACTTATATGGCATTATGGGAACGTTTTCAGATTTTTCCTGATAAAAAACATTTATCAAGAATTTCAACAGTTGCAGTGACTCCTGTTTATGGAAGAGTTCTATAAAACACCAAAGAAGGGCACACAAATGCTGGGGGAACTGCATTCTTGGTAGAAGTGCAGGGGCATAGAAGCATGTTTTATTTTTTTAAAAAAAATGAAGGGCAAAGGAGTGGGTTAATTAATTCAAAATGCTTCCACTGAATAACAATGAATCCTCATTGAAAACCATGGGAGATCTTGTGAGTTTGAATGCAAATAATGGAGTTGAGAATGCCCATTGACACATCAGTATATTTTCCCCCTTCAATTCTCATAATATTTTTAGGAGAAAGTTAATTAATTTTGGCACTTTGTGTAAAAAAAATCAAGTATGGCATTTTTATATCATTTCATTTATGCTTCTGTCATATTTCACCTGGGTTGAGACAGTGCCTTCAGGAATTGCTCTGGCAGCCTCTCTATGATTAATATGACTATTAAGGGTCAGAGAGGTAATTTCATAGCCGGTCTCAGAGCAGCTCCTTAAATAGGTGCAAACACTCTCAAAGTAGTTTTGCAGTTTCTTTTCAATGACACCAAGGAGTAGAATAGGCAGAAGACTGCAGTAGAAAGACAACTACTGTTTCTTCTCTGCTAGCTATACCAGGGTAAATTGCAATCTCAGTTAACATGAAGATAGAGTAAAGCCTCTCACGCCAACAAGAATCCTTTCCGTCTTTCTATCTGTCTTACTTTAAAAATATTCATATAGTCAACCAGATTATAATAACCCTGGTCTTAGGTGGGAATATGTGTGTCTATGTGATGTATGGAACCTGTATGACATGAAAGTAGCATGAAGCGTTATAGAAATGTAAATGTGATTGTGTCCATGGGGTATGAGGTATGAATGTATGTGTGGCCCTGACCTATTGTGTGACACAATATACCTTTGAGTCAATGTTACAGGATCTAGGATCTTCTATAGCAGGGGTATCAAACTGGTGGCCCACAGACTGAATGCATTGCACGCAAGTCACGCCAATCCCAGCTCCATGAATGGGAAAAATATTGCGAAACATCACGTGACGGCAACGTGACACGGCTAGTTTGACACTCTTGTTCTATAGGATCATGGAACCATGCACAGATGGGAACAGCAGTTGTTAAAACAGATCCTTGCTTAAGTCCTCAGTTGAAACAAGCAAAAATTACCTTTAGATAACTAAACAAAGCAATCTGGTATAAAAAGTGTAGGCATCTCACTTTCCCTCTGAGGGATAGAGTTGTCTGCTGCCTTCAGAATGCAGCTCGGTATTTCAGACAAGATTTCATTTTGATGGCTGCTGCATGCTCAGCATGGTGGAATGGACACATAAATAAGCCATTTCTGGAATTTGAAATAAGGCTGAATTCTGAAAATGATATATTGTCTTCTCTCCATTTTTCTCCCCATGACAAAAGACTAAAAGAAACAGCACGGCGTATATAACATCCTGCCTTCTTTATCTCCACCTTATTGTGCCCCTCATGGGGGGAAAAAGATGATAAAAAGTGAACTACAGACCCTCAAAAGAAGATTAGGATAATCAGGCAGATCCTTTCCCCAACGGAATTCATCTTCTAAATGGTCAGAATTACCATACGGCGCGCTATTTAAAGGGGGTTGGGAGGCAGCTGCTCCCAACGCCGACTTTGCATGTATCCGTATACCGTCAGCTTTGTCGTGCAGCGTGTGAAGGCATCATTAATAAAGAAGTTGCAGCAAGCCTGGGCTACGCGTGCTCCTTTCGCCTTGCCCACACGGACACGTAACGCATCGTTGACAACAAAGCTCAGAAAAGCATCATTATCCTTCCACCTATGGAGGGTAGGGGTTAAAATGAGGCAATCCTTTTACATAACTTGCAGTGCAATAGAACACCGCATCCTGAGATTGATTTGTCTCTTTCCCCTCTTTTGGCAGAGATTACGGAATGAAATCTAGAGGATAGAGTTTAAAGGATGGTGTGATATTTCTAGGGAAGAAGTTGTTTGGAAGGAGAACACTAAAAGGAAACTGCCATGAATAAAAGCCACACTCGGAACAACTGTACACTGCTGCTGTAGTGTTGATTAAGCCTCCTGGGGATGCACATTTAATATATTCCATAACTGCTGTGGTAACAAAGAAGAAAGATCTAAAGAGACATATTTCACTAACTACTGTAATAGGTCACCTGCTGAAAGACTACATTGGACTTTAAAAAGTAACAGTTTCTGCAGAGCGACAATATTCTGAATGTCACACACAATAGAAGCTTCCCATTGCAGTAACTAATGAAATGACTCAACCATCATTATCGCATAGTAACCCTTGCTTTCATTCGACGTGCTTCTTTTGGCATATGGATTCATTGTTCTCAAACTTGTTCACCTTCAGTTTAAAAGTCGTCATAGTCATTGAATCATTGGCTCCTCATTTTACCAATTTTGATATTTATGCCCATACTCATCACATCAAGGATCCACTTTTAAATTGCTTTTCAAATGGGGACACAAAGGAAGATGAAAACAGCAAATTCTTAAAAGGCAGGCAGGCAGAAAGACACAGGAACAGTTGACTGCCTGGAAAAGAATTTCATGTACATTTCACAATAGGAAATATTCAAGCATTTCTGTTTTCTGGTCTTCAGTCATATTAGCAGTGAGGCAGAAGTCGCTAACTCCTAAATGATAAAAGCAAAATCTCTGTTGCTTGGACATTTATTCAGGTGATACTGTCATATGGATAAAGAACTTCTCTGAACAAAAAACCTTATGTGTGTCCTTGATGTGCCTCCTAAAGTCTTTCAAAGGCCTGAAGCCTTACTCTGATAGATGGAAATTCCAGCTGAAAGTATTGTTTAGTCAATGTGAATTCAGTCCTCCTATTATATGTACCAAACAAAACAGGCAAATCAGTTAGTTAGGTAATCCAAAACAAAGCAAGTGGAATAATAGCTTCCCAAAAGCTGTGAAACAAAAGCTGCACAAAAGACCAAGCAGGCAAAAAACTTAAGTTCCTTTTATTTCTTTTTCCTTATTATACCCTTTTATCTTTTCTCTTATATTCAAAAGTTAGCTTGTCCTCCCATATTCTAGCAATGAGACTTCACATTATAATAAAACAGGAATAGTTCTCATAGGCTATTGGATACTCCAGTAACACTCCAGCAGTAGAATTCCAGAATTTTTAAATGCCACAGAATTGTTCTTTTCAATTTCCTAAGGCTTAAGGTGGAAGCATTACAGCTGTGCAAAGCATCAAAGGAGTGGTTTGGTTTCATGAAGCTTCAATCAAATCACCTCACTGAAGCAGATTCATTAATCAAAACAGGGACACACTCAAAGCATTTTGTCCTCTTTCAGGCATTTTAGCAGATTTGATGATGTCTCAGTTCGGAGGTTGTTGTGGACAATATTCAGTAGAAGGGGCCAAATCATATCCTTATCTGGAAAATGCTGAGGTAAGTCCAGGGGTGCTATTCAGCAGGTTCTGACAGGTTCTGGAGAACCAGTAGCAAAAATTTTGAGTAGTTCGGAGAACCAACAAATACCACCTCTGGCTGGCCCCAGAGTGGGGTGGGAATGGGGATTTTGTAGTATGCTTCCCCTGGAGTGGGGTGGGAATGGAAATTTTGCAGTATCTTTCTCCTGCCAGGCCCACCAAGCCACACCACACCCACCAAGCCACGCCACGCCCAGTAATAAAAAAATTTGAATTCCACCACTGGGTAAGTTTGAATGGCATGATATGTCACAAAAAGGAGTCATTGGCCTATGAATTCCATCATGTTAAATTTGATTCCTAGTTCTTCAGATGCAAAGTCAACATTGCTTCAGAATCATTTATTTTGTCAGGTTTCAGTTTCTTTAATATGGGTAGCCACAATATTAATATAAAGGAATTTAGATCTGGCCTTGAGATGGCCAATTAAACAACAAAAACAATTAAGAAAGACAACTAAGAAAAAACAATTTCTTAGTCCTGGAAAGTAGCCAGGAGAAAGAAACTCATTTGAGGATGTTTTTTCCTTAAAAAGAGGCAATCAAGGTTTTGGATAGCTTTTCTAAATTTTGCTAATATACCCTTACCATAATAAAGTAGCATAACTAAAATCTTGCTGTATCCATTTCTTGACATGGCCTACTTCAAAGGGCTGACACTTAACTTTGCAACAAAAATGACTAACTTTTGCACTGATCCTGCCAATGTTCCTGGGGATCCACTTCAGCACTCAGGATATGGGCTCAAAGCTGAGTAGTCCAATTCATAACCAAACTTTACTTTGAAATTCTAAGGAGATTTAATGACTTCATGGAGATCAAGCTGAAATATTTAGATGCTGTCCCAAACTTTCACCTTTTTAAAAAAATGGTAGACGGTCAAGGCTACAAATTTCACCTTTGTTGTGCCAATCTCTTTTGTGTGTGTGTCCTGTTTATTTCTGTACTATTGGGTCTCACTGTGTCATTTTAATAAGTTGGTGTTTTTATGGAAATAACTAACCGACTATTATTATTATTAGGTTTATAATCTGATTTTTCTTATTTTAAAATTCAGTATATAGAATTCCCTTTTCCATTTCCCCCTCCCCCCAACCCCAACTAGATAAAATAGTGGTTAGAGACAGTGGTCAGTTTGAAGTCTTCTAGTGAGTTCCATGGATGAAGCTGGACTTCAAACTAGTATTCATCAATCCTAATAACTATACTACACTTGCTGTTCAGTATTACCAGCAAAACATAATTATGACACAATTAATATGGCATATGTAGGACCAAGCTTATTGATTACTATGAAAATTGTCATGGCATGGCTGAAAGCACATCAATCAGAAGTAGGGAAAGAAGCAGGGAATAATTATTAATAATTATTCTTCAATGTTTTGCCAATCATGACATTCCAAAGTAAGAACTTTCTTTTCAAATGGTTTGTGAACTATCTTGTATTTAACTTGTATTTAATTGTGCTGCATTTATATAGCACAATTTTAACACAATTGGAGACTTGCGTATCTTTTTCTCGTGAATATTTGCCTTGTGCTAAAAGAGATTATTTCAAGGTTTTATTTTAGTGAATCCCTTGAAAACATGTAGCTGAACATGGCCGTTATTTTACTCTAAGATTTGATATTTTTGCCATTTTATCCCATTCTAACAAAAATCCCCAAAGAGTTTCAAGTGTTTTGATGTTTCTTTTTGATAATCTACAATGAACTTTAAAAATAATTCAAATCCTGCACGGCCTTGAATTTAATCATGCCCTTGAATATTCAGCTTGAATTAAATCATGGTTTATCTGTATACCTCTAGTACGTGTTGACATCATATATAATCAGTTTTACAACTTCATTTCAGTGCTCCTTATACAAAGCCTGGGTCTGTCTTAAAGATTATCAATCATCACAAGCAGAATTTGCTGAATGGGAACATGGGAACTTCCATTATAGACCTGTCACCTGGCTGTGTCATAAGGGAAGGTGTTTGAAGATAGAAATCTGTCTCTAGAGAAGACACATCAGAGACTCCACTGAAAAGAGTTTAAAATAATGGATATTAATCAAGTCAGCTCAGTAATGTTTAATAAACACCCTTGTGTCTATTTCTTTTTCTCATTAATTATTTAAAACCAGCAATAAATGGGGACATATTTCATTCAATATTCATTGATCAGTCATGAGCAATCAGAACAAATGATTGTGACTCTTGGTTGACCCTGTTTATGTATTTTTTTTTTCTGCTGTAGACATTTATCATTCTTGTTTCAGGTCAAGCCTCCATTATGTTAATTATATTGTACTTCTAAAATGACACATAATTGTATTCATTTCAGCATTGTTAATCAGAATGCTTTATGCTTGTTATGCTTTACCAGAAATCAGTGCCAGCTTGGTGTTGTGAATTTCAAACAAATGTTTCAAATCCGTAGTGGCTTTTTTCCATCTTAAAATCAGAGTTTTACAAGTATGAAATAATCAGCATAATCTATCCTCAAACTATGTATTATATTCCTCATTTGCAATAAGTATCATATCCATTTGTCATAACATCTGCCTTGGTACATCAAGATATAGAATTTTTGCTAATGCTCTTAAACAACATTTAAGAGTACTCTATGAATGGCATTCCATAAATAAATAAATAAACTGAATAGAATTCTTCTTCTTTTACTTTAAGGAAGAAAGAATTAGACATTTGTAAGAGGTGGAAGAAGGAGCAAGGAAAGACAGAAGAGTCTTGAGAAACAATGCAGAATGAACAGAAATGTTAATGAGGAATTTGAGAGAGGAGAGCTGACGAACAAAGCTGTTGAGAAAAAGAGAAAACTGAGAATAATAAGGCAAGGAAAAGCAGGGCACAGGAGTTAACAAGAGGTGACAGAGCAGACAGGAGAGAGGTGGTGTTTTGACACTGATAAGCAAAATTTGATTACTTCTATTCCTCATTCAGGCTTCAGCAGCAGGTTGCAGACCGACTAAAATGCATTCCGTTTCCATACAGCAAGCTATATGGCCTGTGTTCTCTTCTCAAGTGACAAAATATATTCTGCTTAATAAAGTAGAGCAGAAAAGGGCAGATAAAGAAAACACACATGTGTTTGTAAGTCTAATAAATAAATAGCAGAAAAATGCAAAGGATAACTAACTAAAACATGTCCAAGATAGAGAACTGGGAGATGAGGGAATAACCATTTTACTCAAACCACAATTGATATCACTGGAGTTGCATATTCCTTTTTTAATCACATTCAGAAATTGCTTGTTAACTAATTTTAAGCTATAGTTGTGTAGGAAGAAATATCCTTCTGGGTTCAGCTCCAAGTGGAGACTGCTTGGAAAGATGGTTTAATGGTGGACAGGATCACATGGTTTGAGTTCCTGAACAGAAAAAGGCAGAGATGCTGCAAGTCCATGGGTTTTATGCCCTCTCTGGCTTTGAACTTCCTGGGTCACAGGAAGAGTATCCTGATTGGTTGTCAGACTCCCAGAGAGTGGGAGTCTTAGCTAGCTTTGCTGGCTGATGTTATCTTCCCAGGTGCCATGTGGTGAGTTTCTGTTGCTAGATGGGTCCTATTGTGTTAGTTTATGTTGCTAGATGGTCCTATTGTGTTGGAGATGATGGTCCATTGACAAAGATGGAAGGGAATTGAGTTTCTGCCTCTGGCCCATTGACAAAGGGTAGTGGGAGCAGGAAGGTGAGAGCTGCTTCGTCTTTAAAACATGCTTCTCCATTTCTCATCCAGGAAAACATAATATTCTGCCTTTTTAATATTTCCTAAAATATTTCATTCTTCTAAAAAAGGGGTGGGTGCTAACTTCCTACAGTTGAACCTTTGGATTGACAGGTATGAAAATACTGGATAATTTTTTTCAGATCTTAATGAAATAAGTTTTAAAGTTTAATTGTAGTTTAATGCAAGTTTATTATTAAAGTTTAACAATTCTTTTGTTGTTGTTGGAATAAGGAGCAAAAGAATAATTAGAACTTTATTTTGGAAAGCTAAAAAATGAGCAAAGGGTCCAGATGGGTATGAAATAAGATTTTAGATTCTATTATAAGAATACTTTCCATGAAAAAATGAATTCTTTTAAAAATCATGGCAGAAGGAAGGAAATAGAAGAAACTAAAGATAACAATAAAAGAAGAACATTTAACTTTGACTTACGAATATAAAATGGAGTAAAATATTTGCACTTTTATTGAACTTTTATTAAATATTGAACAATACTTTTGAGCAAAAATCAAGAAGTTAATTTCAAGAGAGTTTACCTGTACAGGTAGAATGTGTTTAAAAAAAGGCATGGAAGAGAAACACGTTTTACCAGAGAAGACACAGACTGATCTGAAGGTGGATTTAAAATTCTACACGCTGAGTATCACTACAAGAATGGTATGGTACAGTGAATATACAAAATGGTACAGAGAATATACAAAAGAAACCAGTTTATTTTGTTGGAAGAAACATCCTTCTAGGTTCTGCTCCAAGTGGGGAAAACAGACACTGGAAACATGGAGACTGCTTGGAAAGATGGTTTAATGGTGGACAGGATCACATGGCTTGAGTTCCTGAACAGAAAAGGGTCTGATACAGTAAATCTTCAGGTTTTTATGCTCTCTCTGGCTCTGCATTTCTTGGGGCCCCGAAAGAGTATCCTGATTGGTTGTCAGACTCCCAGGGGGTGGGGGCCTTGCTGGCTGATGGTCACATGTGCTTCCCAGGTCACATGTGGTGAGTTTCTGCTGCTATTGTGTAGAGGGCTAATCCTATCTTTGACAATTCCTACTATGGCTCTGCCTGAAGGAGGTAGATCTTTGTTATGTAGAGTAGACTGGCCCAGGCCTTAATGGCCCATTGACAAAGGGTGGGGGGCAGGAAGGTGGGAGCTGCTTTGTCTGTAAAATATGCTTCTCATATTTCTGCCTTTTTCATATTTCCTAAAATATTTCACTCTTCCAGGAAAGGGGTGGGTGCTAACTTCCTACAATTTCTTAATAAACAAATAACCAACTATGAGAATGAGCTGAATAATTTTCCGACATTGGATTTACAAAAAAAGTTGGTTCAAGCTTTGAAGAATTTTGTGAGAAGGGACAAAAAAAATGAAAAGAAATCAAATTCTAGAACATTATTTGAAGGGATTAAAGATAAAGATTGTGTAAAAACAAAAGAAAGGATTATAAAGTTGGCTTATTTGATAAAGATTAAAATAGATTTGTTGTTATCTCTGGAAATTAATGGATTTTTGCTAATGAAGACTGAAATGATGAGGTTTTGGATTTGTTCACAGATAAGTTTGAATATGGGAAGAAGAGATCATTTCTTGCATTTCAAGAGAAAGAGATACGTTAAAATTCTTCATATCAAGTATAAATAAAATTATTTATACTTGAGATGAAGGGGAAATCTTTTTCATATCTTTTTTCTTTTTCTTTACTACATTCTTATTTTTTATTTCTTTTCTATTTTTTTCTATTTTCTTTTCTGCACCTTCTTTTCTATTTTTATTTTTTTTCTATTAAATAAAAAATGTTAGAGGTGGGACATGTAGGAGAGAACACAGTTTTGGAATTGTCATAGGTTCAGATTATAAATAATTGCAATGTTAGTCATAGCCCTTTAGGGAGGGACATTGAGGCTTCTTTATAGAAGTTGTCTCTGTAAGAACTGTGGAGTGTGTTTATGTGTTTTCTTGTTTCCCTTCCAATAGTCAAACTTCTGCTAATGGACAACATTGTTAATCAAAATTAAATATCTTTGCCATTTTTGGATACATAGTTATTATTAACAAGTTATTAATTAAGTCATTAATTCACTCCAGCCCTAGCTGGATTGACATATTGTGTCATATTTGATGAATCCCATATTCTGGATTTCTGGAAACAGAATGAAGAAAGGCATTATGCAGACCATATGATTTTTCTGACGTAGATTTTTTACTATTAATCTGAGAACTGAGAGAAAAAAAACAGATGAAGTTTAAGAGAGGGGAGGGGGAGTGGGTATGGGTGTGGGTGTGATGGGGAGGGGACAGGGAGGCAGGCCAAATGGGCCAAGGAGCTGATAGGAAGTGGTTAGGGTTAGGGTTAGGGTTGAAGGAAGAAAGAAGGAGAAAATTGCTAATACGCAAAGATGAATATAGGCAGTCTCAGAATGCTAAGAGGTATAAATTCTGGATGATTCATAGAATCAAAGAGGGAGACAAGTTAATGAGTGAGATAAAATGATGAAAGATTGATTTAGTTACCACAGATTTCCAGAGGAAGAACAAGTTCTGAAGAGACAAGGAGAAACTCATGGTAGTGGTGGCTGAGAATGGTTACAAGCTAAGTTAATTAACTCTCAGGGGAATATGGCAATAGCTAAAAAGATAGCAACAGCTTATTTTTTAGACCTGTACAGAAGCACTATCATTGCTGGCAGTGAAATAAGCCAAAATGGTACAACTTAAGAAATTTGCAAATTTCCGAATCTTAGGAATACCATATTTGAGTTTCAAGGCTCTGTATTATCAGTAAGTAACAAGAGTTGGTATTTTGTGTTTTTTTTTCCCCCTCTAGTGGTCTTGGCATGCAATTCAGATACTGTGGACAGCATAACACTGATACTTGAATAGATTCAAGAAATGATGCTAAAGTTTATCTTGAAACCAATACAATGACCACTAGAAACATAGTTTGGACTTGTAAAGGACATGTGTCAGATTAATATTTTAGAAAAATTCATGTAAATGTTGTTAAACATGCTTATCTGGATGTTGGATAACAATATTACCAGATAGTTGTATAACTAATTTAAAAAAACTCAAAAACTTAAAGCCACTCAATATATAAGGCTTATTATGGAAATAATCTGTGCATAAAATAACAGGTGCTACATTTCTTCTGCCTCAATGTGAGAAATGCAGCCAGATTTCTTCAAGAAAAGTGTTTCGAGCCAGAAAAACAGAATCTGTAATGAGGTGAATGGAACGTAGAGGCCATATATATATATTCATCATATCTATCCAAAATATTAGACAACTCAATATGTACAAAAATGAATATTTCTGAGGATGTTGCACACTAAAATATACACAAAGTGTTTATAAAAAGAGTATAACGAGTACAAAATTTAATTGGAAAGTTGCAGCCAAAAACCTATGTGGATATTCATGTTTGTGCTTATGAATTTAGAACGTTGAGATGTTCATGATGCTTGGAACTGATTCATATTTATGACAGTTGCAGCGTCCCAGAATCATGTGATCACATTTTGCAACCGTCTTATAAACAAAGTCAATGCAGAAGTCAGATTCATTTAACAACGGTATTACTAACTTAACAACCGCAGTGATTCATTTAAAAACTGTGGCAAGACAGGTCGTAAAATCGATTAAAATTCACTTAACAAATGTCTCACTTAGCAACAAAAAATTTGGGTTCTATTATGGTCATAAATTGAGGACTACCTGTACATATCACTTAGTTATAGACTGGTTAATGCATCTGAATTTGAGTTCAAATAATCGTTTTGGAAGTACAAATGAGGTTATCCATGAACTAAAAAATAAAAGTCTCTTTTACTTATACCTTCCAATATAGTCCTTAAAATAATGTTTAAGGACTAACTTATAACAACAATAATGTTGTTGTTGGGTTTTTTTGGACTCATTTCTCACTTTGTATCTTTTGCAATCGTACTAGCCAGAGCAACTTAGAAGTTGTGAGATATAGATTTGGATTTATAGCCCTTTCTTGTATCTTCATGTTATGCTGAACTCCTCCTTACCTGAATGTTATCAGTATGAAAACAAAGCTAGCACAAGCTTGTCAGTAAATAGTTCCAATATAAAGAACTTGGTATTTTTGCCATGAACACACAATTCTTGTGTCTATAATTGGAGTTTGTGTCAGTTGAAGACATTGTTTGCTAAAGAGAAAAAGTTTTAGCTGTTGCTGCATTAACTTTTCTTATGAAGAAACCACAAACATTTATTTGACCAAATGAAATATATCACTAAAGAACATGCAATTGCTTTATTTATTTTCAAACAAAGCTAAGTAAAGAATTAAACATTGTTTTATTGAGCCTCAAATAGTGTTCCTTTGGAAATATTTGGGTGATTTTTCCAGCCCACCAAGGGAGATACATCTCCACCAAGTTGGACTAAATCTGAACCTGAAGATAGTGTTCATTATGATTAATTCACTGTACTAATTAAGATGAACAAGCTATACAACCTAATTTATTTTTCTTTTTACACATCACACCAATACAGGATCTGGACTATCTTGTTGACAAAGCAAAACCTTATAATTTTCTGTTTCTATTTGCCGCCATCTAGCCATTATCCATTGGCCTGGATCTGGTAAGTCTAATTAATAAAACTGCATGGTAGAAATCAAGGCTAAGCCCCAAACTGTAACATCCTCACTTTTCTGTTATCACTTGTTTTTGTTTTATCATCTTGATTTAGCAAAATAAGATAAATTCTATCTTTTAACCTATGCATATAACACCTTAGTTAACAATAAAGAAGCCAGGAAATTTTCAATTAAGTGTCCTCATCTATCTAAATCAGAAAAATGTTCTAAATATAGTAAAATGCATTCTAGTTTAGACATTCAAGGATTCTGGTTGACTGAAGATGTTTTATTTTAATCACAATACATCAAGAGTGCAACTGAGTCAAGACTCATGCCTACATGCAATGTTTAAGCAACAAGTTTCACTTACATTTATTAGAAAAAATTGGTGTGATAATCTTGAAAATTATAAAGGTTTTGCATCTGGCTTATAGTGGCTATTTTGGATGGCTATGCAATGTTTTATATTTTATTTTCATGTGCTTTTCGTTTGTACACGTTTTAATTTTCTGCCATTTTTTTTTTTTTAGATCCAATCCTAAATATATTGTTGGGAAATAGAAGGATTGCTGAATAGTTTCAACATTCATTCTTGTGCATTTCTTTTTTTATATACCTTCTATCAAATGTAAGTACAAGCAATAATCATGTAAATTATAAAAAAAATACTTTTCTAAAAGCTGTCAAAAGACTGACTGAACTAAAGGTGATTTCCCTGTCATGCAGGATCCAATCAAGTTCATATGTCTCCCAGATCATTATTTACTTAGGCTACAATTCTCATTTAGTTACCTAAGAGCAAATCCCATTAGAGATACTGATGAATATTTATGAAATTACAGTCAGTTTATTTTGGGGGTGGCTTCTCCAATGTGGACACCTACCCATATGGAAAGCACCAAAATCAGTATGGCTTGGGTAGTAATATTCTTAATTTATTTTTGTGAATGTAGTTTATGCCTGTGTGTTTGTTTATGTCTGTGTGTTTGTTTTCTAAAATCCATGAACAGAATATTAGTATGCTCATATTATTCAGACTTGTGAAAATGCTTAAAAAATCATAGCCTATAAATTTATATAATGTTATTACTATGCAGATCTGAATAGACAACTGAAACTTTGAGCCTCTTGGGAGTGATTTGTATCCCCAAAGGTACTGTAACTCAGGAATACTTCTAGCAATAGAGTAAAACCAACCATTAAAAAAGAAAAGAAAATTAATAACAAAATTCGCCTCTTGTAAAACTATCAAGTATGGTGTCATGCTCACATGACAAAAGTTCATTAATTGAAAGGGGATTGTGTTTCAGAAAATCTTGAGAGAGTCGATAAGAAGATGATGAAACTAGCTTTAGAACTAAATATTAAACTTTTGTTTTCCTCAGAAAGTAATAATCTGAGGTAAATCCAAAACTAGGACAATTCCAAATTGCTTGCCCTTAGTATTTTTTCTTTTAATTAAAATTTAGGACACCGGTGGGAAGCCTTTGGCAGTGTGCCAAATTTAGATTCAAACTCAAATATCTTGAATATGTCCAAAACAACCTTGAATTTTACAAACAATAGTGCTGTACATCTGCATCTGAATGAATTTATCTCAGAGCAGATTAGGAGAAATCAAGTCACATTTTCTGTCATTGAGATAGAATGATTAGATCTAAACCACCTCTTCTAATACATGTCCTCCATGAGGCTTTGGCTCTTTACTATGGAAAATGAAGGTATTACAGTAGCTTCACAAAAAAATGAGGCAAGGAGTTATTAATAAAATGCTGGGCAGGAAAGAAAGGAACTATTCAATCCAGTGGTTAAGAGATTTGTATTCAAATTAAAGTGACTCTTATATTTCATATCGCCATTGGTTCCCCCAAATTATAGCACAAGAGGCAGGGCGCTGAGATAATCTTGAAAAACAAGAATACTTTGTTATTTAATCAAAGTAAAAATAAAATACCTGTATTTTCAAATGATGTATGTTTTTGTTGCTGTGAAGGTTACTGTAAAATACAGGAACTGAACAGAATGTCAGTGGTTGATTATAAAGCTAAATGTTGTTAGGAGTTACCTGAATGAATCTCTAATATCAGGTTTTCATCTCCTTTTTCCAGCACAGCCGCAGAAAATAGATTTTTCCCCCTTTCATTTACAGTTAATCTCATTACCTCCCAAACATAATTAATCTTAACTACAAAGCAGATTTAATTTCAAAAACAATAGGTCTTAAACTGGTCAGTTTTAAGAAATGATTAAGGAACCTTAAACCGTGTTTAGTTAAACATTATGCAAGCATTACAATAGCTTTGTGGTAGTGAAGTTAGGTGAATTATAAAAATACATCATAATTCATTTTCATATTCAACTAAAGCTCATTTTGCATATGGATATGGAAATCCTGCACATGTATGCAATTTGTTATTGTTACTGGACACGCTAAACTTTCCCGCAATGTCCAAAGGCAACATAATCTCTCACCAGGCCGTCTTTCTATATAGTCATCTGTTTGGCATGTCATTGATTAAATAAATAAATAGATAAATATTCATACTAGATTCAGATAAGTCATGGTTTATTTAACATGGATTCTGGATAAAACTCCATGTCACGGACTGCCTAATACTTTGTCTAATGACTCGCAGCGGTTTCACTCTTTGCATTCAATCAAAGTCAAAAAATGTGATTCAAATGCATGTTCATATGACATATGCTGGACACAATTGGTTCCTAGATATTCTCAACTATGTTTGTGTCAGAGAAATTGGTTGGAAATTTCTCAACATTTCACAAGATCAGCATGAAAATTTCTCCCAAATATCTACTATACATTACATTTGCTTTCATCAAACTGAATGAGAGTGCTTTTAAAATGTACAGGTGAATTTGTCTGTCCATCACTTTGTTAAACCCTTCTACATAGTTAACACTATCATAAGGGTTACTCATTCATTCTGTTCCCAGCAGATTTTTAAATTGGCTGTTCTGCCTAGAGAACTATAATTTCTGGTGAAAGCTAACTGGAATTTGGAACATTTTTTTTTATCTAGTCATTTGTTGTCAGGTTTTCAGAGATTGCCTAGACAAGTCACTGAATTTTTTTCTGGGCAAGGTTTTTCAGAACTGCTTTGCCATTGCCTCCTTCCTAGGGCTAAAAGAAAGTGACTGGCCCAAGGTAACCCATCTGGCTTCGTGCCAAGGCAGGACTAGAAAGCATGATCTAGCCTGATTCCTGAACCGCTACACCAAACTGGCTCTTGGCATTTTGAAACTAATAAGAATTTATTTCTAACTCAAAATGATGGCCACTCCAAATTCACATGGGCATACTTAACTATAAGGAGGCTACCATCTGTTTGAAGAGCCGCTCAGACTGAAGAGAAAAGGGGAGGTATTTGCATCCACTCTAATCAGTTGGAGTTCATATATGGTTATGTGAATATGCCAATATTATACAATACGGGTTGAAGTGATCAAAATATGACTTGGCCTAATTAATAGTGTGTTCTTTCTATGTAATGTAAAGTCTTCCCCTTGGCAAAAATATTTCTAGCCCAAATTAAGGCAAAGTAGCTGTTGCATCTCTTCAGGTAATACAGAAACTTTACAATTGTTAACCATTCTTTGAAATTGTGTAAATATGACATGAATTCTGTATGACAGAAAATTGGCAGGAAATCTATAAGTGGCTGAACTGTTGACAGCTGCTCAGCGGGATTCAGTCTAGTGGTTGATGAACTCTGGATGGCACATGAAGACTTCCATTCCACACAAGCTGGCAGTTTTTGGAATTATACTGAACAGTTTTGTGAACAGTTTACTCAATTCCACTGGTTGCTATGGTAAGTTCATTGCATATATTACAAAAAACAACAACAACAACAACAATTCTTATCAGAAGGAAATCATTTCTGATGATTTATGAAAGTGCTTGAAAGCTGCATCTGTGGTTTTATAATACTGGAGTGAAAAATTCATTAATCAATCTCACTTGATAGGTATGTAGAGTATGTGTGGAGTGGTTATTCTATGTCTGAAATATATCAGTCAGGGCATCACTTCACACAGTGCCCAGGGATTTTTAACTGTAGAGCTGGAGCCAATTGTGAGTCTTTGATTTGTAATTATAGAAAATAAATCTACAGATGCATGTTTATCCTGGTACTCTTGAATTAGAATTAGAATTAGAATTAGAATTAGAATTTTTTATTGGCCAAGTGTGATTGAACACGCAAGGAATTTGTCTTGGTGCATATGCTCTCAGTGTACATAAAAGAAAAGACACATTCATCAAGAATCATAAGGTACAACACTTAATGATAGTCATAGGGTACAAATAAGCAATCCGGAAACAATATCAATATAATTCATCATAAAAACTCATTAAATTTAATCTTATTAAATTAAATTAAAACAAAAGAGTGTGAAGCGCTGTTGGAAGGAACCTTCAGATGCAAGGGAGCTCTGGCATGGGTGCTTGTGATTAGTGATTCTGCAGTTTTTACCAAATTTTATTTGGTAAGATTTAACTGTCACTGGCCAGAGTTTATTGGATAAATGGGCAGCCATATAAATTGGATAAATAAGTAAATAATGTTTCATGTACAACATAGATCTTTTTTCTGGTTAAATAGACTTAATCGGTACTCCTGCATAGCATGCTCAGTTGGTAGTAAATTGACCCATACAAGATGCTTGCCCCATCTCATCTATATTCTGAAGATGGTAGATCACAAGATCTAAAGAAAGATAATCAAAGGTTACAGAATAAAACAAACCATCAAATAAACCAGACCTGACTTGATTTGTTTGACTACTTTTTCATTTCATGTCCTCCTCCCATAAGAACAAAAGAAAAAATGGTTCTAACTAGCAAAACAAGGACAACCATGAAATTAACACATTATAAT
Organism: Pantherophis guttatus; assembly: GCF_059756535.1. Lineage (NCBI taxonomy): Eukaryota > Metazoa > Chordata > Lepidosauria > Squamata > Colubridae > Pantherophis > Pantherophis guttatus. Next base: position 89,551,141 of record NC_142063.1, on the reverse strand, counting down.
ATTCTACTAAGCCTTTAAAATGCAGATTTGACAAAGTAAGCATGTTTCAGATGCCATCTGGCAGACCCCGGAAAGTGTGCCTTCTGTTTTAGTGCCTGCCCTAAGGAGCAGCCATTTTCCTAAATTATGGACTCTCACTACTCTAGAACCCTTATTCTAGCCCCCTCTCTAGGGACGTGGTGGCTGAGTGGTTAAGATGCTGAATCTTAGACTATTAAAGGTCTATAGCTTGGCAGTTCAAGACCCAAATGCCAAAAGACAGAATGAGTTCCCGTCACTTGTCCCAGTTCATGGAAACTAGTTTGAAAGTATATAAATGCAAGTAGATGAATAGGTACTGCATATAAACATGTGAGAAGGTAATAGTGTTCCATGTTTTACTGTACTCTGTGCTGCAGTGTGATGTGACTGCAGAAATATTTCCGTACATCACTGGCTCTTTGGTTTAAGAAACAGAGATGAGCACCATCCCCTAAAGTTGGTCACAACTAGCAGGATAAAACCACAGGGACTTTTTTAAAAAACCTGCTATATTAGCCTTTTGCTTCTTCCAAGTATCGAGTTTGGGATGCTAGCAAGGGAGCTCTGGCATGGGTGCTTGTGATTAGTGATTCTGCAGTTTTACCAAATTTTATTTGGTAAGATTTAACTGTCACTGGCCAGAGTTTATTGGATAAATGGGCAGCCATATAAATTGGATAAATAAGTAAATAATGTTTCATGCACAACATATTTGGGAGAACCTTTTCTACAAAAACAAAATCTAGTTTATAAATGAATGAATTTGCTGTAGAAACTCTAGGTAGCCAGATGCTTTTGCTTTTGCATATGTGATTTATTGCATCCAGTTTACCCAAAACTTGAGTTTTGCTTTTGTTCATGAATTCTATGTATAGATGATGCTATTTCACATCCAGCAAAACAGAGTATTTATATAACTCAAAAGCAGTTTTGTCAGAAAATCCTTTACAATAACTATGAAGGAGCTAATCCTGGAGATACAACTGAACCAACAATTCACGGCCTGGCATCCTTCACTCCAAAATAATAGTTTCTTTATATATTTCACCAATCTGAGTAAATTGGAATTACTACATGAAGTAATTGCAGATGGGACCAAATGCTGCAGTCACAATCACATTCTTGCTAGTGGACAATGGTAATCTGTGCCATTTCTCTCCAATCTTCTATCACAATGTCCAGATAAAAACCCTGAAAAAAGATACAGTACATTGAGAAAAAAAAAATAGAAAGTGGATTCCTACTTTATAGCTGTAACAATCTTTTTAGCAGACTGGTTGTAAACACCATAGAAAATGTGCATGAGAGAAGGGAAATTCTTCACTTTAGAGAACACAAACATCATGTTATGCTAGCCTAGGATAAAGAACTTCTTTAAAAGAAGTATGCTACAGAGAAAGTTCTTAAATGTTATTCTGACCAACTGCCACAAGTTAAAGGTTTAGATTTATCTTGAAATATTAAGCTCTGTTTAGTTTTCAGGCAGAATCAGAGAGTGACATACTCTCAGGTTAGCACTCTTGGTAATTTCCCTCCAGGACTCTGTAAAATAAGATTTAAATAAGTTCAGGTTACTATGATCCCCTCTTAAATTCTGCTCCACTATTATTACTGTTGAGAAAATGTTATGGAATTTGTTAGTGAGTACCTTTATAGTTTAAGAAGTACAATATCAAAAGCAGAACTTTTTCTTATGGATTTCTTATTTTAGAATAAAAAGGAGGTGGAGAACTAAATTCATGGAAGTGCAAGGATTTAGTTGAACATAATAACTTTCAGAAATGCAGTTTCCTCTTTTGCGGGCACTCTAAAAGCTATATAGAAAAAGAAAACTATGATATAAGCAAACCCATAAAGTAGAAAGCAGACCTTAGATTTTTCCCTAAAGAAAGGAATTGCATTTCCAAAATGCATTGGGTCCAATAAACTCAGGGACTCCTGAGGATTTGTTTTCTTTCACCTTCTTGCCACAGTTAGCACTTTCCCTCTTTGATTCTTATCTTCCTTTGAAATGGCCTCTGACAGTGCAATTATATACACATCTGTCCAGGAATAAACTGGAGAGTTTATATTCTGGTCACTGCAGATAGAACTACAGCTTCAGTTCTTCTGCACTGATGGAAAGAGACATACAGAGATTCACAGACAAAAGGTGAAACCTGGTCAGTGATCCAGTGGCATCAGAATAGTCAAAGGGAACAAAAACTTATGCCATTATGAATGTGTTAATCTTGATCTGCTAAGAGATGCTTAGTGCTTTTGATGAAACCAGCTGCTTTGCTGGAAAGAGTTAGCACAATGATACTCCCAATGAAATGAATTGGAAAATGTGGTTCATAACTGCCTATGTTTATATTTTGGCAGAACGTCATTGCTCCATAATTTTGCCATTCATTGTACCTGTCAGCGAAAGTCACAGGCTCATCAGCACTGGTTTCTGTTTATACAGATAAGTGTGCCTTTTCCTAAGAGGATAGCATTTGTAGTTATAGTGAACTGAATCAACTGCATGAGCAGCAGTGCATATGGCCAAGTTAACTCAAACCTGCCTGAATTTGAACAACATCTTGGTGCATTGTTAATTTGGCAAAACTGGCCCAACCACCCACTGCTTCAACTCACTTTTTATGGAATCCACAGTGCTGAAGGCTTCTGCAAGCATGTAACAGGAACTAGATAGTTTGGACCTGGATGTGAAATGCAAAGGAAAATAAAGACATATTCTACATTGATTTTAGAAAAAGATGAATGATGCTACAGAACTCAAACTTCTCAGTATATATGGAATAAGAAGGAATATATTTAGACTGAATATCTGAGATGGCTCAGGAGTTCATGGCTTCCATGACGGCCATGGACCTGACCCAATTAGTTCATGGTCCTACTCACATGGGGGGAAACACGCTGGACCTGGTTTTTGTCTCTGGTCAGTGGCTGAGTGGTCTCAAGATAGGGGATATAGCGATCGAGCCCTTGTCGTGGTCAGATCACTCCCTCCTTCGCTTTGACCTTCGAACCACCACACCCCGCCGCAGGGAGGCAGAACCGATGAGGTGGTTCTGCCCCAGCCGCCTGATGGACCCAGATAGGTTCCAGACGGAGCTTGGGCCATTTCCTGAGGCTCTGGCACACGGCTCGACTGAAGATCTAGTGGCTGCCTGGGATAGGGCGGCCGCTGGAGCTTTGGACCGGGTCGTGCCTTTGCGGCCTCTGACCCGGCGTCGATCTCACCTGGTTCCCTGGTTCACCGAGGAGCTGAGGGAGATGAAACGCCGGAAAAGATGCCTGGAGAGCAGTTGGAGGGCCAGCCGTTCTGAATCTGACCGAACACTGGTAAGGTCTCATATTAAGACCTACCTGGTGGCAATAAAAGCAGCAAAGTGTAACTATTTTTCCGCTCTTATTGCGTCATCAGATAATCGCCCGGCCACCCTGTTTAGGGTGACCCACTCCCTGCTCCACCAGGAAGCATGGGAGGACCCCTTGGAGGGTAGAGCCGAGGACTTTGTACAATATCTGTATGTATAAAATCGCTCAGATTCGGGAAAATTTGGACTCTGACTGGGTAGGTTCGGGAGGGAGGATGGAGGCAAGTCTTGAGAATATTACCTGGGAAGAGTTTGATTCTGTGACTCCGGAAAACGTGGACAAGATACTGGGCAGACTGAGCGCGGCCACATGTTTATTGGACCCGTGTCCCTCCTGGCTGGTGCTGGCCTCTCGGGAGGTTACATGAGGCTGGCTCCAGGGGATTATAAATGCTTCCTTGAGAGAGGGTGTCTTCCCTGCCGCCTTGAAGGAGGCGGTGGTGAGGCCTCTCCTCAAGAAGCCTTCCCTGGACCCAGCAGTGTTGGCTAATTACCATCCAGTCTCCAACCTTCGCTTCGTTGCTAAGGTTGTTGAGAGTGTGGTAGCGTGACAGCTTCCTCAGTACTTGGATGAATCGGCTTATCTAGATCCGTTCCAGTCGGGCTTCAGGCCTGGATACAGCACGGAAATGGCATTGGTCGCATTGGTAGATGATCTCTGGAGGGCCCGGGACAGAGGTTGCTCCTCTATCCTGGTCCTATTAGACCTCTCAGCAGCTTTTGATACCATCGACCATGGTATCATGCGGCACCGGTTGGAAGAGTTAGGGGTGGGGGGCACCTTGTTGCGGTGGTTCTCCTCTTTTCTCTCTGATCGGTCGCAGTCTGTGTTGACAGGGGGGCAGAGGTCGACCCCGAGGCCCCTTGTATGTGGGGTGCCACAGGGGTCGGTTCTCTCACCCCTTCTGTTCAACATTTATGTGAAGCCGCTGGGTGAGATCATCCGTGGTTTTGGGGTGAAGTATCATCAGTATGCTAATGATACTCAGCTATACATCTCCACCCCGGACCACCCCAATGATGCCCTTAAAGTGATGTCCCAGTGCCTGGAGGCTGTACGGATCTGGATGGGGAGGAACAGACTCAGGCTCAACCCATCCAAGACCGAGTGGCTGTGGTTTCCGACATCCCGATATAGTCAATTGGTGCCATCACTGACTATTGGGGATGAGTCATTGCCCCCCACAGAGAGGGTTCGCAACTTAGGCGTCCTCTTGGACTCACGGCTGTCTTTAGAAGAACACGGCTGACGGCTGTGGCTGGGAGGTCTTTTTATCAGGTTCGCCTGATTCGCCAGTTTCGTCCCTTTCTGGATCGGGACTCGTTAAATACGGTCACTCATGCCCTCGTCACTTCACGCCTGGACTACTGTAATGCTCTCTACATGGGGCTCCCCTTGAGGAGCACCCGGAGGCTCCAGCTGGTCCAGAATGCGGCCACACGGGTAGTTATGGGAGCAGCATGGTGCTCCTATGTGGCTCCCCTCCTGCGCGAGCTGCACTGGCTCCCTGTGGTCTTCCGGGTGCACTTCAAGGTCTTAGTTACCACCTTTAGAGCGCTCCAGCGCACCTTTAGACCGGGGTACTTACGAGACCACCTTCTGCCACCAATAGCCTCTCACCGCCCAGTACACTCCCATAGTGTAGAGAGGGGCTTCTCAGGGTGCCGTCAGCCAAACAATGTTGACTGGCGGCCCCCAGGGGGAGAGCCTTTTCTGTGAGGGCACCCGCCATCTGGAACGAGCTCCCCCCAGAGATACAGAAGATTCCAGATCTGCGCACTTTCCGCCGTGCGCTCAAAACATTCCTGTTTCAGCAGGCCGGCCTGGCCTAACTTTCCCTTTATATTGCTTTTTGATTTTATTTTAAACTGGGATGTCTTGAATTATCTAGGACCAGAATGTTTAGTATATTTTAATTGGTTTTTTTATTAACGTTGTATTAAATGTATTTTTTATCGTTCGCTGTTCACCGCCCTGAGTCCCTTAGGAATAGGGCGGTATATAAATTTAATAAATAAATAAATAAAATAAATAAATATTTCCACTTTAGATTTGGGAAGCTATTGAGGGAAATAGAAAGCACTGAGTATTTTTCATAACCCCAGTCCTTACCTCCTCTGATTTTGAAAAGCACCAAACAGAAATAAAGGAGAAACAGCGTATATTGAATTTTACCCTTTAATGCTGGAGTCCATTCTACAGTTTATAGAGAAGAAACTAATTATCCTTCTGCCTGAAAATGGAAAATATATTATAGAACAAGATGTAAAGCACATGCTATCCCACAAAGAAAGAAACATTATGGCAGAATTATAAATGCAGATGCAGTATATGTACATGTCAGTTTAATCTGAAGCTTATGAAAAAGGCAATTGAAGGAAACAAAGGGATTAATAGAGCAACATGCAAGCTTATCAATACAAGAAAGAAGGTTTTTCATTAAAATGTAAAGATGGGTCTGTGTGTAGAATATGACAGGAAATGTTGCAAAATAATTGGAAAATTCTATTCAGAGCTATATAAAGATCAAGATCACCCAAAAGTAACAATACCAATGAAAGAAGAAATGCCAAATATCCTAGTGGAGGAAATACCAAGTTCCATAAAATCAATGAAAAATGCCAAAGGTTTAGGAAATGACTATGATATGGTCGAAATGTCGAAAGCTGGTGGTCACAGTTTACATAAGATACTAGCAAAACTATACTCAAGATGCCTCAGAGAAGAAAAAATATCTGATGCATGGAAAAATGCTGAAGTGATTCTTATACAAAAAAGGGCCCCAAGATGAGTTAAAGAACTATCACCCCATAACCCTTATTTCAGTCATCTACAAGGTTTTCAACAAGATAATACAAAAAGAATATTGAGAACATTAAACAATGTACAGCCAAAGGAGCAGGCAGGGTTCAGAAGTGGCTACAGCATAACGGATCACATCCAGGTTGTTCAGCAAGTCATGGAAAGGCACAATGAGTATACCATGTCTCTGTGCATGGCTTTCATTGACTACAAAAAGGCATTTGACTAAGTATTCCAGCAAGCGATAATTAGTGCATTGCTCAACTAGGGCATAGACATTGGTGAAAAAACAATGGTGAAAATTTGCCTTAATTGTCTTAAAGTGGCGATACAATATCACCTATCCTTTTCTCAGCCTGCATTGAAGAAGTATTTCACAAACTAGACTGAGCAAAAAAATGGAATAAAAATCAATGGTGCCTATTTAAATCACTTAAGATTTGCAGGTGATGTTTTTCTCTTCTCACAAGACCCAGAAGAGCTACAAAGACACATACAAGAGCTGCATGAAGCAGGAGAACCATTTGGCTTAAAATAAACCTGAAAAAGAGACTGGTTATGTTTAATAGATTCACTAAAGAAAGAAAAAATATATATCTGGAGAAGAACTAGATGTAGATCACTGCATTGGACAATGGAAGGTGATACAATAAGGGAAATTGAACGGTGTGTTAGATGTGTTTGGCAGACATTCGGCAAGCTAAGCCTAATTTTCAATAACCACCTTTCCTATGCCTGAAGAGAAAAGTTTTTGATCTTTTTGTGCTACCTGCTGTAACACTAAACAATCAATACAAAAGCTACAAGTGGTGCAAAGAGCCTCAAAAAAGACACATACTCAGGATTACAAAGCAAGATAGAAAGATCTGCACATGGATTACAAAATAAGCAAAAGTATATGATATCATCAAAAGAGTAAAAGAATTGAAATGGAAATGGGCTGGTCACAAAGCAAGAAGAACTGATCGCAGGTAGACCAAGGACGAATCCCACTTCATGAAAAGCATCCACAAAAGAGACCTAAACCAAGATGGATCAATGACATCAGTAACTATTGCAGGTCCAATTGGCAAAAGAAAACTCAGTATATGTTGGAAACATGCAGAAGAAGCCTTCATCCTGCAGTGGATAGACAATGGCTAAAATGATGATAGGAACTTCTAATCTGAAGTTATTCTTGTAAGAGTTATTAAGAGTTACTAATAAGTGATTAATCTATATTTTCAGGCCAATATTCTTATCCTTTACAGATGACAAAATCTTAAGCAGGTATTGATGGTGAAAAGGTAAAGATTTTAAATGTTAAATCAGATGCACACTTACAAAATATTTGTTAATATCTAAAGTCAAGAGGCATCTGTACTGATTGTTTCTTTCTTCAGTGTGGCTCCTATTTATTCTTTCTTCTCTTCAGGATCTCTATCCTCATTCTTTTGTTTCTTTAATTAAGCAATCTATTAATGTCTGGAAACATGTCCTCTGTTGCCATATCTGACCTCTGGAATGAGGTGCCCTCTGACATCTGGGTAACTCCCACCTCAATGATGTTCTGGAGTATCTTAAAGAACTAACTACTTCCCTATTCTTGTGGTTAGAGTGATTGGATCACCTTTGGTGGATGTATGAGACGTCTGTTGGATGGTCAGATTCACCATCTTGCTTACCGTTATGTGCTCTATTTTTTATTGTATATGTGATGTTTTGGGAACATCACTGTTCCCAACCCTGGGAACTGCCCAATGTTGATTGGAGCTGAACGGCATCAGCTACCCAGCTATTTCAATAGATAGTTTAGGATTCAAGCACGTAACATAAATTCTGTGGACTCAAAAAAAAAAAATTCTCAATTGGGATTTCTTAATGATGAGAAAGTTCAGATGCCAAGCCCTCTACAATTAAAGAAGAGGAGGGAAGAAAAAAGAATTGCATGCCTTTGTTTTCTCTAAGACATTGCAATGTCTTAGTTCCATGAGGAGCTCTAGAAAAGCAAGAAAACAGGAAGAAGCTAACTCCAATTCTTCTAGCAAAATGTCTCAGATGGACATCTGGGGAAGAAATGGCAAGCTGAAGATGACTCTGATAAAAGCAGAGCTAACTATTATGACTGAGTGACTAACCAGTGACTAGAACTGCTCTTTGTACATCCTCTGGGTTTAGAACTTTGGGAGATAAGGGGAATAGCTATATTATTCAAACCACAATCTTTAACCTGGGGGAAGAGAGAGAAGAAGAGGGAGAGAAAGAGAAAGGGGGAAAGAGAGCGAGGGAGAGGGAGGGAGGGAAAAGAGAGAGGGAGAGGGAGGGAGTAGGAGAGAGGGGGAAGAGAGAGAGGGAGAGGGAGAGGAAGAGAAAGAGGAAAAGAGAGGGAGGGAGAGGGAGAGAAAGGGAGGGGAAAGAGAGAGGGAGAGGGAGGTAGAAGGAGAGGGGGGAAGAGAGAGAGGGAGAGGGGAAGAGAGGGAGAGGGGGAGGGGAAGAGACACACACACACACACACACACACAGAGAGAGAGAGAGAGAGAGAGAGAGTTTTGGTACTCTTGAGTGAAGAAATTTCATCCACCCGAATTTCTCACACTTTTCTAAGACTCTAGTACTTCATTCATCATTAAAATTCATTACTGAACTCCAAGGTCTTGTCTAATATTCCCCGCTGCACTGATTTAAACAAATAGCACAATAGCTTCCCATTTTATTTGTAGCAATCATAATACTAACAAGAAACAAGTGCCCCGTTTTCACAAAATTATGGTGCTGCTTTCCACCACCGCTGGAGCTAGATTTCTAAAGTGCTATTGCTACAAGGAAATGAAATAAAGAAAATAAAAGTCAATAAATTGACATTACTCAAAATAATTCCTTTTTCAGATCTGGGTTTACAATTATATCTTGAATCCAAATTGTTATAGAGAGATGCTAAATAAACAGTGAATTGAAAAAGACTACTTAAGAAAGTCAAACATAAAAAAATAAGGGGACCTAAGCCACTGAATATATACAAGAAAAACATACAGAAATTTTCTTTGCAGTGTTTGATTAGGGCATCAGGTTAGAAACTGGGAGGCTGTGAGTTCAAGTGATGCTTTATGTACAAAATCAGTTGGGTAACCTTGGGCCAGTCAAACCCTCCCAGACCTATGAAGCAGACAGAGGCAAACCATTTCTGAAACATCTTGCCAAGAAAACTGCAGGGACTTGTTCAGGTAGTTACCAGTTGTCAGAAACTGACTCAAAGGTACATGCTCACACACACAAGCGCACACCTTACCAAACAAGCCTACTATTATTTTTTAAATTGAGAAATGTTAGCATTCCAGAAATGTAATGTTCATATCAATAAATGAATATATTACCCTTTCCTAACATGAGTTTTACCCTAGTATTGGACTACAACTCTTGTCCGTAACTATTGTGTTTGGGATTGATGGCATGTAGCAAAATATTTTAACTGGGCATGTTTGAATGGTATCTTATTGGAAATGTCTACGTTATTCCATTGTAGATGCAGCCTCCTCATACAATGTACTTTGTGAACCAAGCACAGAAGATACCTGGGCAACATTGTTTGGGTACTTAAATTTAAGACATGGCTTTTGGAGAAATGCTACACTGAAGTAAACAATGGAGACTAAATTAAGCAAGGAATCCAGTTCTAATGTTGATATCTTACAAGGGAGAGGATGAGGAGATGATAGAAGACAAATTAGAAGTTATATAGTTTGTCATTCTGAATAGTGATCTGGAGAACCCCATTAGGATATAACTATAGGGGTCCAACCAAAAAATTCTGTATGTATTACAGAACTTTTAAATGTATTACTTTAGATGAATAGAAAATTATGTATTTCCACTCCCCTACTCTATACATTGGAGTGTTATTTGATAAACTATTGGATGTCACTAGACTGTGGCAAGGAAGATTGCATATCTTCATTTCTTTCCTTCTCAACTAATCATGCTGGGTAATAGTTTCAGACATGTATTTCAAGTAGTAGACCTATGATTTCAGTGTGCTATAAACATCTTCAGTGTATATCGGGGTGAAATCTAGCAGGTTATAACAGGTTCTAGAGAACCGGTAGCGGAAATTTTGAGAAGTTCGGAGAACTGGCAAATACCACCTCTGGCTGGCTCCAGAGTGGGGTAGGAATGGAGATTTTGCAATATCCTTCCCCTGCAAGTCCACCAAGTCACGCCCAAAGAACCGGTAGGGGAAAAAATGGATTTCACCCCTGATGTATATGCTGCATACATATTAACAGAGGATGGAATTTGAATTTATAGTATGATGTCCCTGAAAATCAAATGTCAGTAACTGCAATTTTAGGCAGAATCCATGAAAGCATATTTTCTAAATCATGGAAATAACAGCTCCATTTTATTCTGTGTGGGCCAAACCCCACTTCAGATATTGAATCCAGTGCTGGGCACTCCATCTTAAGACTGACTAGAAAATGGGAGGGGGGGATAAGGATGATCAAGGGATTGGAAACTAAGATCAGGAATCGTAGATTGAAGGGAAGGTTGTTAAGCTTGAGAAGAGCAGATGGAGGGATAGTAATGTTATTTGAATATCTGAAAGGAAATTAGAAGTTTGAGATCTACTCTCCATTTTTTTCTGGATATATAGCAACTCAGGCAGTTATGGGAAAACAAATTCCGGTAGAACTTTAGGAAAAGTACATTTTCAGAGCAATTGAACACCAGTAGCAATTGTCCTAAGAAATAGGCTTGGCTTCTTTTCAAGAGAACCTAGACGACTAACTGCTGAGCATGTTTTAGTTTGGACTCCTACAGTGAGCTGGGCTTGAACTCGATGGCTAAATTGCTCTTTCCAATTTTATAATTCTATGTTAGTATGACTGCTGCTTTTGCTAAGCTATCTGTAAAAACAGGATAACATCCTGTTCTTTTCCTGGTATAGAATTCTAAAAAAAAAAAAAAAAAATCACATAAAGAAAACCAATCCTTGATCATGTGATGAGTTGCTTTCTGTTGTTTGCAAAATATGGTTTGGAGATCTATCTATGCTTGCATGCTGCTTCGATTGGCCCATAGTGAAACATAGAAAATGAATATATATTCTGTAGGGAGTTATGGTTTCACACTATCAACTCCAAGTCTCTGAGAAGCTATCATCCCTACCCAGCTGTATTTCCCTTACTAAGAATTCTGGAAAACAGAAAGATCTATTGCTGCTTTCCAAAATATTTTATTACTAAAATCCCTGGGAGTCTGGGATATATGTTTGCAAAACAACGTTTGTGTTTAATAGACCTATTTCCTTCTATGCATAATAGCATAATGTATCAAATTAGCTTTGTTTACTCAAAATAAATAGAATACCCATTTTGCCTAAGTGCATCAATGAAATTGGACTTTTAAATATAGATGGGAAAAAATGAAGGCACAAACCATATTTTTGTAAAAAAAAAAAAAAAAAGGAAACTGTACACAAATGTTACAAATGAATGAATAAATGAATGTTTGCCCAAGAAACTGCAGTGCTAATCATGAGGAATTTCTTACTAGCTCTTAAATTCATGTAACCTGACAATGTGGTACCTCTACATTAAAACTAGCCAAGAGGCAATTTCTATGTAAATATAATGGATACTTCTCCCTGGACTATTGCAGCTGCAGTCCACAGCTTTCCAGAGTGATAGTTCCAGATTTTGTAGAATTTACACTTTAAAAAAAATAACATACATACATACGCATGAACACACACACACACACGCACAAACACACACACACACACACACACACACACACACACACACACAGAGTATTTGTATATACATTTATATGTATGAGTATACAGTATGTATACATACATATAGTGGTGGGATTCAAATGATTTAACAACCGGTTCTCTGCCCTAATGATCGGCTGGATGGACATGGCCATGTACCCCCCTGGAAGCAAAACCGGACCGCAGGGGGATGCACCCCCCACCGCACCCTGTTTTGGGCCTAGGAGGCCTCCCTGAAGCCTCCTGGGAGCGAAAATGGGCCTTGGGGGGTGTGCAACATGTGCCCCATTTTGGGCCTAGGAGGCCTCCCTGCAGCTTCCTGGGAATGAAAATGGGCCGCGGGGGGGGTGCGCCATCCCCCCCCCACACACACACCATGCTCTGTTTTGGGCCTAGTAGGCCTCCCTGGTCTTACTTGGGAGCCAAAATGGGGCATATGGAGACTCCTGGAAGGGGCAGGGAGGGTAGGGGCCAGCCAGCAATTTAACTACCAGTTATCCGGACCGGCATAAATCAGCTGAATCCCACCACTGGATACATACATTATGACAGTCAGTTTGGTGTAGTAATCAAGGTACCAGGCTAAAACTAGGAGACTGAAAGTTCTAGACCTGTCTTAATCATGGAAGGCAGTTGCATTACATTGGGCCAGTCACTGACTCCAAACTCTCTCCAAGAAAGAAAGACGCAGCAAATCTCTTCTGAAAATGTTGCTGAGAAAACTTAAGGGATTTGTCCAAACCATATACAGACATCACCCACCACCAAATTATGTAAGCAGGCATGAATGCATCCTGTGCAAGTTGAATAAATGGTTTTTCTTCCAGATCTGAGAATTGTCATTACAGGTTATATAGTAGCATGGTTACTCCAACAGACTTATACCATCTACATTGTATTCATCATATTATAAGCGGCAGTTACTCTAGTATGACCCTGTATGATATCAGGTAGAGAAGAACACCTTAGGACAGGGTGTCAAACTCAAGGCCCACGGGCCGGATCCTGCCTGTGGGGTGCTTAAATCTGGCCCATGGGGCCAGCCTGGAAATAGCAAAGAACCAGCCCACAGTGCCTCTGCTAGTGAAAATGGGGGTACATAAAAGAAAAGATACATTCATTAACAATCATAAGGTACAACACTTAATGATAGTCATTGGTTACAAATAAGCAATCAGGAAACAATAATATCAATATAAATCATAAGGATACAAGCAACAAAGTTACAGTCATACAGTCATAAGTGGAAGGAGATGGGTGATGGGAACGATGAGACGATTAATAGTAGTGCAGACTTAGAAAATAGTTTGACAGTGTTGAGGGAATTATTTGTTTAGTAGAGTGATGGTGTTCGGGAAAAAACTGTTTTCTGTCTGATCTGCTTCAGAATAAAGACAGGATCCAATAAAAATCTTCCAATGTCTTCCAATTACTTGCAACAAGTCCATGGTCACAATAAAAGCCATAAACATTGGATCCATCACTTAAGACTTAAAGCCTCAGGAGCCTCTACACCAGCCTTGATTCAAGATCTATTTTATTGAGGGAAACAAATGGAGAGCTAAACAGTCAATAAGAGATTGTCCACATGTATTTTAGACAGCTACAAACTATATTCCAATCTGGTAAACCTCTTGATGGAATGGACTAGTTGTTTTGTATGTAAATAGGTCCCTGAATGTCCCTGAAAGCATATGTTATGAGCCGCGGTGATGCACTGGTTAGAGTGCAGTACTGCAGGCTACTTCTGCTGACTGCCGGCTGTGTTCAATTTGGCAGTTCAAATCTCACCAGGGTCAAGCCTTCCATCCTTCCAAGGTGGGTAAAATGAGGACCCAGATTGTTGGGGGCAATATGCTGACACTTAGAGAGGGCTGTAAAAGCACTATGAAGCAGGTTATAAGTTTAAGTGCTATTGCTATTGCTATCTTGTAAGATGGAGGGAGGGGGGGAAAATTAAGCTTCTTTGTCACAGACAACCTTTGTCCCAAATTTGGGGGGGCAAATATCAGGGAAGCTCTCATTTCCACCAATTATACTTCGGAAGATGGTGGGACTTTTAAAGAGGCTTATCTGAAGATTTTACTGTCAAGGAAGATCATATGGTAGAAGGCAACTTTCCAATATAATTTCACCACCAGTAGACTTTGTAAGAAAGTCTTTGAATTGTGTCCAGAAACAGAGTATTTATTCAAGGGAATCACATGCTCTTATTAATTGGCTTCAGTCAATAGACTACCTGCTGCATGCTGAGCTGGTTGAAATTGTCAGTCTGTTTTCAAACACAGCTCTGCTTAGAACAAGAAATAAATAAGTTGTATTTAATGCTTGTGTCACCATGGCAGATATTTGTTACAGCACATTTATCTTTCAGCATTTTGGTATTACTTCAGAACAAGTCCAACTGTTGAAGAAACCTTGCACAGGCCTGATGATGGCAGATGAGATTCTGCCGAAACGTTGCCAAGATACTCTCAATTTTACACGGGAAAAGACCCAAATACACCAAGACTTGCATATATATATCAAAAAAATAAAGGGAACACAAGCAGAAGACATCCGAGATCTGAATGAATGAAATAGCCTTATTAAATACTTTGTTCATTACATACAGTAGTTTTGTGTTCCCTTTAGTTGTTTGAGCAGTGTATAAACTACTGTATGTAAACAACGAAGTATTTAATAAGGCTATTTCATTCATTCAGATCTAGGTTGTCTTCTGCTTGTGTTCCCTTTATTTTTTTGAGCAATATATATATATATATATATATACATATACATATACATACATACACACACACACACACACTCACACACACTCACACACATATATATACTATATATATATATATATATATATATATATATATATATATATATATATATATATATAGTATATATATATATATATAGTATATATATATATATATATATATATATATATATAGTATATATATATATATATATAGTATATATATATATAGTATATATATGTGTGTGAGTGTGTGTGAGTGTGTGTGTGTGTGTGTATGTATGTATATGTATATGTATATATATGAAAATGTAGGCTACTATAATTGAAATCTAGACTGTGATTTGCTTCCAGCCATTATTTAGAAAACACAATTATAACTAGTTGCAATTTATAAGCTGTGGTGGCACAGTGTTTAGAATGCAGTACTGCAAGCTATTTCTGCTGACTGCCTGTTGCCAGCAGTTCGGCAATTCGAGTCTCACCGTCTCAAGGTTGACTCAGGCTTCTATCCTTCCAAGATAGATAAAATTAAAAGCCAGACTGTTGGGGGAAATATGCTGACTCTGGCCTTCTGGAAGCCATTTCCGGCCTTCCCAAACTTCTGGTAGGCCTGTTTTTCGCTCTCTCCGAGCCTCCTCTCGCGCCCTGCACTTATCTGCATCCAAAACAGGCCATGTGGGGACTCCTGGGAGGGAAGGGGTGGGGTGGGTGGGGCCAGCCAGGAGTGGGATTTGGGGGTTCTCTGAACTGCACAGAATCATAGCTAGAGGTTCTCCCAAACCCCTGCGAACCCCCAGCAGCCCACCCCGATAAAAACTTCAAAGAAAAAGATGATGGGGAACCACCTTTTTCATTCCTTCAGTGAAAGAGGGTTGGATTTCAGACCTTTCCAGAAATAGACGGATCTTCTTCAAGTAGTCCTTGACTTGCGACTGCCATTGGAACCACCAGACTTTCCATTGCTAAACAAAGCAGTTATTAAGTGAGTTGCAAAGTTTTATGACCTTTTTTTCTTTGCAAAAGAATCACTGCAGTTTTTTAAGTGAACCATGTGGTTGTTCAGTGAATGTGATTTCCTCTATTGTTGACTTTGTTGGAAGCCAGCTGAGGTTGCACTAATAATCAAGCCACTACCAACTCAGAAGTAGCATTAGGGGAAGAAAAAAAAGTGACCTACAATTGCCACTCACATAGGCTGATAGCTGGAGTTTTTTCTATCACATGGAGTGGAGTTTTCTTATGAGACCATGTCTCGGATAAGAGCAGTATGTTAAGATTACTTTTGGGAAGGCCCACATGAAAATATTTTTGTGAGAAGGTAGGAGGTTCATGCCAAGCATTACATTAAACTAGTATTTCTGAACCTTAACATCTTGAAGATGTGTGGACTTCAACTCCCAGAATTCCCCAGCCAGAAAATCCACACATCTTCAAGTTCCCAAGGCTGAGAAATACTGTGTTAAATATTAGGCATGAAACATGCTAAGGCTAAGGAGTAAGTGGTGGTTGATTTGATTTACTTTTTGGGTGTATTAAAATGCATAGGGAAGAAAAACTTTTGGTGCAGTCCTTGTGAATGAAACAGAGTTTATGGGTTTGCTTTTCCAGAGTTAAAGATAAAGGTAAAGGTTCCCCTCGCACATATGTGCTAGTTGTTCCTGATTCTAGGGGGCGATGCTCATCTCCGTTTCAAAGCCAAAGAGCCAGCGCTGTCCGAAGAAATCTCCGTGGTCAAAACACCAAAGGCAGATGAAATGCTGTTACCTTCCCACCAAAGATGGTCCCTATTTTTCTACTTGCATTTTTTACGTGTTTTCAAACTGCTAGGTTGGCAGAAGCTGGGACAAGTAACGGGAGCTCACCCCGTTACATGGCACTAGGAATTCAAACCACTGAACTGCCAACCTTTCGATCGACAACCTCAGCATTTTAGCGACTGAGCCACCGTGTTACACGAACATAAAGTTTTTTAAAGAAAGTTATGAAGATATCATGAGTTCTCCTGGATCTGATTAAAGGCCTACCTTGCTTAGCCTCATGTATCCTACAGTGGCTGAACAAATGAATTTGGGATGCCTACGGTGAAAATGTGAAGGCAATTGTCAATTCCCATCGCTGTCTTGTTACTAGTATTCACTGGCAGATTGCTTCTGCACCTAGCTGTGACAGTTTCAAATTATTACCAGCCCCTTGCTTCAGATCTTTTACTTTGAGATACTTGCTTTTAAAAAGCTGTACAAATGTATAAGACTTTTCATTAAAGTTTGAAAAACTTTAGCAGATTCTTTCAGGTAATAAAAGTAGGTTGAGGCACTCATTCTGGCACCTTGGGTATCGAATGATCAGGATTTAGATGTCCATTTTGAGATATGCCTCACAAAAATAGCACTGGAATGAATCACACATTGCTCTTGAAGCACAGCCAAAATAACTAAAATAAATCAAGGGATGTCATATTAAAAAGTGCAACCAACCACATAAAAATATGACAGTGTAGAAAGGTAACATCCCTAGACCTCCTTACGTCCCATCAAATTGGCCTCTGGTGATAGATTAATGAAGTTGAACTGAATGGGAAGGAGTGGATATAATTATTATTTCTCTCCTGGTGTTTTAAAACAAGCATTTTAAAACAGAAAGAGACAAAGTTTTAGAAACCTCTCCTGGTGAAATATGGTTTCTTTCAACAAAGCCTTGAAATTGCTTTCTTACAAATTCACTTCAATCAGGCAGGACAAAATGTCATGCTCAACACTCTTTTATTTGAAGTAAACAAAAGACGCTATTGCTCAACCAGCTCTGGTCAGTTGAATATACTGTTTGAACAAGAAAAGCACAGTAAAACAAAGTAATCAAAAGAAGAAAAGCCACTATTTTATATTTGGTTTATGTTTTTTTTGTCTTGCTAGATTACTTTTTTCCTCTTTCTTTGAAATACCAGGATAAATAACATTTAGCATGACTTGTAAAACTAAAGGAAATACCATAGCTGAGTTTGGATATCATGATTTTTCTACCTGATTATGATAAGGTTAAGAGTGTTTCTTTTTCCTTATTTAGAGCCAAACTGGAATGCCTTAAAGCTCAAACAAGAGAATATTTAATCAACAATTTAATGATTACAGTATTTTTCGGAGTATAAGACGCACCGGACTATAAAACGCACCTACCTATTTTGGTGAGTAAAACAAGAAAAAGAAATCTGCCTCTGCCTCCCAGCAATTTTGCCTCAGTGCAGCAAATAGCAAGCAGCCTGCTTTACTTTCATTTTCGTTTTCAGCATAGTTTGATTAGCACAAGAAAAAAAAAATCTGCTCCAGCAATTTACCTCCTTGCAGCAAGCATCAGAGGCCAGGGCAAAACAGCTGAGAGCAAAACAGCTGAGAGTCGGGAGACTGATCCAATCAACTTGTGCTAATTAGGCTGTGATGAAGCTGAAAGGAGCTGTTTCTTCTTGCTGCTTGCAGCAAGGAGGTAACTGCTGGGAGGCAGAGGCCAAAGGGTGAGGGCCAGTGGGTGGGCAGGGCTACATTCGGTGTATAAGACGCACCTAAATTTTCACTCCCTTTTAATGGGAGAAAAGGTGCATCTTATACTCTGAAAAATATGTAACCCAAAACTGTTTCAAACATAAGTAGAACTCACATGTAATGGCTGGGGTAACATGGTAAAAATTCCATTCCAACCCCACTTTGTGGCCAGCCAGAGGTGGTATTTGCCGGTTCTCTGAACTACTCAAAATTTCCGCTACCGGTTCTCCAAACTGCTCAAAATTTCCACTACTGGTTCTCCAGAACCTGTCAGAACCTGCTGGATTCCACCCCTGCAATATACTGAAATAGCATAGGTATAACATAAAACTGCATTGGTCATGCTGTCTGATGACTGAACACCTGATGGAGGAGCAATGTGCAGGGAGACGCTTTTCTTGATCCTTTTGGAATTCTCAGAGCATGCAGTACCTTCAAATCCAATGACCATGACATCTTTCTGAATCTGCAGCAAAGCTTACAAATTGGTACACACCAGTGGTGGTATTCACTTACCTTCGCTACCAGTTCGCAAATGTAAGCATGCATATCCATGTGCGTGCGCTTCGCTCGTGCGTGATACCTCTGCACATGTGCAGGACCTTCTGCGCATGTGCAGAGAGTCAAAAACGGGATGTGATAATTTCTGGGCGGGTGGGTGGAGCCTCCTGCAGCTGCCGCTACCAGTTCGCCCAAACCGAATAGAACCAACTGAATACCACCACTGGTACACACTGCAATAGTTCTGCTCCTTCTTGAGTGGGTGGTTCCAGTCAGTGAAGATAAGGCAAGAGTTATACTAGAGGATGTTTTTCTGTCTTCCATACTCTTTAGCATTTAACATGAAGTTGCAGGGAGAAGTACTCTGCACATTAATGGTGAGGTATCACCAGTATGTTGATGCTATCTAGGTATACATCTTTATCTCAGGCTGGGTCAGAAATGAAATGGAAGTCCTGACCTAGGGCTAGAAAGTCATTAGGGTTTCTTTCTATGAAAAGAAAGAAGCTCAAGTTCAATCCCAGTAAGACTGAACTATTGTTTTATCAGAAACCATCTGACTTTCTGTCTGCTCCAGTGGTAAATATCAGTGGAGTAGAACCCCTTATGGGTAAGCTAAGTCTGCAGCCTGGGGATCCTTCATTGCTTGTGGCTAGTGGTAGACATGCAGGTAGAGGCCATGGCTAGAGAGGATACAGGTAGACCTTGGCATAAAACCATTCATTTCTAAGACCGTTCTTAGTTACCACATACTGAAGAAAGTGACTTAAGTTTTTCATACTTATGACTATTGAAGCATCCCCGTGGTCACATGATCAAAATTTGGACATTTGGCAACTGGCTCATATTCATGATGATTGCAGTGCCCCCGAGTCATATGATCACCTTTTACAACCTTCTGACAAGCAAAGTCAATGGGGAAGCCAGATTCACAAAACAACTGTGTTAGTCATTTAACAACTGTAGGGATTAACTCACAAGACAGGTCATAAAGTGGGTCAAAACTCACCATCTATCTTACTTAGCAACATAAACTTTGGACTCAGTTGTGGTCGCACATCGAGGACTACCTGTATTGCTCAAATGTAGCTGGTGTAACAGAAGCAATCTTTCCTGGACAAAGGTGGCAATGACTTATGCCCTTGTCACCTCCTGGATACTGTAGGATTCTTTTGAAGATCCCCTCAGAAGTTACAGTTGGTGCAAAATGCAGCAGACTGTTTGCTGGTAAGTGAAAATTACTTTTCACATATGGGCACGAGTGTTAAAGGCTTTGCTTTGTTTAACAACAGATTCTGGGACAATTCAAAGTAATGGCATTGATTTATAAAGCCTTATATGGTTTAATGCAGGGGTGTCAAACTCATGGCCCTCGGGCTGGCCCTCCAGAGCTCCATTTTCGCTGGCAGAGCACTCGGTCCACCACAGGGCCGCCCCCCGACACGAGTGATGTCAAGCTGGCCACACCAACCCTGATCACATCCACCCCACCAAGGTCAAACACAACACTAATGCAGCCCTGAATGAAATTAAATTTGACACCCCCGGTTTAATGTCTAAGTGTCTTCTGCATTCTCTGCCTCAGATAGAATGTGCCCATATGGTGATGCTAAGAGATAACCTTTGCAAACAATTTGAGCCAAATGTCAATAAACCTTCTCCCCAATTTTAGTGATGTCCTCCACATTCTGAATAGCTTCTCCCAGATTTCTGAATGACATTCTCCTTCCTGATATTTCGATAGACTTTAAAACAGAACTCTGCAGATGAGCTTTTAATAAAGAACCAGATGCCTTCAAGGGTGTATTTAAAGTTATCTGCTGTTTAATACTACAGTGGGTCTTACTACTGCGTGCACTTTTATGCTGTAAATTGCCAGGAGTCTGTAGGGAACGTGATGGCAGAAAAATAAAGTAAGTAAATAAAGGTGAAAATGAGGACTAGAAGTTTATTGATGCATGTACGTTTGTGACAAATAGTGCCTTCTGTATGCATCAGGGTGGCTGTGGAATAATTGTACTTCAGCTTTCAAGTTTCTCCAGCTTGATGCACAGTAAATGGACTTCGACTCTTATCATCCTCCCCCCCACCTTTCTGGGCAACTATTTTACATCATGCTATACTGTGTACTATATTTCACTCCTTCAGAGACAAAATAAAACCTACCTAAAGCAATGAACGGTATAAACTTCCTGACTCTCAAGCTATCCATATAGAGTAATGAGTTCTCCCACGTCAAGGTCTTCCAACCAAAATAGATGGTCCTCTGTCAGAGATGCTCTATGCATCTTGACCAAGGAATTAATCCAGATGTTGTATTACAAAGAACATCTATGGTCCCTTGCAACATAGATATAGACACAGAATAATTTAATTGTCACTTTGCATGTACACGGCATATATTAAAATGAAATTTCATTGCATACAGCTCTCAAAGAGTCACCACTTCCAATATACACTACATAAACATGACAAAATAATAAATAAATAAATACACACATACATACATACATAATTATGCACATACTCACATATATTATATGACACAGAGAAACAACACAGTCTAGTTCGGATGTATTCAGGTGCAATGGCGAGAAAAACTAATCTTGCGAGTTTAGCAGACAGATGGCATAGGGAACAAAGCTGTTACAGAATCAGGTAGTCCTACTAGAAATACTTCGAAACATCCTCCCAGAGGAGAGCAACAGAAACAGATCATAAAATGGGTGTCTGGGGTCCCTAACAATGCTTTGAGCTCTAAGCACATCATACTTATAAGCAGTATCCTGAATAACAGGAAGCGAGCTTCCTATAATCTTCTTAGCTGTCCTTACCACTCTCTGTATGGACTTTCTATCTGAGGCACTGCTGCCACAAAACTAAACAGTGATACAGTTTGTTAAAACACTCTCAATTGTGCCTCTGTAAAAAGTGGCCAGGGCAGAAGGAGAAAGATGTGCTCTCCTCATCCGACGCAGCATATGCAGACCCTGGTTTATACGCTTCATTAAGGATGACGTGTGGAGAGACAAGTTCAGCTTGTTAGTTATCTGCACAGCCCCAGATAACTAACATAACATGATTACTCTATATAGAAAAGGTTCCAAGGGAAATCTGATTTATACTTTTCCTGGAGAGCTCATTATACCAAGCAGCTAAATATTGCAATAATATTACCTTCTCTGAGGAATATTAGTATTTTATTCCCATAGACATCTCAGAACTATTTCAGGCAATACATTTCATAAGTGAGGAGCATAAATGCCAAAACAGGGACTGGAGGAGGAGCCACCCTGTGGAAATACAAATAAATGACAATGCAAGACTCTAGGCATGTGGAAAAAAGAGAAGCAGGTTGAAGATGGAGATGAAAAGTAAGCAGCAACAGCAGTGGAGAAGATAAGAGACAGAACAATAGGACCAAGCTGAGTGTAACTAGTCAGTTATACACAGTGGTGAAATCCAAATTTTTTTACTACCGTTTCTGTGGATGTGGCTTGGTGGGTGTGGTGCACCTTGGTGGGCGTAGCAGGGTAAGGATACTGCAAAATCTGCATTCCCACCCCACTCTGGGGCCAGCCAGAGGTGGTATTTGCCGGTTCTCTGAACTGCTCAAAATTTCCGCTACCGGTTCTCCAGAACCTGTCAGAACGTGCTGGATTTCACCCCTGGTTATACAGTTACATAGTTTCTGTATAGTTCATGACCATATTTTTCTTTTTTAAAATTAGCACATTTGGTTCCTTGAGTAGGAATGAATATTGTAGATAAATTAATCTGATGACACCTCCAAATGCTTCTTATGGGGGAAAGAGAATAACACACATACAGAGAGAATATTACTACAGGTAGTCTTCAATCTATGACCAAAATTGAGTCCAAATGTTTATGCTGTTAAGTGAGAATTTGTTAAATGAATTTTGCCCCATTTTACGACATTTCTAGCCACAGTTGCTAAATGAATCACTGCCGTTGATAAAGTTAGTAACCTGGTTGTTAAGTGAATCTGGCTTCCCCATTGAATTTGCTTGTCAGAAAGTCACAAAAAGTGATTGCATGGCCCCAGGGCACAGCAACGGTCATAAGTATGAATCAGTTGTCAAGCATCTGAATTTTGATCAAGTGATCATGGGAATGGTGCAAAGGTTGTCACTGTGAAAAATAATCATAAGACTTTTTTTTCAGTGTCATTGTAACTTTGAACGGTCACTAAATGAACCATTGTAAGTCGAGGGCTATCTGTAGTTTGAAAAATAATTATTAACTTTTTAATGTGTATGAAAAAGAAAAGATCGTGGAGAGCCTCTGAAGAGAGAAAACAGAAAATGTTTCCTTTTACAATCCCCAGACTCCATTATTCCTGTTGATTACGCCTAAATTATTATGCAGTTGAGTTATGTATAATGAAACAATCCAGATTTGCTTATTTAGGGGAAATGATTATGCTTCAGGGGGCTGAAACTTTGGCTACCTAGAAGAGGCCATATGATTGTGGTTCCTGCCAACCCAATGTTAAACGAAAGACAAAAACAAAATGTTTTAAAATATGTTCAGTTTTGTCCCTGTGCTGGCCAAATTGCTGAATTAAATTGCTGAATTAAATTGCTGAATTAAAACACACAGAGAATGATGCAGACAGAAACATTCATGTAAACCCCAGTGCATTAGACCTTTATCTGGATTTGCAAGCTGTTTGCAAACAATTCCATCATTTTCAGAATCCATTCCTCCATCATGGGTAATGTCAGATCTTTCCAATTTCATACATATAATCTTGTTGTGGTTATTATAACTTGTTGTGATAAAAGGGAAAATAATGTCTTTATATATTTTTTCTTTCTTTCTTTACTATATTCTTATTTTTCCTTTATTTTCCTGTTTTGTCCTTTTTTCCTTTTTTTTTTTTGCATTAGCTTTTACCTTTTTAATTATAGCTTTTTTAATTAAAATTACTAAAAAAAGGGTCTCAGATGAAAATAAAAGATAAAGTTTTTGGATAAAGACACCAGCTAGCATTTGGCTCTTTTTAAAGTCTGCAATTTTCTTCTTCAGAATCTGACCTCTAGGACCTTGATAAAACTGCCATTTTTTTTTCATCATTTGAAAATGTTATATATTGCCACTGTTCCAGCTACACATCAATAAAATTCAACTCACTGATATCCCCCCTATGGAAAGGGAGCTTGAAATATTTGTTGAAGGTTTAAACATTCTTAGTGTCCCTGGGAGCTTTCAGAGACCAGGAATCAGACTTGAGTAATGATTAGAGAAGCAGGATTTATAACAGAAAGGAGATTTATTTTTAGAAGATACATGAAAGGAATAGTCAAAGCCTGGAACCCAATTAACTCCATCCTATCAGCGGGAGACACCAAGAACTGGTCCCCTGTATATGTAGGCCTGGACAGAAAGACAGAAAGCAGGACCTGAAATTAGCAATTAGTCAATTAGAAATTAGGCTAAGAAGGACACAAAATAAATCCTTAACTCTATTTACACCAGAGGTAAGAAATTATGGCCTCTTATGATTTGTGGATTCAACTCAGGAGTGAAATCCAGCAGGTCCTGACAGGTTCTGGAGAACCAGTAGTGGAAATTTTGAGCAGTTCAGAGAACCGGTAGCGGAAATTTTAAGTAGTTCGGAGAACTGGCAAATACCATCTCTGGCTGGCCCCTAAGTGGGGTGGGAATGGAGATTTTACAATATCCTTCCCCCAGGAATGGGAAAGGGGGATTTTGCAGTATCCTTCCTCTGGAGTGGGATGGGAATGGAGATTTTGCAGTATCCTTCCCCTGTCATGCCCACCAAGCCACGCCCATCAAGCCACGCCACACCCACCAAGTCACGCCCACAGTACCAGTAGTAAAAAAAATTGGATTTCACCACTGATTCAACTCCCAGAATTCCTGAGCCAGCAATGCTGGGAGTTGAAGTCCACAAGTCATAAAAGGGCCATAGTTCCTCATCTCTGATCTGCATGCATGTATTCATTCTCTCTCTCTCTCTCCCCCCTCTCCCCGCCCTCTCTCTCTTGCACTTCTATTTTTTCCCTTTCTGCTTATTCAGTAACAGTAATAGTCGGAAGGAACCTCTGAGGTCAAATCGTTCAATGTCCTGCTCTCGTAGGAGATCTAGTCAATTTCTAATAAATGGCTGCCCAATCTCTTTTCAAAAGCCTCCAGTGATGGGTCACTTCTTGCATTTTCTTGCAATTGTAATTCTAATTACATTCTAATCCTAATTAGAATAGCAATTAAAATTCCCGTGACTATAATTCTTAATAAAATTACTATTAAAAAGTTAAAGGTAAATTCACCAGTGAGATTGCCTATTATAACATTTCAGAGAAGATGTGGTTTATCTAACGTGAAGTAGCAGAAGATAAACTTTCCAGCCAATGCAGAAAATAACCCAATCCAAACTCCACAGGACTGCAGAAACACAGATTAGTACAAGAGAATTTTCACAATGTATGTTGAGGCCAACGGTAAGTGCTTTGTGTTGATTGCAACAACTAAGAATCAGAAATTCTTGAATACTTCTTTTCAAAGTAGTGAAAGGCAACATAGCAGGAATTGATGAGTTGTTTAGTAAATTGCAGAAATACAACAAAACACCATATCTGGCTAGAGTAGTTTTACCTTGAATGGTTGAAGTTAAATTGTGCAAAGTATGTATAAGTATCTGTTTCGTCTTCCCACTTCAGTTCTCCGAATCCCAGGCTCTTAAAAAAAAAATACCTGAAATATTTGGGGAAAAATTAATCTAATCTTCATAAAATTTGATATGCCTCTAGAGGTGATTTACACCAAGCTACATGTTTCTAAAACTTCACATTTTATTAATGTGTAGTACAGTTTACCAGATTGTTCAGACTTTTTAAAAAGTGAATGGGATCTGTAGTTCGTACTATTAATATATTAGTAAGTTTAAAATATTTATTTATATCCTTCAGGAACTCAAAGTTCTTCACATCGGGATTTTTTTTAACAATGCAGCAACCTACCTGTGAGGTAGGTGAGGAGAAAGAGAGGAACTAGTTCAAACATGCTCCTCTAAACTTCTGTTTTGAGTCTCTCCAGTCCCAGAGCCAGTGGTGGGCTGCTGCCGGTTCAGACCGGTTCTAGTGAACCGGTAGTTCTGATGATCAGCTGGCCCTGTCCCCACCCTATCCTGTCCAGTGGTGGGTTTCAAAATTTTTTACTACCGGTTCTGTGGGTGTGGCTTATTGGGCCGAGGCATGGCTTGGTGGGCATGGCTTGGTGGGTGTGGCAGGGGAAAGATACTGTAAAATCTCCATTCCCAGCCCACTCCAAGGGAAGGATACTGCAAAATCTCCATTCCATCCCCAATCCAGGGGAAGGTTACTGCAAAATCCCCATTTCTTCCAGATCAGCTGGGACTTGGGAGGCAGAGAATAGATGGGGACAGGGCCAGTCAGAATTTTTACTACCAGTTCTCCGAACTCCTTAAAATTTCCACTACCGATTATCCAGAACTGGTCAGAACCCGCTGAAACCCACCTCTGATCCTCTCCTATATTTCCTTCTTTCTGACTCAGTTGATCCGCGCAGCACAGCTGATTTGCTGAAGCGCACATTCACAGAGCTGGTTCTTAAACCAGTTGCAGCCCACCACTGCCTAGAGCAACACATTAACACCACCTTGGCTATCTATTTATCTTAAAGATGGATAAAAGAATTTAAATATCAACTTTCAATTTTTCTACATAAATTTATATTAGAGAAAAATATAATTTGTTGTGAAAGTAAAATAATTTAGTGAACATGTTGTAACTAGGGTTGGCTAACTTTATTCTTCCTTGCAGGATTTAAACCTTTTTGTTGTTAATATACCAACCAAAACAATTTCCTACATGTATCACTACCACCGATTCAATGAAGGATGCATTTTAATTTTTTTTCCCCTTTTCTTGCAATAATAGCTAACAGCAGGAACTGAATCAATTTCTTATGTTACATCAATGTATGGCCTCAGGAAAAAAATATGGACAATAAACTAACTGCAATATTCAGGATAAGCAACTGTTGGATGATTTTCTCAATTTCTTTTTTAAAAAAATCCATCAAAAGGACCAGTTAATTGGACGAGGCCTCATTTTAAAGACAATAATGTGTTCCAATATGTTTATAATCCCACCAGCACAACTTGGAAGGTATATTATTTCTGTGTTACAATTTTAGAATGTCATGTCAGCTTTGAATTATAGTCAGTTTTTAATGACTTATTAAAATAGATGCAAAAGGAATTCAGCACAATTCCAGTGAGAGTCATTAAGTTCAGCCCCAAATCATTTTGCTTGATTTTTATAAGACTTTCAAGGAAGCCTTTTGAATAATTTCTCCTGTTCAATGAAATACATACAGTGCGTTCAGAAAGTATTCAGACCCCCTTCATTTTTGTCAATGTTGTTAAGCCTGATTCTACAGTTGTTGAAATTCATTTTTCCCCTCATTAATCTATACTTGGCACCCCATAATGACAAAGTGAAAACAGAATTTTAGAAATGTCTGTAAGTTTATTAAAAAGAAAAAACTGAAATATCACATGTGTCAATGAAGGTCAGGATTTCAAAGCAATGGTGAAAATGGTGGCTACTATATATGCTGATGATCACATTGTGGAAATTGATTTCTATCTTAACTAAGAACTTGAACAAGAGCAGTTCATAATCTGTGTCAGTCATTCTGTGTTCATATGTTTGCTGTTGCAATCTTACATCTCCTTCTACCAATATTACGGTCAATATTATTTCTATGTACTTCCTCTGGTGATGTCCATGTATATAGGTTGTCGACTCACAAAGCATCCCTGGCCTGCTCTCGAGTTGCCATATGCCAGGGGGGATGGGAAACTGGCAAAACTGCACAGCAGCCAAAAACAGATGCACATTCCATGCTTATCTCCCTCAAGGCTGTATCCCAGGGATACCTACAGTAGTCGAAGGGGAGTTGACCTCTACAATCCATCCCTGGTGGGGAGGGGGGAAACAGGATCATAATTGGAGTGTAAATTACATTGGGTCAGAGCTGGCTTCACTTGGGAACGTGCCGCCATGAAGCTCCTAATAAATGACTGGATTTCTTTTGAAGCTTGGCTCGAGACTCATGATTTAATTAGGGCATCTGTCGGAAGAGTGACATAGCATTGTTGTGAAATCACTGAATAGGCAAGAATTTATAAGGCATTGTCTTGCTTTCTTCCAGTTTCATAGGTCATATCATACAACTACATTTTTCTCCTTAATTTCCCTCACTTTGGCATGCCAAAGTATCCATACACAAGCCACACACTTTGGTTGCATGTGCTGCTCATTTCAAATGGAACTTGATTGCAAAACTCATCCAGCTCCTCTTCTTTTGTGGTTCAGTGGTTGAAGCATAAACATGGATGGTCATCATATTAAAGGGTTGTCCCTGAAGCCTAACTGATACTATGCAGTTACTGATTGGATTGTAGCTGTTCTCACTATAATCTTCCTAATTGTGAAAGCAGTGTTTATGTTTTTCATGTCCCAGTCCATCTCAATTTGTTGATGCCTAAAACATCATCTTTCACTAAAAGAGATTCTCAGTCATCCATTCATTCTTTTGAAGATGTTTTGCTTCTCATCCAAGAAGCTTCTTCAGTTCTGACAGGATAGTGGGGAATGGAAGGATTTATATTCCTTTGCATCCTTTTAGAGGGTTGTTGAAGCACTTGGAGGTTTATCAGTATCCTCAGCGAAACATCTTCAAAGGAAAAAAACAAGAAAGTCCAGTTGCCTCCTGAAAAAGCACCTTTGGGGCAACCATGACCTGGATAACTGAGAATCTCTACAGACTTTTAGCTATACAATTTGGGATGAACACCCTTTGAATGGTGTGGGAGTAGAAATGGATTTCCAGAGGAAAAAATTGCAGACTACAGGAACCAGGAGCACTACTCAGGTCACCCTGAGGACACAGATAAACCTCCAAGTGCTTCAACGATTTTCTAAAAGGATGCAAATTACCAGCTGTCTGCAAGGAATATAAATCATTCTATTCCCCACTATCGTGTCAGAGCTGAAGAAGCTTCTTGGATGAGAAGCAAAACGTCTTCAAAATAAAAAAGAAGAAAGTTCATCTTTCACTGTATTGAGCTTTCCTATTTCATTCAGATTGAAGTATTTTTTATATTTGTTTGTTTGTTTGTTTTGCTGCAAGGCAACCTCAGCAACTAAATGCTCCAGAGACTTTAATCATGTCATCAATACCACTAATACTGTGGTACTGTGGTGGCGCAGTGGTTAGAATGCAGTGTTGTAGGTTAATTCTGCTGACTGCTAGGAGTTTGATCCTGACAAGCTCATGCTGACTCTGTAAATAGCTTACAGTGCTGTAAATCGCTATGAAGGGGTATATAAATCTAAGTGCTATTCAGTGGTGGGTTGCTACTGGTAACCTTGCTGATTGGGCACACCAGTAGCGGTGGCAATGGGAGGCTCCGCCCACCCAGCCGGTTGTCTCTGCGTGCGCATGCGCAGAAGCTTCTGCGCATGTGCAAAAGTGTCACGTGTATGCACAAGCACGCGCACGCCCATGAATGAACCGGTAGCAGCCGAAATTGAAGCCCACTACTGGTGCTATTGCTATTGTTACTGTGAATGGTCTTCAGTTGTGCCTCAGTAACATGTTGAGTGTTGTCTGATCTGAGTGCTCCTTCATCTGGCAGCATATCTCCAACCTTTTATTATTTTTTGTCCATGTGGTTTTCTGGGTTTACTATTGCCTTTTCTCACACAGAATGAAATTATGCCTTTCCCTTTGTCACTGAAGTGATTATCTGCCTCTCATATCTTCCTATATTACTCACTGCTCAACATACAGTAGATGCCTGCTTATTTTTGGGGGTGGTTGGGATGACTCTCCCCTCTTGGATGACTCTGCAGGGACTCTTGGCATTTGGCCTGGCATTCTTCATTCATCGTCTGCCCTCAATGAAGCACCCCAGCAAAATGTAGGGAACTGGGTTTAATTGCTGTTATTGTACCTTAATTCTCCCTTCTTATCCCTTCAAGGTTGTTTTGTTCTTCTTTGTGCTCTTCAGGGAAGATTTATAACCTTCTTGTGTTATTAAACAAACTACAATAAGTTATTACTAGGAAAATGATACATACCCATTTAAATCTATATCTACATATATCTCTGTTATACATACACAAATCATTAATAATATACTAATTTTCTCCTTGTTAAATATCTATAAATAATTAAAACAGAATCAAATGTTTGGCTATATTTCATTAATTCTAATTTTAGAAGTCAGTAAAATGTATCTAGTGTTTTATAATTTTGCTTACTACTTTACATACTGCCAATTATCTATTTATCTTTATTTATTTCTTATTTGTTGTCCTGATAACGAAGTGTAAATTTTATCACAAAAGCAAAATCAGATATTTATCCTCTGGTTGTTTATCCTTGGAATAAATTTGCTTTTCATATACAGTATTATCCTGCTGGGTCAGTGTTATTCTCTTGTTGGGTATGAAAGGTATCCATATAATTAAGAACAATGAATATGACAGTTCATGGACCAATCTTTCTAAAATAATTTTATTAATCAACTTGTGTGTGTTTTGGCCAGTAGGCATTCTCACCATGAAAGATTCTGACATTTCTAACAGTTAATTGAGTACATCTGCCTCATCCAATTTATTTTAATTATTATGCAGTATATTGATGTTTACTGTCGTGCTGAATGATGCCTTCAAGGACAGCGATGCAGGAATCATCCTTAAGTACAGAGCCAATGGTAAGCTCTTCAAATTGAGGAGAAACCATTACCAAAATGAAGACAACTGTTTTAGAGACTTTTCCTTTGCTAATGACTGTGTCCTGAATGCTGGCTCAGAACTAGAGATACAAGTCAGTATGGACAAATTCTCTATGGTTTGTGACAACTTTGGACTCACCATCCATATTCAAACGACTGAAGTCATGCACCAGCTGGCTTCTCATGCACCATACATAGAACTCAAAATCACAATCAAAGGATAGAAACTCCAGGCAGTGGACCACTCAGTTACCTTGGTAGCACTCTCTCCCAAGTAGTGACTATTGTTATTGACAATAACTTCAGAGTAGCAAAGGCAAACTCTGTATTTGGCATATTGCATTCTACTGTGTGGGAATGTCAAGGAATTACTCCAGCAACAAATTGAAGGTCCACAAAACCACGGTACTCGCTACCCTTCGATATGCTTTAAAATGTGGACTATCTATCAAAGTCATGCTATATTGCTCATCCAATTCCACATGACTTATCTTTGCAGAATATCAATCATCAGATGGCTAGACAAAATCCCAGCCATTGAAGTTATCTCTAGAGCAAGTCTACCATCGATCTACATGCTAAGTCTAAAATCACTGCTACTCACTGCTTCAGTCACTCATAGTGTAATATTGGTGTTGTTTTTGTTGCATTGACCATATAATATCCATAATTTTGAAATAAATTACTTATTCTAGTTCAGATAGATTAGATTCATCTGCAACTGCATAAAAAGATTACCCTTCTCAGAAGGAATTAAGCATCCTTTTAAAAAATTAGGATGAGAAAATTAAATTGGAATTAATTAGAAAATTAACATAGATGACTATCTTTAATGAAAACTTTTAAGAAAGCTATTTTACATTATAGTGTTATTTTTTATTTTTTTGCTAACATATCTCTCTTCTTTAATCTGAACAACATTCAGTTTTGAATCTCTTTTGAAGACACAATTAATTTTCAGGTTGTAAATGCAACCTTTATTAAGCAATCTCCTACAATAGCCTTTTCTTTAATGTCCCATCTGGCCTACTTGTCTGTTCTGAAAGGATTTGTATTAACTTCTTCTCTAATATGATGTTGAATTTTTTACAAGGTTTTATGATGTTGAATGTGATTGGGAATGTTGTTCAGGTCAAATGATGTATTAAATTTCTACAATGGGTGATTCATGTTAAATGAATTTCGTACATGAATGACTAGATGGGAAATTGCCTTGACTTTCATGACCCACATTCTCCAATCATTAGGACTATGACATACATAATTTCTCAAAATATGTGATATTGACATTTAAAATGATAAGTACATGAAATATAAAATGTTTATTAAATAACAATAGCTCATTGACATTTTTAGGCTGTCAGAAGAACTATCAATACAATCAGGAGTAAGAATTCTGAGTTTTACTCTGCAATCCAACAAAAGAAAGAAGAACATTAGATTGGGATTCCTCCTGTTGGTTTTGAATTCAGAAAACTGTGTATCTTAAACACAAAATATTGAGGAGGTCATGGTTTTCCTATAGTGTCATGCTATGCAGATAAGGTTCTCTCTAATGAGGATTCCAATTATCAGGATGCCAAGTACACCTAGCATGGAAAAAAAAAACTGACTCCTAAAACTCCAGAGGTTGTGAATGCTCCAACACTGGAAGTTTTTAAGAGGAGATTGGATAACCATTTGTCTGAAGTGGTGTAGGGTTTCCTGCCTAAGCAGGGAGTTGGACTAGAAGATGTCCAAGGTCCCTTCCAATTCTATTCTATTCTATTCTATTCTATTCTATTCTATTCTATTCTATTCTATTCTATTCTATTCTATTCTATTCTATTCTATTCTATTCTATTCTATTCTGTAAACTTTATAGCTGCAAAATCTACCTTTGAAACTGCAAGTACCATTTCCCAATCAAGTGGACAGCCACAGGGCTGAAGTTCAAAGAAATACACAATCAGTAACCCCAGTTGTTTGATGTTTGGCCAGAAGAAATGCTCAAGCTTAACCATTAATATCTGATTGATTTATAACAGCAAAATGATGTAATTTGCAGAAAAGGAATAAGAAGTAGCAAGCACCAGGTAGACCTATCAATACTGACTTCAGCCACCAATATTGTTTGGCTTACTTGAGTGTTTCATCCAATGCTTTTTTTTTAAGCTACTGCCAGCTGAGATACTACCTCAATCATTGCACCTGCAGCATTCTCTGCCAACAATAAGGATATACCCATTAGTTTTAGCATGTATGTATGTATGTATATACGCATCTGTGAGATGACCAGCACATAATTTGCTTAGAGAGGAGGGGAAGAGAGAGGGGGGAGAGAGAGAGAGGGAGGGAGGGAGGAGGAGAGAGAGAGAGCAAGAGAGAGAGAGACTCCCATCTTTCAACCATCTCTGGGCAGCTTCCAATCAAAGACTAAAAGACACATAAAATCCCATTAAAACTATAAAACCAAACAGAGTAAAATATTAAAAACAACAAAAACCTGGCGTCAAATCAGAGTTCTAAAGCGTGATTATCTAGTCTTCCCCTAGACCTCGGAGGAAAAGCCAAGTCTTGTAGATTTAGCCATAAATGTTTTTCCTATACAAATGAGGGTCTCTAATCTAGAAACTGTTTTGCAAGCCAGTATAAGGTTGCCTACATCTCACAAACTAGGAGGACCATGCAATGCATTGATACACATTTATGTCAAGCTGGCCTAAAGTGGATAGGTCAAGTGTATGAGTTTACCATTGAAAATTCTTTGCTATATTTTGAAATATTTTCCCATTACCTTTACAATTCTTTAAGTGTGCAGTAGTAGCCAACTTCATTTTTAATTCCACATTGTACTTTGTTTTTTTGCGTTTCTTCAAATCTGTAATTATATTTTCAGAAAATGTGCCAAGAGATTAAATAAATCCCAAAAAAGTATATTGGGCACAGAGGTAGCATATAAACTGTAAAAAAAAAAAAATCAATGTTTCATGATTGAATACATTAACATAAATTGCATAATTGTACTTCTCCTTTAATTATGGGTTTCTGCAATTGCAATGTCTTTGCACATGGTTGCACATCTGGCTGACTGGCCTCTGCCCTGCAGCAAATGCCTATTGATAGACAAAAAAAGAATGCATTACTGAACATACTTGAAACTAAAACTTCTTTCACTGTGAATTGAAGGAAGAATAAAGACTGGATAACTCCACTATATCATAAGTATAATATATATCTGGATGAGTTTGGAA
The DNA here is from genome assembly GCF_059756535.1 of Pantherophis guttatus. Lineage (NCBI taxonomy): Eukaryota > Metazoa > Chordata > Lepidosauria > Squamata > Colubridae > Pantherophis > Pantherophis guttatus. The sequence continues at coordinate 89,517,357 of NC_142063.1, read as the reverse complement.
TTAATTCCAAAAATAAACATAGTTTTTCTTAGTCAGAAAAATTATTAAATCTATATATATATATATAAGTGAAAACCACTCACACATTAATCACGAAATCTCCAGAACAGTAAAGCCTACAAACTTGAAATTTGCCATGTAGGTTTCTCTTGGCTTTTAGGTGCTCACTAAGAAAGGATTTTTCAAAATGACCATCAGGGCATTAGTATTTCCTATATTATTATAATACGCTCTGATGCTAATTAGTTAGATGTTCTACTTCCCCTCCCAACTTGAAAATAACTCTGGAGATAATGGGATAGCATAGTACAGGCTTCTGTGGGGTAAGCCTCATGGAAAAAAGGGGCTAGAAAGCCTGAGGGAGAGAAGGAGATAGCATAGGAGACGTTTCTGTGGGACAAGGCTGAGGGAGAGAAAGGGAGAGGAGAGGCTTCTGTGGGGCAAGCCTGAGAGAGAAAAGGGGATAGGAGAGGATCTCTGGGGCCAAACCTGAGGGAGAGAAGGGGACAGGAGAGGATCTATGGGGCCAGCCTGAGGGAGAGAAGGGGATAGGAGAGGATCTATGGGGCCAGCCTGTGAGAGAAGGGGATAGGAGAGAATCTATGGGGCCAGCCTGAGGGAGAGAAGGAGAGTGGAAAGGATCTGTGGGGGCAGCCTGTGGGAGAGAAGGGGGTAGGATAAGAGAGGCTTCTGTGGAGCTAGCCTGATGGAGAGGCTTTTGTGGGGCCAGCCTGAAGGAGTGAAGGGGAGAGGAGAGGATCGATGGGGCAATCCTGAGGGAGAGGAGAGGAGAGGAGAGGCCGATCGTAACTACTCATTAATTTTCAAACTTTAAATGTCGATTTATCAAGCCCGATCACATAGTTTCGTAGCGGAGCACAGGTATTCAGCTAGTGTAATATATTTTTCAAAAGTATTTTAAATTTTCCTATCTACATACTTTCTGAATATATCAAAAGCAAATATATGGAAAGGACTATTTCTGAACAAAACTCTGCAATTATTTAACTTTCACTGTATTTTTGGAAAATGATGGATTGGATATATAATTCATCCAAAATACAAATAATTACCACTAATTATGATTCTTTAGAATTTCTTGCTTTTCTTCCTGAGCTTTATTTTTGAGGTTTTAATTTATTTTGTTTTAGTTTACAGAATTGTAAAGTATAGCATTACACACAGTCATTTCCAAAGATTAAATACAGAAAGCAAGAACTCTTTATTAAGTTTATTTTGAGATAATATGGTCCTTACTCTTTTAAATTTGGGATATTTAGCTAAATATATTTTAAAAATAACTTTAAACTTGTTATAATATCAGGAAAATCAATATATTGTAAAGAAATCTAAATTAATTTGCAGTTACAAAATATTATTAGTAAAGACTTTTTTTTAAAAAAATATCTAGGTGTAAAAATTTTCTATTATGTCAACTGTCACAAAGCATTAAACCATTTAAAACTGGGAGAGAAGAATGAAGTATTGAATATAAATTATTTCTGTGTTGTAGACCACTGGAATATGATTCAAAGAGATAAAGAGATAAGTCATCCAGATAACTATTGGGTATTGAGTGTTGTTCTGTTGTATCTGCAGAAACCTTTCCTTTCTTTTACTGATAAAATTTTTGATCAAACATCTGCTGGAAATCTCGGGAAGTATTGAGAAGTTTCAAAACAAACCTAATCCTGCAAAATCAACCACTTTTTAGTTGGAAAGGCTTGTATCCTTTTCTGGTTTCGCTCCTCATTTCCTCATCCATGAACAAATCTTGAAATATTGAATGCTGGCTTTTTAGCCATCTGTAACTATGCTGATAGGAGGTAATCAGTAATAAACTATTTGGAGTGTGATTTCATCCTGGCTATGCTGTAGCAATGTAGGGAAGCATAAAAGGATTTACAGTTGAGTATGTCATAAACAATTGGGTCCATTATATTCTTCTTGACCTGGCATTCTCCAGAGCTATTGGGGCTGTAACAGTGGTGGGTTTCTCCCGGTTCTGTCCAGTTCTTTTGAACCAAAAATAATCTTGATTGTGAAATTGAATATAGGTTATGTAGTTGGGGGGGGGGCGGGGGGCACATGACTTAAAATTTTAACCATACCATCTTCAATTCCACACTGAGTACTACACAACCCTTGGTGCTACAGTAAAGCCTGTCAGATATGTTTGAATGAACAAAAAGACTTGATCTTGGTTATTTTGATCAGCAACAATATGAATATCACAAGAACCTGGTTGTCGATTATAAAGCTGTCTCTTTCCAAGGCTCTAGCTTTCTTTCCATTATATTCAATGAGAAACATTTTTCAGGGATGATTAATAGTGCAATTTTTCTAGAAGTTACTTTTATCCGTTGTATCTTGATTTGTGAACAAGAGGCAAGGGGAAGGGGAAAGGTTTACACTCATTTGTTAATCTCTGCGTTTGATATTCTGCCATTCAACGAGGAGTGCTATGACTTGCAACAGCCACATGCTGTTTTCAAATTAGTTTTGTGAATGTTCCCATTTGCTAGTTGACTTCGAAATCTGTTTATTTCAATGCCTTTACTAAGGAAAGGCAAAAGGAGACCTTTATGATGCTTATCAAAAGCCCAATTAATGTCAGAACAATTTAACACACATCGCCTTTTCCAGGAGTGTAGCCCAACTCTTTAGGGAAGAAAATTTTTAAAAAGCTATTTTAAAAGTAAGCGTACGATACCAGGTAAAATAATAGCAAAATGGCATTTTCAATTTTTTTTATGGGCAGGAAATAAGAAGAGAAGTGCTTGCACTTAGCTAGCACTCTAGAAGATTGTCCCATCTCCTTCTGTAAACTTAAAACTTATTCCAAAAATCTGTTATGCTCCAATGAAGTATAACAATGAAATTTGGCAGGGGAGGAATGGGACCAGCAGTTTAGTTTACTTGTTGTTGCTTTGTTGTTGTTGTTTGCAGTGCTCTTAAGTTTAAATGATGAAAATCTGTTTTTAATACATAAGTCTACTACTGTATATGGAATAGGAGTTCTACATATTTCATCCCTCTTTTCATGGCAAAATCTCGAGCATCTGCCTGCTGATTTAAATATGCTGAGTGACTGAATGATAAACTACATTTCTTTGAAATGCCAGTATTTGTTATTAATAAGTAGATTCATGCCAAGACATTCCTTTGTTATGCAAATCTTGACTGGGAACATCAAATTATGTTACTTCCTCAAGTTTTCCTCCACGTTAAGTGGTTTCTGAAATTTCAAACTATCAATAGCAGAACAAGCAAAATTGTGGTTTCTGGATATTTCAATTCCCATATACTCCAGTCAGTAATAATTGATTGTGATTGTTATAGTTCAAAACACCTCTCCCAGCTACAAACTATGATTGAGCACTGCTATCTGCATTTTTTTTAAAAAAAATCTGCTGATTAAAATAATTGAAATTAAAATTACAATGAACTAGATAAAGGAGAATGGGAAAACAACATCATAAGCCTCTCTGACAAATGACCCACATACACACACAAACACACACACACTCCCACACGCATGCAGATAACAGTGACCTGGAGCAAGCAATAACGGAATATTGCTTCATTGTATTATTCGTATAATACAAAACTTCGAATAAAAGCCTTAAGGGAAAAAAATAAGGAAGTATCAGTATATGGGGGGAAAAATGACATGCACTTGAGGAAAAAAAGAGCTATGAAAAAAATTATGTTGGGCAGAGACTAGAGAGAGGTTTGTTGAAACACAGGGCCTGGTGGCTCAGCAGACTGATAGCATTGTGATTAACACCAGCTGTCTGCAATTACTGTAAGTTCGAATCTCACCAGGCTCAAGGTTGACTCAGCCTTCCATCCTTCCGAGGTGGGTGAAATGAGGACCCAGTTTGTGGGGGCAATAAGCTGACTTTGTATAAATATACAAAAGTATGAAGGCTATTGCTTAACGCATTGTAAGCCGCCCTGAGTCTCCAGAGAAGGGTGGCATATAAATCAAATTTTAAAAAAAAATAATAAAAAAAAAACTTTATTGAACTATGGGTGACTTTGAACCAGTGCCTTTTTCTTAGATTCACTATGACACGCTATGGCTATTATTGTGAGGATAAAATAAGATGATCTAATGCAGGGGTGTCAAACTCAAGGCCCGTGAGTTGGACCTGGCCCATGGGATGCTAAGATATGGCCCACAGGGCCACCCTGGAAACAGTGAAGAATCGGCTCGTGGTGCCTCTGCCAGCAAAAACGGAGCTCGGGAGAGGGTTGCAGGAGGCCATTGCAGCCAAAAATGGAGTTCAGGAGTCACAGGCGCCCCCGACACAAGGACATTGAGCTGGCCATGTCCACCCTGGCCCCTTAAGGTCAAACAAAACCCTGATGCAGCCCTCAATGAAATCGAGTTTGACAACCTGATCTAATGTGTACTTTGCTGAGCTTTTCTAAAGGAAACATGTACATTTCAAATGGTGATGGCATAACTAGCATTCTTGTTTTTCTGTTTCATACTTAAGAGTTCACTAAAATTGCTTGTCTCTATAATACTAAATTCTGATTTCCTTCCTATTCTGTTCAGATAATAACTGCAGATACCATGCTTCTGGCGCACTTCCAGTTTTGGGATCTATCATCCCCAAAGGAAACAGGGAAAGGTGAATGCAAATAAGTTATAGCTCCAATATCGACAACTCATTTTTGTAGGATATACTTTAGTAATGGCTATTACGAGCTACAAGATTGCTTTGATTCACTGGACCTTTTCATTTTGACATTATAATGAATGTCAAACGTTTCTGGTTTCCAATTCTACTTCTAATGGCATTCCTGTTGATTTCTGCTGAAATATATATCTTTCAAACAAAGCAAACCACACTTTCCAGGCCATACTGTTTTTTTGTGTTTTTTTTAAAATGTAAATAGAAGGAGAACAAAAGGGAGAAAAGTATCAATCGGGTTCTCAGTATGTTGCTGCACTCTAAAACAAATATCAATTTGCAGATGTATTGACAGGGATAGTACAAGACGATTGCAAGAACATACGCTTCTTCCACTTATGGGATACACAGTTGGCTTAAAAATAAAACTGTTTAGCTATGAATCAATTTTCTTTCCTTAAGCGTATTATGGATCATTTGTAATGCATCTCACCAGGTTCCAATTTCCATATGTACAGTAATTAAAAGATGTGACATTCAGTATGTAGAATGAAAACGTGTGAAATGTGGAAAAGAGAAAAAAAAACTGACATTGAACATTCATAAATTCTGGAAATACTCATGGAACTATAGAAATTCTATGGCGCTTAAATGATTTTTCAAGAGAAACAAAGCAGTGTGGTTATTCTAAATAAAAAAAACCTAGGCTGAAGGTAGTACATTTATATTATACATGGACAAACTCCCCTCTGACTGACCCAGAGGTGAATTGATGTATTTTATAAAGAAAAAGAAAAGAAAAGGATTAGTTTATTTCTTAAGGCAATTTTAAACTAGAGGCTTTTAAAGGCTAGGAACAGAGGTGACTTTCACATAATTTTACCACTGGTTCGCAGCGCACCATAAATGTGAGCCTGAGTGTGCACGTCTGCTTCGCTCGCACACCTTCCGCACATGCACACAGCCTTCCATGCATATTCTTTGCTCCTGCACGCAGTTTGAATACATGCGTATGGCTTAGAAAATGTGGCTAAATAGGACGGCATAGTGCCGAGGCAGGTGGGTGGGCGGGTGGGCTCAGGCAGGCCCATCTGCAGGTCGCCACTACTGGTTCTCCCGAACTGGTCCAAACCGGTTGAATACCACCATTGGCTAGGAATATAGCTTCAAAGATGTATTCACAGTCACCAGCACATTCCCTCCGCAGCCCCATCAAAAGTCTTTGGAAACTATTGTCAGTGAAACAACTAATAAACAAGAGGTTGGTTTCACTCTCTAAAAGGTTTATCATCCAGTTTCACTGGAGGTTTCTAAGAAGAGATTGGACAGCCATTGCTCCAGAATGTCCCAAAGATGTTTCCCCCCCCCACAAAAAAAAAAGGCAACGGGACTTTCTTTGCTTTTCCTTGAGGACATTTCTTTCCTCATCCAAGAAGCTTCTTCAGTTCTGACTGAATGGTGGGGAATGGAAGGATTTATATTCCTTGCAGTCATCTGGTTGTTAGCACTCTGAAGGTTGGTTGTTAGCTCTCTGAACCTTCAGACCAGTGGGGCAGGATTCGGATCAAATATCCGTATTTACATTTTGATTCAAATACCCATATTTACATTTTGATTCTCAACACTCACTGGAGCACAATAGAAGTCACCAGAACCCTACACCACTGAGCTGAAGATTTGCCTACTAGCAAAGTGGGAAAAGAAAAAGAACTAAAACACATTAAGAAATCCCTCCAAATTTGTGGCTATCCCAACTGGGCCTTCGTCAATTCCCAAAAACAATCCAGCAGGAGCTCTTCTATAATAGATATAGAAAAGAACAACAAATGAAGCAATGTTGTCATTTCATACACTGTGGGAATATCTGAAAAGCTCAAGAGGATTTTCAATTAACACAACATACATGCACACTTTATACCTAAGAATCACTAAGGCAGGAGCTTGTCCACCCCAAGGATAACACATCCATACCCAACTGAGCGATGTGGTATAAGTAGTGCATTGCAGTGAGACATGTGCAGACCTGTACGTTGAGGAAACAAAATAACCACTTCACAAATGGATGGCACAACATGGGAGAACAATCTTGCCATCAGGAGAAGATTTAGCAGTCCATCTGCATTTGAAAGACAAAGCTCACTTGTTTGAAGACAGCAAAAATCCACATTCTGGACAGATAGGACCACTGGTTTGAAAGAAAGGTCAAAGAGGCCATCTATGATAAAACTGAGCCACCCTCTCTCAATAGAGGGGGAAGAATACGACACCTTCTGTCTACAACACAGACTTTTAAACAGTTCCAAGAAGGTTCCACACCATTTGTGTTCTGATTCAGGTGGTCTTGTGGGTACCGAAAAAAAAAAAAAAACCAAGTGACCTCAATGACTGTAAGAGAGCTAATGACTGACCTTCAGAGTGCTAATGACCAGATGGCGTTCCCTACTATTCAGTCAGAACTAAAGAAGCTTCTTGGGTAAAAAGCAAAATGTCTTCAAGGAAAAACAAAGAAAGTCCAGTTGCCTTTTGAAAAAGCATCCTTGGACAACCATAACCTGTGTGAATGAGAATCTCATAGATTCATTTGTCCAGAATGGTATAAGGTCTCCTGCTTGGACAGGGTTGGACCTCCAAGATCTCTTCCAATTTATTATTCTGTATTCTGTTGCCAACATCAAATACAGCAAGTAAATTCTCAGTCAGGATTGAGGAACCATTTAGGCCACTGAACCCAACACCATGTGTTGTGTGCGAATCCAGATTAAAGAACCACTCTCTAGCTTCTACTGAGATACAGCTAGTGAAGGGGACATTACTCCTCTTATGGTTCCATTATCAAACTGTTTTTGCTATTAGAACATTTTCTCCTAATATTCAGTGAACATCTGCCATCCTTTAACTTAACTACATTATTCCACATCCTGCACTTTAACATGACAATAAACAAAAAACTGAGATGGATGTATAAAATGTTATCATCAAAGTGTCCCACAAAATGATTGTATTGAGATGCTGAGAGGTCTCCCTCATTGCTCCATGTCCAAAATATAATCATTCCTTCTCTACCTTTAGCAGGCAAGAATTATCTCTTTACTACCATTTTTGCCACAAGGTAACCCTGAAATGGGCACCAACCCATGTTTAGACAGCATCTTCCTTCACCATCACTCTTCACTGTTCTAGACAACTACTCTAATGTACAAAGAGGATATTAATTATGGTAGATGCATGTCAACTTGGTTACACATTCTTGTATGAGATAGAACATATGCTTTCCATGCAGGTCATAGTTGAATCAAACATTTTTTTAATGACCACTTAACCAGTGATTGGAAAGAAAATCCTAAATATGCTTCTGAAGCATTGAGAAGCATTTTAAATTAGTTTAGACAATTCCCAAGTAGAGTTAACAAATATCATTAATTTCATAACATAGCTTCCCATGTGTCTATGACAGAGGTCTTCACACTTGGCAGCTTTAAGACTTGTGGATTTCAACTCCCAGAAGCTATGCTGGCTGGAGAATTCTAGGAGTTAAAGTCCACAAGTCTTAAAGCTGCCAAATTTGAAGACCTCTAGTCTATGATATTAGTGTAGTTTATGTTCTGTTACTCAAGGAGGGTAAGCAATTCTTGATTAACTCTTTTGAAGGTATAATATAAAGTAAGTAAAAGCAATTCAGAGAAGCAAGAATTTCTAACGTTTATGTTTGACTAACTGTATGGTACTTCAGAGGATGCTATGTTCTTTAAACAATTTAAAGTAACAGGGGTTACCATGGTTACCATTTCAACCATTATCCTTGTACTTACATAGACAATATAGCAATAATTTTTTGGAAAAATAAAAAAAAATGTATAGCAGAATAATCTCATCTTCTACAAACCATCTGGCATTGAGGTTAACTTTTTTTTTTTTTGCATTATGCATACAATTACATAATGTAGCAAGAAAGGGATAAAAAAAACCCTATGAATAAAGAAGTCAATAGGGGATAAAATGGAAGGTGATTTAACCTGCAGTCAAGGGGTCGAAAGAATTTCTGCTTCGGAGATTTGAAAATTGGTCGATAACCTTAAAATCACAATGATGGCAAAGTCTTGCTTTATGAAAAAAGATGCAGACAGAAAGTGACATAGAAATCAAGTTTATATTTATATAAATGTTACTAGCCAAATTTCATTGTTCTCTCTCAAAAATAGTGTCTCAATATTAAAGAGGAGGTTTTTTTAAAAAATGTTTTCTGTTTCTTATATGACATAGTAAAGTCTATTGTTGGATCCTGATCAGAGGTGGGCTTCAAAAATTTTAGCAAGGGGTTCTCTGTCCGGTTGCTTGGTGAGCGTGGCCATGGTGGGCGTGGCCTAGTCAGCCTCCTGTACCATGGTGGGGGGGGGGCGTTTTTGCCCTCCCCAGGCTTCAGAGGCTTTCCTCGAGTCTCCGGGAGGGCGAAAATGGACTCTCCAGGCTATGGAGGCCCTCCGGAGGCCTTCCCGAACTTCTGGTAGGCCCATTTTTTGCCCTCCCCGAGCCTCTGCACCCTGAATTTACCTGCATCCAAAACGGACTATGTGGTGACTCCTGAGAGGGGCAGGTGGGGTGGGCAGGGCCAGCCAGGAGTGGGATTTGGGGGTTCTCCGAACTGCAGAATCTTAGCTAGAGGCTGTCCTGAAGCCCTGCGAACCCCTAGCAGCTCACCAAGATCCTGATGCACAGCAACTAGCCCTGAATAGACATGCCAGATTTCTAACCAATATCTCGAATCCCAAAGACTAATCTTGAATAGATACATTTAAAATACAGTATTTTGTAATCTCCTTTTCCCCCTTAAAAATGGATAGTTCTGGTACAATCTGTGTTTCTAGCAGCTTTCCATGGATATTAAGACAGGGTCTTATTTTCAGAGAAACACGGTATTATTTCATTATAGGAACATATTTGTGCACATTTGTCCATGTGCGTGTACAGTAGCAATGACTGACCACTATTTTAGTCAGCTCTTGACTAAAAAAAAAAATTCTAGCATTGAGAGTTTACAGCTTGACTTTTTTGTTGTTGGGTTTCAATTTTGTAAAACTACTAATACACATACGGCTCATATATGCACCTTGAATTACACTTACTGCAGAAAATGCATTTATCTTTTTTCAACAGAGTAAATGACAACAATCAGAAGAATTTTGAAAATGGATCCAGCTCCTCTATTTGAATTTTTGCAGAATTTGGGACTCTGATGGTCAGAGGAGAGTGTGTAAGCAGAGCTTATCTTCAAGAGACATAAGTATGTTGCTAGTTATATGGAAAATCTCAGATTGCTGCCACTGCAAATGTCTAATTTATACAAGCTTCTTTTTTAATCTGAATATATGTTCGATACATATATACCACTCTGCTAACTCTCAAAGTGAAATTATGTTACAAACATAAAATAATAATAATAATAAAATGCTAAATCTATGAGTTAGATTGAAAGCCCCAATTTATCTCAATTCCACCTATTTTAACACCAGCATAACATGATAAGGTTTTGAGGAGGAGTGGTGTGGTGGCCTGGAGATGGAGCTCTTGCCTCACAATCAAGAGACTGTGAGTTCAATCCTAGGTAGAGGCAGATATTTCTCTCTGGGCACAAATTTATCTGCTGAATAAAATTCCACATTGGTGACAGGAAGGGCATCTGGCCAGTAAACACTCTACTCCATTCAGTTGTCCAGACTTTACCCCACAAGGGATTGTGGGATCATAAAAAAGAGATTATAACATGATAAGCTTTTGCCTTAACAAGGCAAAATTCATCTAGCTATCAGATTGTCTTAGATTTTTTTCCCCCTACTAAAGCCATGTTATCTTCAATCTCATTTAGGGCATTTACAAAGGACATGTCCTTTGTTGAGATGAGTCCTGGCTATTAATAAATCACTTATTCAGAAAATCATCAGTTTTATATAGATGTGTTGAGCCTTAACGCACTATGGCTTGGATGTCCCAAATAACAATTTCTTGATATATCTCAGACTCACGCTAGATCATAATGAAATATTTTATGCAATCTCTATTGGACTGAATGGAAGTTACACAGCAGGCATATTTGGTGAATTGCACTATTCGCTTTTAGACTGCTCTGGTAAACCTTTATATAGCTCAAAATAAGGAAATCTTAAGATTTTAAAATGCCAATTTCCAAGATAAATCTCTACCAGCATTTATTTGCAAAGAATTAAAAAACTTCTCCAGTCTTTCAAATGCTTATCTAAAAATGTTTTAATGTGTTCACTATTTTTCTTGATGTGTATCATAGAATAATGCAGGAAGAAGAAAAGGAACTGGATTCATTTTTTTTTTAGTCAAGCTGTTGATTGGCTCATTGTATAAGACGACTTTTGATTGGTCTGGTTCCTGACTGGCCTGCCTCTAAACCAGATTACTGCTAGGTATTCTTTCTGATGAGATTGCTGCAGATTCCATGTTGTTGGTTAATTAAGTGCTCTTTAGCCTTGCTGTTCACCCATATTTTATTTAGTTTCAAAATGTCCTCCTTCTAGTTGAAGTTATTAGAATGTTATTTATGGCTCTTGACAGCCTCTCTATTTGGCTATGGTCATTTGATAAAGTTGCCAGAACTTGTATGTTTTCATATTGGACATTAAGTCCAGTATGAAGCTACACATGTTCCACTATTGCTGATGATAACTTTTCCTAGATGGCGATGTCTTTTATGTTCTTTTAATCAATAAGGTAAAGCTAAAGGTTCCCCTCGCATATATGTGCTAGTCATTCTCAACTCTAGGGGGCAGTGCTCATATCTGTTTCAAAGCCAAAAAGCCAGCGCTGTCCGAAGATGTCTCTGTGGTCATGTGGCTGGCATGACTAAACACCGAAGATGCATGGAACACTGTTACCTTCCCACCAAAGGTGGTCCCTATTTTTCTACTTGCCTTTTTTACGTGCTTTCGAACTGCTAAGTTGGCAGAAGCTGGGAGAAGTATCAGGAGCTCACCCCGTTACGCGGCACTAGGGAGTCGAACTGCTGAACTGCTGACTTTCTATTCCAAGCTAAGCATCTTAGCCACTGAGCCACCATGTCCCTTATTTTTAATCAACATTTTTATTTTATTTTTAATCAATATTAATTTGTATATTGTGATTCCAGAACTGCAGGGAAGTGGTGTACCACTGGACTATGAAAGTGGAATTTTGCCAGCTTTGGATAGAAGCTTTGGATAGAGCCTGACTCAAGGACAAACTAATTGTTTCCCTTGGAATTCCTTCAAAAGAAATCAATCATAATTCTTCGTAGACAAAGGAGTCTATCAACAACCAGCTTTTTTGGATTCCAGATAAATAGACCAATCAGGGATCAGCTTGCCAAATTTATTTTCTATGTACAGGTGGTCCTTGACTTACAATCACATTGGAAGCAGAAGTTAAGTGAGTTCTGACCGATTTTATGACATGGTTGTTAAGCAGATCACTGCAGTTCTTAAGTGAATCATGTGGATGTTAAATGAATCCAGTTTCCCCCATGGACTTTGCTTGTTTGGAAGCTGCCTGGGAAAGTTACAAATGATGATCTGATGACCCTGGGATGCTACAAGTGTGGTAAATGCATGCTGGTTGCCAAATGCCCAAATTTTGATTATGTGATGGTGGAAATGCTACAACAGTCATAAGTATGAGGATCAGTTGTAAGTCACTTTTTTCAGTGCCACTGTAACTTCAAACGATCATTAAACAAAGATTACGTGTACACCCCCAATATCTTTACTGAATATTTATTACCACTACTATTAGGTACTCTGATACATTTTGAATATCATTCTCCATGACTATTTTTTTAAAAAATTTGATTTATATGCCGCCCTTCTCCGGAGACTCAGGGCGGCTTACAATGCGTTAAGCAATAGCCTTCATACTTTTGTATATTTATACAAAGTCAGCTTATTGCCCCCACAAACTGGGTCCTCATTTTACCTACCTTAGAAAGGATGGAAGGCTGAGTCAACCTTGAGCCTGGTGAGATTCGAACTTACAGTAATTGCAGACAGCTGGTGTTAATCACAGTGCTTTTAGTCTGCTGAGCCACCAGGCCCACCAGGCCCACTATTTAGCTTTGCTCTGGAGAAGGGAGCACAAGAGCCAAGCATACAAGAAAATACAAGAAAAGAGATCCAAGAAAAATTGCCTAGGTTGCAACCTCATGACTTTGAATAGGAAAAAGAAAGAAAACTGGATGTCTATGGAGATTCTCAGTCATCCAGGTCATGGTTGTCCCAAAGGTGCTTTTTCAAGAGGCAACTGGACTTTCTTTTTTTTCTTTGAAGACATTTCACTTCTCATCCAAGAATCTTCTTCAGCTCTGATTGGATGGTGGGGAATGGAAGGATTTATATTCCTTGCAGATAGTAGTGCAAATGAGTGTGGAGCCTTCTTGAAACTGCTAAAAGGACTGTGTTGTAGACTGGAGATAGATGATGCCATATCCCTTCCCCTCTGTTGAGAGAGGGCTGTTCAATTTTGACATAGATAGCCGCTTTGACCCTGACACAAACTGAGCAACATGGTATATGGAGTACAATGCAATAGCCATGTGCAGATCTGTACATCGGGGAAACAAAACAACCACTTCATAAACGCATGGGACAATATTGGAGAACAAACCCATTTGGACAAGATTCAGCATCTCATCTGCATTTAAAAGACAAAAGCCACTCTTTTGAAGACAGCAAAGTCCACATTTTGGACAGAGAGGACCACTGGTTTAAAAGAGGGATCAAAAAGGCCATCCATGTCAAAACTGAACAGACCTTTCTCAACTAAGGGGGAGGGATACAACATCATCTATCTCTAGTCTACAACACAGACCTTTCAAGAGTTCCAAGAAGGCTTCACACCCATTTGCACTACTCTGGTGATCCTGATGACAGAGATAAAGGTGTCCAGATGGCCTCAACAATTCTTTAAAAGAATGCAAATGACCAGTTGTCTACAAGTAGTATAAATCCTTCCATTTCCCACCCTCCAGTCAGAGCTAAGGAAGCTTCTTGGATGAGAAATGAAACATCTTCAAAGAAAAAACAGAAAGTCCAGTTGCCTCTCCTCTTGAAAAAGCACCTTTGAGTTGCAATCAATTAGAACATCAGAACTGCAAACATGTGTTCATGCACTCAGGCAAAACATTATAGTTACACTGACAAAATATCTGGGTTTTTCAAATGTTCTGACATTTCTTGAATCAAGGCTAGCCTTCAAGTCAAGTTAAAAGCCATGTGCCTGTTCCAAAGGAAGTAAGACCAAGATAAAAAGAACATTCCAACTGACTTAATTTACAGCTAAACATATTTAATTTGTATTTAATTTGCATTTAATACCTTTGAAATTACTCAAATTTAATTATGTTTAAAGAAATTAAAGGCAGCCAATATGATTATCTTTTATGTCTCTCACATTAAACGCTAAGAATTTTAGCATAGTTTTAAAAAGAATGTGAACAGGGTTCTAATTACACTGAAAATCTATACCTGCAACTGCAGATTTCATTTTCATCTTCACATGTTTGAGAGGCAATACAGAAAAGCAGGGCAAAAGAAGAACGGGACAACAGAGAACGAGGTGCCTGGATGGAGTCACTGAAGCAGTCGGCGTGAGCTTAAATGGACTCCAGAGGAGGGTAGATGACAGGAAGGCCTGGACAGGAGGAATGTTGTCCATGGGGTCGCGATGGGTCGGACACGACTTTACAACTAACAACAAACAACAGAAAAGCAGTGGAGTATGTCTTCCAGGGAAGCACCTCAGAATTTAGATTTGTTCTCCTCAACTTACATACTACAGATACTTCTCGACATACAACAGCCTTGGTGGTGCAGCGGACTAAAGTGCTGTTAAGTAGCACTTAGCTGCCAGCTGCCTGCAATTACTGCGAGTTCAAATCTCACCAGGCTCAAGGTTGAGCCTTCCAAGATAGGTAAAATGAGGATCTGGATTGTGGGGGCAATAAGCTGACTTTGTATAAAAAAGAACACCATTTAGGGGGGCCCGGAAGCCCTACTAAGCAGGTATATACAAAGTATGAACGCTATTGCTTAACACATTGTAAGCCGCCCTGAGTCTCCGGAGAAGACTCCGGAGAAGGGCGGCATATAAATCGAACCAATAAATAAATAAATAAATAAATAAATAAATAAATAAATAAATAAATAAATAAATAAATAAATAAATAAATAAATAAATAAATAAATAAATAAATAAAGTTACTGAAGAAAATGATTAATGTCAGTTTTTCATGCTTATGATGGTTGCAGCACTGTTCACATGAACAAAATTCAAGTGCTTGGCAACTGACTCATGACGGTTACAGTGTCCCCAGGTCATGGCATCACCTTTTGCAACCTTTTGACAAGCAAAGTCAATGGGAAAACAGATTCACTTAACAACGATGTTACTAACTTAACAATTGCAGTGATTCATTTAAACAGTTGTGGCAAGAAAGGTCACAAAATGGGGCAAAATTCACTTAAGCATTGTCTCTTTTAGCAACTGAAATTTTGGGTTCGATTGTGGTTATAAGTCGAGGACTACCTACCTGTATATATAGTATTTACTTTTCTATGTTAATCGCAATAGCATTTAGACTTATATACCGCTTCACAGTGCTTCACAACTCTCTCTAAGCAGTGTACAGAGTCAGCATATTGCCCCCAATAATCTGGGTCCTCATTTTATCCACCTTGGAAGGATGGAAGGCTGAGTCAACCTTGAGTAGATGAGATTTGATCCGCCAAATTGCACGCAGCCGGCAGTCAGCAGTCAGCAGAAGTAGACTGCAGTACTGCATTCTAATGACTGTGCCACTACGGCTCTTAATATTACAAACTTTGGAATAGAAGGAATCACCTTCTATTTGCTTCATCTGTCCACCCATCTTTAAAGTAGCCAAACCAAGATTATCAACTCACAATTTTGCCCTTGATTGTATGCACTTCTCAAAACACACGTTCCAGAAGGTGCTGCCTCGGTGTTTTTCTCCGGGTCTCCTTTCTTGAACAGAATTGCCAATACAGAGCATGTAAATAAAGAGAAAGGCCAGAGCAGCAGTACCCCCTTCCTTTCTGACTGGGGGAAATCTGCTTTCACCACCGAGACACGGTCCCCTGGGTTCACAGCAGGGAAGGTCTCCTTGCTGGGAACAGAGCGAAGATTACAAAAGCTCTCTCTTATTTATTCTCCAGCCTACACATTCACTCGCTCAGCTAGAGCCACCACCTCCCTTGTAAAGGCACAGCAATTAAAACAGCTTTGTGACATTTAGTGAGGGGTGGGGGGCACAGTTCTCGTGTAATATATCAGAGGAGAAGGGTGGGTGACAGTTAAAAAGCCAGAATGCTTTATTTCCACACACCCACTCCCAAGACGTTCAGTCATTCAGTGGGGCTTAAGCCTTTTAAGCCAGTGCTTGCTGTAAATGAAGGAACTCTGACCACAGGAGTAACACACAGCTGCTGTGTGGCATTCTGAGATGCCAGAAAACGTTTAGGTTTCTCAGCTGGCTTGAGTTCGTCAGAGAACACGAATACTTCAGAAATGCTGCACTATTTGTTTCTGAGGAGGAAATAAAAAAAGAAGAAGATAATTTTTCTAGGATATAATTTCCCAATTGTTAGAAAAGATATGACACAGCCATTTCCTGAGTCATTCCATCCAGCCCTTGCATTATACTAGCAGCAGCAGCTTTTCTTTCCTATCAGTCATAGTTTGCTGCGTTTGTCATCTATCAAGATCCTAAGATAGCACTTTCAGGTTTTCAGTTGCTATTGGCTAAATCAGTGGTTCTCAATCTTTTCTTCACCACGGCCATGGACCACCCCCACCCTCACCCCCGGAAGATTTAACTCAAGATTTAATTCATAACATTTCCTCAAGCCTTCGCAGATCCCATGTCGACATCGCATATCCCTCTCCACCTACGGTCTGTGGACCACAGGTTGAGAACCACTGGGCTAAATAATAGTGGCTTGGTTTTTGTATAATAAGATATGCAAATCCACACTGTATTATAAGAGTATTATGCATGAGCAGATCATTAAAGGTTTGTTTTTTAACAATTATAACTTTAGGAAAAAAATGCTGTAGTTTTCGGAGTATAAGACGTACTTCCCCCCCACCTAAAAGTGGGTGGAAATGTTGGTGCATCTTATACACCAAATACAGTCTCCCAAAATCCCGCCCCGCATGTCCCATTTTCACCAAAAATGGGGCACACAAAGGGTTTGGGAGGCCTACAGAGTGCTCCTGGGGGCTGGGGAGGGCAAAAATGTGATGTGAGGGAGGGGGTTTGGGAGGCCAAAAACGGGCCCATTTTTTGCAAAAATGGGCCACACAGAGTGTTTGGGAGGCCTGCTCCTGGGGGCCAGGGAGGACAAAAACTATTTTTTTTTCTTGTTTTCCTCTTTGAAATCTTATACTCCAGTGTGTCTTATAGTCCGAAAAATATGGTAGCTGAGCATCAGGTATGAAAATAGCCACCATTATGTTAGATTCTCTCTTTCAATAGGTCTGTGGTAGATTCCATTTCCACAGTGCCAATAAGGAAGAATGTGACTGATTTATTTGCTCCAAATAAGTATGATACTACTACAATTAATCTAAGGACATTGCAAAGGGTATTAAAACTTAAATGGCAATTTTCAGTCCCTGTGAGAACTCAAGGGTCAAGAGGAAAAAAAACACACATTCTCCCGTGTCGGAGTATTTCAGCTT
Organism: Pantherophis guttatus; assembly: GCF_059756535.1. Lineage (NCBI taxonomy): Eukaryota > Metazoa > Chordata > Lepidosauria > Squamata > Colubridae > Pantherophis > Pantherophis guttatus. Next base: position 89,499,955 of record NC_142063.1, on the reverse strand, counting down.
TATCTGGGAGAGGGAACTATTTGCAGATTTGATGCAATCTTAAGGAGCAGCCATGCAGAAAAAGGATCTGCAAACAAGAAGAGAGTATTAGAATATTGCTCTTGAAATACAGAATTTTGAAAAGGTCAGATCAGCAATATATATGCCAAATAAATATTGCCATGAAAATACATAGCCATATCCTCCATTTATGGATCACCACTGTAGATGAAGGTCAGGATATAAACCCTTACTCAAATCCCTGGTTCCACCAACTATCTGTTCAGCTCGCTGTCCGATTCCCCCACCCTCCCAAAATTCACAATGCTAACTTGACATACAAGAAATTACTGACACAAGGATGGTCTGTGCAATCTGCTTCAACCTTCACCAAGCAATAGCACGGAAAGAAGCACTTTTAATTTTGCTTCCAGTATGCAATAAACTGGCAAATTTATTGCTACTGTGAAATGGTTACCTTTGCTTTTTCTCCACAACCCCTTTTCCTACTAGAACTTAAAAAAAAAAACCTACATGTAGTCCTTGACTTACAAGTTTGTTTAGTAACTGTTCAAACTTACAACAGCACTGAAAAAAGTGACTTAGGACCAGTGGTGGGATTCAATTTTTTTAACAACCGGTTCTGTGGGCGTGGCTTAGTTGGGGGTGTTGCTTGGTGGTCATGTGACCGGGTGGGCGTGGCTAGCTGGTCATGTGACCGGGTGGGCGTGGCTATGTGCATAGGGACTACTCAGAGGGCTGAAAAAAGTCATTTCTGACTGGTCCTCGCACTTATGACCATCCTCACATTTATGCCCGTTGCAGCATTCTTAGCAACTGTGTCAGTCATTTCACCACTACTTGTCTTCACCACAGTGACAAGATAGGGCGCAAAACGTAAAATGTGAGGACAGTCATAAGTTCGAGCACTGGTCAAAAGTGCAAGGACCAGTCAAAAATAACTTTTTCAGCCCTCTGAGTAGTCCATATGCACAAAAGGATATAGCAATAGAGAGGAATGAAGGAAGGAGAAGAGAGATGGAAGAAAGAAGGAGAGAGAGGGAAGGAAGGGAAGGGAAATTAGAGTAGGAGGGAGGGTAAGAGAGGGAGGAAGAGAGGAGGAGAAGGAGAAAGGAAGAGGAAGTAGGGAGGAGAATAAGCGGGGGGAGAAAGAAAGTAAGAAGGAAAGAAAAGAGAGAGGTGGTAGGTTTGAGGAGAAAGATTGCTGTACAGTAAAAAAGATGAAATGGAAGAAAGCCAACCCCAAACAAATATAAAGATATTAAGATAAAGAATGAATTGTTAAACTTTAAAGAATAAAAGAGAACAAATATGAATAAATAGCAATAATTAGAAACACACATACAAACATACAATTTATTTTCTTTGAACAGAGTATTTGGCCGGTTCACAAATTTAAACAGTGTTTAGTCATTTCAATTAAATTTACAATTTCTATATTTCCTTTTTGCCATATTTATTCCTCATCTATTTTTTTTAAAAAAACCAATATTACCCTTCATCCTCATCTCTAATCTTAATCAAATTCAATTTTTCCCTTCTATTCTATATTATACCCCTTCCCATTGTCATCTATTTTTATATCCATCCTCACATTGGTTAATTATGTAATATTACAGTTGTTTAATATAAATTCAACATTTTAATATAAATCAATTAGTTATATAACTATCTTTTTTGTATATTAATCAATATGAACATGAATATTCCAATTATTTCCATGCAATCCAATTTCTTACAAATCAATTAATTATATTTACCAATAATAATAAACCAAATAATTTCCCCCATATATTCCTCCAAACCACCATTTAACCATTTCTGCTTTCAACATAATATACAATTAATAGTATCTCAATTATTACAATTCCCTAGTTAAATAGAGCTTTTTTTCTTTTGTGTTTTAAAATCTTGAACTCTCCTCTTTTTCCCTAAATTTCCCATTGTTTGTACCTACCTTTTTTGGTGAGGAAAAAGAAATCTGCCTGCCTAATTTTCCAACGTTGGAGCAACAGCAAAGCCAACAGCCTGCTTTACTTTCAGTTTCGTTTTTCAGCATAGCTAGGGGAAAAAAAATTGCTGCAGCACTCTTTGAAAGCTAGCAGCAGAGTCCTGAGCAAAACAGCTGAGAGCAAATCAGCTGTCAGTCGGGAGGCCGATCTAATCAACAGGCTAATTAGCCTATGCTGAAGCTCCGCGGGCCAATAAAATTACAAAAAAACACCGGACCGTTTGTTAAATTGCTGGCTCGCCCACCCCTATTTATTGGCAATAAATAGTGGTGTGGAGGGACGAGGCAAGGGGCGGAGCGAGCCAGCAATTTAACAAACGGTTCGGCCAAACCGCCTAGAACCAGCAGAATCCCACCACTGCTTAGGACCATTTTTCACACTTATGACCGTTGCAGCATCCCAAAGATCATGTGATCAAAATTCAGACACTTGGCAACTGACTCGTATTTATGACGGTTGCATTATCCCGGGGCCATGTGATAACTTTTGTGACCTTCTGATGGGCAAAGTCAATGAGCAAGCCACTTAACAATAAACAACTGTGTTACTAACTTAACAACTGCAGTGATTCACCTAAAAACTGTGTCAAGAAAGATTGTAAAACTCACTTTAGAACTGTCTGACTTAGCAACAGAAATGTTGGGTTCAACTGTGGTCATAAGTCGAGGACTACCTGTATTTTTCTCCGCAATCAAGGTTGAATGTTCACTGAAAAATGTGCTTCTGGATAGTTGAAAAGAGGAGATTCCAGCTTTTGCCAATGAGTGGATGGTACAGCTTAACTAATTAAGGCATGAAGCCACAACTTGCAATCTAAATATTAGAAAACTTATAGTCAACCGTCTGACTAGTGAACCCAAGAAAAGTAAGCACTTTCAGGAACGTTGTCATCCCAAAAGCAAAACTTTATTGGATAAACCATTTTGGTACCGAAAAATCAAAACCATCTCTGGTTTTTCCTGTGCAATGGTTGTATAGTTAAACAGTAGCATTTCCTTCTCCCCACCCCTGGTTGGTCACATTGTCCAATTATGAATTGTCCTTTTGTTTTGAGAACAGTTCACTTCGGACACCTTCAACCATAGCCTTGGTGGAGTTTTGGCTCTCACTGTCTGTTTCTGGAGCGTCTGCATTCTTTCTCACCCTTCCCTCCCCCCCCCCAGTTCTTTGGCAAGTTGAATAGTGATAAGACCCAAAGTTTCAAAAGCAGTTCAACCTTGACAACATAGTTCTTTTTGTTTAGATGTAGCTTTCAGTAAAATAAATTTAAATTTAGTCATTTTATGACAAGAAAAAGCTGCAGTAGAGTTGGGAAATTCAGAGATAAAAGCAACGTCTGTGCATTTCTGATACTGTTCTAATATTGAAAATGATATTAAACAAGGGGATATGCACATATGCATACATGTGTATATGTTCATCTTTTTACATATTTGAGAAACTTATCATTCATACACACACACATAGACACAGACATAGACACACACACACACACATACACACATACACACATACTCAGGTCACAGGAAATCAACATTCCCCATTTTATATATTGGGATTGCTGCTCACAGAATTGTCAATTGAAAATTCTGCAGGCTATTGCTTAACACATTGTAAGCCGCCCTGAGTCTCTGGAGAAGGGCGGCATATAAATCAAAACAGAAAGAAAGAAAGAAAGAAAGAAAGAAAGAAAGAAAGAAAGAAAGAAAGAAAGAAAGAAAGAAAGAAAGAAAGAAAGAAAGAAAGAAAGAAAGAAAGAAAGAAAGAAAATTCTGCAGTCCCAATATATCGAAAGGACACCTGTTTCAGAAAAGCTGGTTTAAATTTCTTTTAAAATGAAAGCTACAGCATCTCAAGGCCCAGAACACTCATTTATGACAGCACAGGATTTTTTGCTAAAGCTGAAATGACAATTGTAGAACACTGTCACACTGATACATCTTTTGACCGATGACTGCAGCATACAAAACAGTGCAAGCCTGAGACTTTTAACCCCACTTAACTATAACTTGGAAACTTGAAAAAAGTGACATTAGACCTAGAGATTGCTCAAATAAACTAAGGCATGCCACCAGTTCTGAATACTATTATAGCAAAAAGGAGTGACCCTTATAATAAAAATAGCAAAAGAGTGGGGTTTTTAAAAAAAGATTGTGGCATTTTAAAAGCCATTTGCCCATCTAAATTAAGCCTGTCAGCAGTTTATCTAACTGTGAAGCACTACGAAGCTTCACTATTGGAAGACAAAAGTCCAAGGGGACAAAAGTTGGCTCTCTGCCCATCTACAGATGGAAAGTGTTTTTTAGTCCACAGAAGAAAGTCCCTCTGACAGAAGCACCAATGTCCTAACTATCAGCAAGTCTCTCTCCCTCCCTCTCCCTCCGTCCCTCCCTTCCCCCTCTCTCTCCCTCCCTCCCTTCCCCCTCTCTCTCCCTCCCTCCCTTCCCCCCTCTCTCCCTCCCTCCCCTCCCTCTCTTTCTTTCTCTCTCTCTCTCTCTCTGTCTGTTTGTATGTAACAGAAATAGAGTAAACTAAGAGAGAGGGGAGAAAGAGGGGCGGCAAATTTATTTATTTATTTATTTATTTATTTAATCAAATTTCTATACCGCCCTACTCCCGAAGGACTCAGGGCAGTGAACAGCCAAGATAAAATATAGATAATACAAATATTAAAAATCCCTTAAAACTATTAAATATTTTGGCCAAAAACACAGATTAAAACACCCAATTTATAAAATCACAAATTAAAAAATTTAAAAAATTTAAAAGAGGGGAGTTAGGCCAGGCCAGCTTGCTGAAATAGAAAAGTTTTGAAAGCACGGCGAAACGTGCGCAGGTCCGGGATCTTCTGTATCTCTGGGGGGAGCTCGTTCCAGATGGTAGGTGCCCCCACAGAGAAGGCTCTCCCCCTGGGGGCCACCAGTCAACACTGTTTGGCCGACAGCACCCTGAGGAGCCCCTCTCTATGGGAGCGTACTGGTCAGTGAGAGGCTATTGGTAGCAAAAGGCGGTCTCATAGATACCCCGGTCCGATGCCATGGAGCGCTCTAAAGGTGGTAACCAAAACCTTGAAGCGCACCCGGAAGACCACCGGGAGCCAGTGCAGCTCGCGCAGGAGGGGGGTCACATGGGAGTGCCACGTCGCTCCCATAACCACCTGCGCGGCCGCATTCTGGACCAGCTGGAGCCTCCGGGTGCTCCTCAAGGGGAGCCCCATGTAGAGAGCATTGCAGTAGTCCAAGCGGGAAGTAACGAGGGCATGAGTGACCGTATTTAACGAGTCGCGATCCAGAAAGGCAAAGAATATAATGTAACACTATATTAAACTATACCTGCATAGAATTTTTCATATTGTAGTTTAGAGTACTAAAATAGTCAAGAAAAACTATTATGATACTGTCTACTCTTCTTCACTTGTATTTTGTCAATTCAGGTCAAGGGAAGGCTTTTAAGCTCCCATCTGTCAACACAACAGCTGCTTGCACCACTGCAGCTTCTGCCAAAGTTGATATTATATCTTTGTGCAATATAGCTTTTGCAATACCACAATCTATAGAGTATTCATCTTTATGCCATTGCATTTTCCCCTACTACTCATATGGTTTTGGGGATATTCAGCTTCTGACAATTACAGAAGGCAAGATGCTCAGTTTAGGATCTAGTAGCACTTTCCTAAAGGATTTTTTAAAAAACCAAAGTACAAAAGATTCACATCCAAATCAGCACCAAACCAACCAGGTTCAACTGAGTAATTACACATGCCACTCTTTCTCAGCCTAACTTCCTGAAAATAATGTCTGTAGTCCATTGTGTTACAGTCATTTAAGTCCAGGTTTAAGGTCTTTCTCTATTATGGAGCTCAATGAAGTAAGTTAAAAAACAGAATACTTTGGAGTGGAAGTGGGATCTTTTTCCTAATCCAATAACCACCTCCAGTATGAAACACCCCATCAGGGCACCAAGCTACTCAACAAAGCCAGGTTTTGAGGCTCCTACAGAAGGCCAAGAGGATGGAGGCAGATCTTGCTTCAAGCAGCATGATGTTCCAGAAGGTAGGAGCCATGGAAGAAAAGCCCTTTCTCCTGGACCCTGTCAGCCAGAATTCCTTGACTGATGGGATCTGTAAGATGCCCCTTCTGCCAGAATGAGTGGGCCAATGAGTTCCTCAGGTAGTCTGGATCCATGCCACAAAGTGCCAAAATTATGTAATTTTTCAAATTTGGTAACCAAATCAAGTATGGCAAATATATAACAAATGTACACCAATAATTAAAAAGAAGACACATTCTTTGCTGAATTTCACTTTCATCTTTGCTTATTTAACTTTGGTGGTGAATTTTGAAAGTGGACATCGTGGAACACATCATAATTATGTGTTGGTCTTAACTTATGCATCAGATTTACTCCAATACATTTATAAGCAAAGCACAAAGTTTTGGATTTCACAGGATCAAGTCATATAAAGACAGAAAGGGGTAAGATTTTGTTCACTGGTGCAATGAGCAATGTGGTAAACAGCCACTATGCAGGCATAATTTCAAAAGACCTCTAGAGCTTAAAGTCTGGACAGCAGCTGATCATAAAGGCCTGACAATGTATGGAACTCCTATGCTTTGTAGAGCAGATACAATTGGATGTAGACATGTATATGTATGTTTGGATGGATGGATGGATGGATATTTCTCAACCTTAGCAACTTTAAGACATGTGGACTTCAATTCTGAGACTGCCCCAGTCAGCTGGGAGTTGAAGTCCATATATCTTAATGTATTCTAAGGTTACGAAACACAGGTCCTGATCCTGTACATCAATTTGTTAGGTTCTGGTATCTTCATAAAGAGAAACCATATCCTAATAAGCATTCTTTTTCATCCTTTATGAAAATACATTTTGTATTTACTTTTTTTAAACTGCAGGGCTTAAAAGTCTAACAAGTATTAACAGCATCTAATATATACAGAAATATATTAATGAACAGGTTTTACTGTCATAAGCCCAAATCTTTGTTATACACTGCCCTCTGGTGGGCCCAGGGAAAAAAAGCTAATGTTTAAACACAAATAGGCTTCTCTGAAAATAAAATAAAATATGATATTCACTGGAAAACAATGCACCAAGGACTTCATGATGGTAACAGTTTATAATCTATCTTAAAATGTGGCTAGAATCTCCATACCAGTGATGTGATATGATTTACAATGTTACAGAAAAAAAAAATCCAAATTTGCTTTCAGCTGCATAACCTGTAGAACAGCTTGTGTTTTATAAGGAATTTAAGGAGTGCTGTTTTTAACCTTTCCTGAGAAAAGCTACTCACTTTCAAAAAATTAGCTAATACAAGTACCTATTTCAGTTAATAAGATGGAACTAACCTTTACTGACATCAGCATCAAAGAGTACATGGTAAGCTATTACCAGAAACTGGCACCCTAAATAATTGAAAAAACTCCATGTCACAGAGATTAAATTTATCATCCCGTGGAAAATATTCTTTCTTAAGAGGCTTTTATATTTGATGACCTAATCATCAGTCACAGTGCACACTGGTCTTCCTCAGTAAATTCTCGGGTATAGCATATATGCTTACCATGACTAGCAAATTTGGCTATGGACTTCAATGATTCAGAAAAAACACACTGGCCAATCACTCAGAGGCTAATGGATTCAGTGTGGTGACAGAAGTCAAAGTAAAACTCTGAAAATTGAATTATATCTTCCTTTTTTATTAGTGTGGGAAGCTTAGGGTATAATTTTTTAAAATCGCTTTTCACAAGATGGGACGAGACACTTAATAAATAATTTAAGAGTGATGATGCCAGATGTACTTCAAAGAAATAGATGCAGATATTTTAGAAAAGGGGTTCTTTAAATCCTGATTTAAAAAAAAAAATGAAGAAACCGACATTTTTATTTGCTTCCCTTTAAAAATATAGAACGACATTGCAGGAATATTTGAAGCTTGTTTATAAAAATGAACGCTGCCTTACTTTAGACATCCAAGCAAAGGAGATTTTGCTTGAATAAATAAGCTTGAACCTTTCAAAATCTATCCTATTTGTTGGGCAATAGCAATGAAATTGGCAAAGGATTAGCTAAGAGCTGTCTATAGATTCAAAACCTGTCAACCTATGGAAAGTTTTTTGTGGACTATGGGAGACTGTGCATTCTAGTACTACCTTAGACATGAAAGTTGGCTGGGTGACTTTGAGCCAGTCATGCTCTCTCAGTCCAATCCACCTCATACAAGTCACCTCTCTTGCAGGCATTTACTTCCCAATTTGTTTATGGGTCCAATTAAAGTCACCTTTAAAGTTCTAAATGGCTTTGGCCCATGTATTTAAAGAACTATCTTTTCCCAGTTACATCTACCCTGATCCACCAGGTGCAGGGAGGTAAGATATGTTATAGGTCCCCTCTATTAAGGAGATCCATCTAATGGGTCCAAGAAAAAGGGCCCTCTCTGTGGTGGCTCCCTGCCTATGAACATCATTCCTATGGAAATAAAATTGGTCCCCATTCTGATACTCCTTTAAAATATTTGAAGATATGGTTTTGCCACTGGGCCTTTATTACTTAGCTTTGAATTTATACGACTTAATTTACTGCAATATGCTTGTGTTAAACACTAGTTTTGACCGTATATCAAATGTTATTTTGCATATTGCATTTTATACTTTGCATTATATGTTTTATAATGTGCTTGGCTATTAGACACCAATCTATTTCAATAAGGTTACACCATGTTTAATTGATGTAACCTTCCCTGATTTTCATCAGATCTTTTAATGGTTTGGAATAACTGCTTGATTACTCAACTTACTTTTCGTCAGTCTCATCATACAGAATGAGTAAGTGTGATGAACAGTATTGACCATTTACCATCATATGTATAAATTACTATTTGTAGGAATCTGATCATTTCTCATTTTATCATTTAGGTTGAGGAGCTAAGATTACTTAACCCTAAGAGGTTAAATCTGAATTTATTCTTTAAATGTGAACTTATTCATCATATGTGAAGATATGGAAAGGCAGAATTGGCTAAACTCTCTAAAGCAGGGGTTCCCAACCCCTGGTCTGTGGACTGGCACTGGGCCGCAGCATGCCAGAAACTGGTCCACGCAGACAAGCAAAGACCCATCCAAGGGATGCAGGCAGCACACAAGGCCATACCCACTCTGGTCCGTGGAAAAGCCTCTCTTTACGGAACCAATCCCTGGTGCCCAAAAGGCTGGGGAGGGGAGCTGCTCTAAAGGTACTGCATACTTTGTCACTGCTTTATGATTGAGGCTAAGAAGGACCACTTTTATAGCCCTGGGATTTGATTCAGAAACATGCTTTGTGGAGACACAAATGTAGTACCTGTCTCCAATTCTTTAAAGCAGCTGCATCTTTTCTCAGGATCATAAGTGAACTCTGGTATTAAATATATATTTTTTTTAAAAAAAAAACAGATCTGAAGAACCACTTCAGACATCCAAAAGAACACAATATAATTTATTTGAAATAAATTAATAAAGGCATCCCTTCATCAGCCTTTCTGCTGAATGTTCACCTTTCGTATCAGACACCTCTTCATAATATCCATACCTGTCTCAAAAACGTTTTGGAAAAGATGTAATACTTGCTTTTTAATAACTGAGGGAAACACAAGAGGGAAAAGCAGAAGGAATCTTCTTGTTTATAAAGCAAAACTGCAGACTCGTTTTGTTCTTAGTGTTATATATCAAAGTTCCCCACTACAAGAGAGCGCTATGGGATGAATGGTGAGCAAGAACCATGAAAAAGCACTGAATGCAATAATGCAATGAATTTTTATTCAGAGACAGAGGAGAGAGAGAAAGAGGGAGAGAAAGACTGAGAATGAGAGGAAGGAAAATCTGTCTTATTTTGGGGCCATCATGCAGAAATGGAAGATAATGGGCTATTGTGATTTTTAGAGCAAAGGGTAATTTTTACATCAATAAAATTTGCTGCAATCAGTCCAACTTGGCTATTTCTGAACCATTATCCTGGGATTTCTAAAATTGATTTATTGTACCTGAAGAAGCAGAAAAACGCTTTTATAAGTCCAAAGCCAACCATTAGGTAGCTACCATACATTATGAGATTTTTCTTGCCCAATGGTGGCACCAATAGAATTACTTATAAGTTACAAGGAACAGAAATGAGATTCTCTGCACCTATTTTAGGTTTCAAATATGCCTATGGTTCCCCCCCCCCTTTTTATCTACTCTATCTTGTTCCTTACATGTTTGATAAGAGGCACCTTTTCTTTTTTTCAACTCTTCAGGAAAATGTGGCTGCATTTCCCTATGCGGGACATGTTATTGGTCCTCTTAATGAATCAACCTGTAATTGAATCCAAATGCTGGCTCAGCTTTTAGAACAAAGACAAAAGGATACAAAAAACACACTGTCCAGGAAGCTTACATTCCTTTAAATCCCTTTCTGTAAAATTGATCCACAAATGTAAATTAAAGCTTACCCACTAAACATAAAAGAGAAATAAATGCCACTATTTTTTACCCTGTCTACCTTTTCATTGCAATAAAGCACAAGATCATATAATTTCAGTTGTACACAATTTTTGTCCACTAGCATTGGATTTAAATTCTGGTTTGTTGCACAAAGGAGCTTCGGCTCTTCTTGGGGTGCATTCACACATTACAGTTAGCCAAACAAAAACCTACAAAGTAGCATAATAGTCAAGCTCTTGCAGCCATGTATAGAATACGTACTTAAGCAACGTATGTTCTGCCCCGTGGATATAAGCAGAAATCCCAGAGGGATGGAAAGTGGGGATCTGTTAATGCTACTATTGCCCTATTCAATATATCACTGGAGCTAAGGAGATATAGAGGACACCGTGGTGTGTTTGGCTTCAGCACCTGTCACAGAGCACAAAGTAATTAACAACACATCATGGCACCAGCAAAGATACTATGCACTTACAGCTCTGTCAAGTCTTCAATTAGCCAACCAACATATCTGGAGAAAAACACTACCTTATTAAATATATTTATTTCTGAAACCTTTGAGCGGTCCTTAAAACATAATTAGAAAAAGAGAGTTGTTTTTTTTAAAAAAATGCTACTGCATTTATGTTATTGATTATACTTACATTTAATTGTATTGCATATAATACTTAATAATGATTTGCTGTTGTGTTGTTAATATTTTAAAGTCCGCTGATTGGATCTAAGATTCTGAAAAGCGATGACCCAAGATTAAAAGCAACATTGGGACTAGCAGTTCCTGGAGTTGCTAATCATAATGTACATGGGACATTGTACAGGGTTTTTTTTTTACAAAATATAAGCAATGCTTCAAATGCATCTGTTACTTGATGATTAAGCAATGTGTATGGGCAATTGCTCTTCCCATGTACAAATCCCATATTTTTCAGAGTATAAGTAAAAGGGGGTGAAAATTTAGGTGCATCTTATACACCAAATGTAGCCCCGCCAACCCACTGGCCCCCACCCTTTGGCCTCTGTCTCCCAGCAATTTACCTCCTTGCAGCAAGCAGCAAGAAGAAACAGCTTGTTTCAGCTTCAGCACAGCCTAATTAGCACAAGTTGATTATCTGTTAAATCTGTTTTGTGTGGGCCTCTGCTGCTTGCTGCAAGCAGGTAAATTGCTGGGAACAGATTTTTTTTTCTTCTTGTGCTAATCAAGCTATGCTGAAAACGAAAATGAAAGTAAATCAGGCTATTTGCTGTTTGCTGTACCAAGGCAAAATTGCTGGGAGGCAGAGGCAGATTTCTTTTTCTTGTTTTCCTCACCAAAAAGGGTAGGTGTGTCTTATAGTCTGGAGCATTTTATACTCTGAAAAATACGGTACTCACTATATTCGTATGTATGTATCTACGTACGTACGTAGGTATGAATTTGTTTATTTCATAGGCTGCCCATTTTGCTTAGACAACTCTAGGCATCTTACAACCAAGTAATGAAACCAAGTTCATCACAGGTAAAGAATGAAGATTTAGAATTGGTAGATAAGCTGAGGTTGAAAAGCCAAGAGAAAGGAGGAAGGAAGAGATTGTGAGTAAATTAATCATTATGCACAAATTTTGGAAGACAGTAATTCAATGGGGGAGACAGCTGAAGATGAATAATTGCTCAGAGTAGAAGGAAAAAGGGAAAGAGTAAAGAATAGCAAATAATAATAATAATGAGAAATGCCAAGAAGCTACAATTATACAACACATTAATCCATAACCCATCATTAAATAATCACAGTGGGTGTGATAAACCAATATATGGAAATCATATTAAAGTCTGGTTTTATTTGGCTCAGAAAGGAATCAGAAAACCACAGCTATTCTGAAATAGCACAACTATGTCATGAGAATGGGCCTTAATAATAATAATAATAACAAAAAGCTGGATGTACTGTATTTAAATTAAGTTTTAAAGGAAAGATGTTTCCCAATCTTTCCAAACTTTCAAACCGAAAACAAGCTGCAAAAGCTTGTTTTCAATGAATCAGCATACTTGGTTTATAATATATTTGTAATCTTAACTACAGTTAAGGTGAATAAATACTAAGGGGTGGTATATTTGAACTGAAGAGTTAATAAACAACAATGAATTTAATTAAACACATTGGGCTTTAAAGTTAGTTTTCCCTGTAGAGAGAAAGAAAACAAAACTGACTAGATGCCCTACTGATTAAAAAAATGTAAGTTTACTAAGGCCTATGTAGAATTCTTATGAACTCTAATGAACCTAATGAGAAGAAAGGACTCGCTGGAGAAGAGCCTAATGCTGGGAAAGATTGAGAGCAAAAGAAGAAGGGGATGACAGAGAATGAGGTGGCTGGATGGAGTCACTGAAGCTGTAGGCGTGAGCTTAAATGGACTCCAGAGGATGGTAGAGGACAGGAAGGCCTGGAGGAACGTTGTCCATGGGTCGCGATGGGTCCGACAGGACTTTGCAACTAACAACAACAAATGTAGAGTTCACAGATCTCCTTTTCAACAGAGCTTTGGGAATGATCTGATCATATGAAAAGGCATCTAGTTCACAACTGAAATGGTCAAACTAGAAGATGACTTTGGTTTCCTTTTACAGAGCAGTTCGTGAACTGAATGTTGGGCTCAATTGTGGTCATAAGTCAAGGACTACCTCTATTATACGAGAAAAATGTATAAAGTTGCTATATTGTGCACTTAATTGCAAATGCAATATTTGCATAGGGATTCCAGGCATGGGCATTGGAGTTATCATGATGAAATGGATAATAATTTGAACATTCTGTTTGCTTCATTACTATCCTTCTATTAACACTTCAGGTTTTGTGTCACATCTGCTGCAATATTTTTCAGTTCCCTAAACTTTAGCTTTCAAAATAGGTTTGACTTGACAAAGTACTACATGATTTATTAAAGATCACTTTGAAACTAAATTGAAATATTCTCACCCTGAAGTGGATATTAAGGGCATATATCAGTTCTTAACCTGTCAGCACTGATTGCCTACTATTTCTACGGAGGCATTCTCTCACTTCCAGTTTGCTCTAAAACCACTCAAATTAAAATTTAAAAGCACGTCAAGGGGAAAGCAATCTTTTTATACTCATCATGAAGGTAATTGAATAAAGCATTAAGGCGCTCAGCCATTTTTCTATTCAAGTAATTGTTAGTATCTTAAATAAAAAACTGAACAAGAAGATATATTGTTTATCAAGCCGAATTCTTGGAGACAGGTGGCATTCCTGTGCCATTAACTCAACAGGACATACTAATCCCTTTCAGATCACTTTTTTAGATATGGATCACTTTTCGATAGTTTTTCATTTATCTGCACATCACATTAGCACATTATTATTTCTATATCAATACAAGTAATAATTAAGGATGAAAGAAACCTTAAAATCCAACTGCTATTACTACTACATTCTACTAGCAACTGAAAGACCTTAAGCTATTGTCCATTCATACGATGTCAATTTCAAACTAGCAAGAAGTATTTGTGAGCCTTTTTACCAGGAAGATGTAATTTGCTTAAATGATAAGAGTAGTCTGAAAGCTTGCGCATTCTGTCTTTCAATAAGTGACAAGGAATGGTCTATGCTGGTCTATGACTCCTATGCTCTCTTACTCCCCTGGTAGGTTTTTTTTTTTTTTTTTCACAAACCACATTTCTTGTGTCAATTTTCTGACTTAAATTGTAATAGCTTTTATGACAATTTTTTTAAAAATTTTGATTCTAAGCTGTCTTGGGTGTTTCTGTACACAGAAAAGCCAGCTACACATTTAATAAAACAAATAAAGGGAAATCTCCATACAAATCTTTGCAAAAAGAACAATTTTAATTATAAAGCCTTCCCACTTTTAAAAGCTTGCCTGTTCTGAGCAAGGACCAAACTTTCAATCTAAGTCTCTTTGTAGAAACTCCTTCCCACCCTGCATTTATTTGTTTATTAATATAATTTATATGGTAATCTCATAGAGTGATCAAGCAACTTATAGCAACCAATAAAAAGAGACTATACCCAGTCTATACTCTTCCCACTAGGCACCAAATAACCAACCATTGACTCCCTGATTCAACTCCATTTTAGTCCAATGGTGGGAAAAGGATCAAGTCTTCACTGACTTCTGGAAGGCTGAAAGGGTAGGATCCCTTTCCCCACCCTCAAATTTTAGGTGTGAGGCTATTCCAACCGGCTGGATTAACTACAGAAAAAGCACATTTCCGAGATCCCACATTACAAAATGAAGGGAAGACAGTCTGGGTCAGACAGAGCGTGCTCTGTCTGACCCAGCAGAACAGAGAGATATCCTCAGAAAGAGTTGGTTCCACAAATAGCCTAGTCTTGTGCCATATAGGGTATTATAGATAATAACAAGCACCTTGATTGTACCCGGAAGCAAATGGGGGACAGCATCACTCATGAAATCCATAGTGTAACATGGGCAAACTGTGAATCACCCAAAATTGTACATATTGCTACATTTTGGAAGTTGCATTGTAGCGCACATTGAAGCCATCCAATCCAGAGATGACGAAGGCATGAGTGACTGTTGAGCATGACTGGGTGCCATTGAAACATAAATTGAATTAGTGCAAAGATCCCCCTGATCACAGCCCCACCACCTGTTCTTCCAGCAGGAGCCACAAGGCCACCCTCATGTTATGGTATATGTTTGGGTAGATATACACTTTTTCTTGAGACCAGGCAACATAATTTCATTTTTAATGTGGGCCAGTGTGCTCGCAGTAAAACAACAACAACAATAAAGTTACAATCTTATCTTATGTTAATCTTATCAGTACCTTGAAAATCAAGACACTGATTGGAAAGAGCTCTCCTTGATAAAGGAGCCAAGACACACAGGGAATATTGGTCTTCCCGGATCAAACTCCATTTATTCGTACCAGTGGTGAAATCCAATTTTTTTTACTACCAGTTCTGTGGGCGTGGCTTGGCGGGCGTAGGGTGGCTTGGTGGGCATGGCAGGGGAAGAATACTGCAAAATCTCCATTCCCACCCCACTCCTGAGGGAAGGATACTGCAAAATCCCCATTCCCTACCCACTCCTGATGGAAGGATATTACAAAATCTCCATTCCCACCCCATTTCAGGGGGAAAATATTGCAAAATCCCCATTCCCTACCCACTCCTGGGGGAAGGACATTGCAAAATCTCCATTCCCACCCCATTTCAGGGGAAGAATATTGCAAAATCCCCATTCCCTACCCACTCCTGAGGGAAGGATATTGCAAAATCTCCATTCCCACCCCACTCTGGGGCCAGCCAGAGGTGGTATTCTCTGAACTGCTCAAAATTTCCGCTACCAGTTCTCCAGAACCTGTCAGAACCTGCTGGATTTCACCCCTGATTGGTACCCATTAATTAATATCAATGTTTATACTTATACTTATTCCTGTTATCTCGTACATATTTAAATCAATCAATCTTGGTACAGTGGTTTAACGCACCCTGTAATTAACACAGCTGCCTGCAATTTCTGCAGGTTCGAATCTTACCAGGCTCAAGGTTGACTCAGCCTTCCATCCTTTCTAAGGTAGGTTAAACGAGGACCCAGTTTGTGGGGGCAATAAGCTGACTTTGTATAAATATACAAAAGTATGAAGGCTATTGCTTAACGCATTGTAAGCCGCCCTGAGTCTCCGGAGAAGGGCGGCATATAAATCAAATTAAAAAAAAATCAATCAATCAATATGCCAGAATTTGCCACCTTCCCTTGGGTGACTGCCCTTCCTGGGAAATGGTATGGGGACTCCACGAATAAACCTTAAGGGATCCCATATTAAATCAATCAGGCAATGAGGGCAGCATAGGACCCCGAGGAAACCCACACCAGCTTAACGACTCAACCCAATCAGAAGGGGAAAAAAGCTCTATTGGGTTCAGTTAGGTTTACTTCTGGGTAACGGTTGCAATCTTCCTTGCACCCAGCGGCCGGAGAACCTCGCAGCCCCGGCCTGCCGCCTTGCCTACAAGAGATGCATTTGCTGTAGCCTGAGAAATAACCAACGGAGACGCCCGGACAACCGCAGGCTTGACTGCTAACGCTCTGAGGCGGCAGAAGTTCTTTGAAACTTCTGCTAGTGTTGCTTTCCCTCCTTCTCTCCTGCTCGCCGAATCCCACGCAGACGGGACTCTGCTCTCTCTCCCGCGGTCGTGCCAGCGGTTTCCTCCCGCTCCCCACCCGCTTTCCCTCCGGCTCCGGAGCGGCAGGTGGCGCCGTCGGTGGTTCGCGCAGGAAGGCAGCCTGGCGGCGGGTAGCTTGGGCGGAGGCCCGCTGGTCAAAGGACGGCGGGGCGGGGCTCGATTCGGACTCGCCGCTTGGCTCTGCCCGGCGAAGTGTTGCAGGCGGGTCGGGATGGGGTTGTGCTTGCCCTGCCTGGGGGGAGCCGCCGACCAAGTGGTGGAGACGCCGGATCCAGTAAGTGGGGGGGCGAGATCGGGCTACCGAAACTCGTTCCGTAGGTGGCTGGGGGTTTCTCCTCCTCCCTTTTGGCTTCGCTGGGCGATCCCAGGTGTCGCTTCCGAAAAATTCCAGATTGATTTTTTTTTTTAAACCCTCCTTCATG
The DNA here is from genome assembly GCF_059756535.1 of Pantherophis guttatus. Classification (NCBI taxonomy): domain Eukaryota; kingdom Metazoa; phylum Chordata; class Lepidosauria; order Squamata; family Colubridae; genus Pantherophis; species Pantherophis guttatus. Next base: position 89,482,868 of record NC_142063.1, on the reverse strand, counting down.
GAGCATATCTAAAATGCCTTTAAATCTTCGCCGAGTTTCTTTTCTTCCCCCCTCTTTGCTTATTAATCTTTAGATTACGATTAATCTAATCAGCTTTGAAGTACGAGCAAAGTCCGGTCTATTGCAGGGTTTCTCCAAAATCAAGCCCCGTTGAGTTTACTTACTCCTAGGTTTCGCCTTGTAATATTAAAAAACAAAACAAAACAACAACAACAAAAAAAAAACACTATGTGCTTTGTGGTCCAAATTGAAGCTGTTTAGTTCAGGATCAATTGTTCTTGTCACAGGTGAGGGTGTGTCTGTTTTATTATTTACTTATCTTGCCTTTGTGCACTGGATGAGCCGGATCAGTGTGTACCCAAAGGTCCAAAATTGCAGTGCCAGTGAACTATGCTACATAAGCACACACACACACACACACACACACACACACACACAAAATAACAATGACAGTGCCATCTTTCAAAAACACCAAAGGGAGAATAAAACGTAGGATGCATAAACCCTGCTGGAAAAAAAGCCTGTTTGTTTTCAAAACATTTGATTTATTCCGGGGAATGTCAAATATTTACTTGGTTGCACACATAGCTTCAGACCTTTTTATAAAGGAAGTGATCTGGGTAGGAATGTCACTATGTTTGGGGTGGCATGAGAATACTCTGCTGTGCAGCTGACTGATGGAGAGTTAATAAAATCTTAGCTGCAAGCAAAAGCAAGTCCTTTGTTTTCTATGATTGGATTTTATTCCAAAGTTGGTGTGCATAGCATTGTTTGAAAAACTGAGGAGATGCCAGATAGTCATGTGAGTTCAAGAAGAGTTAATGCAACGGTGTGGTTTACTTCCAGTTTACTGAAAGGTCCTCACACAATAACTTCCTTATTTCAGAAGAGTTGAGTAACTCGTTTTCCTTTAATGCACAAGATCCAAAAGTTTAGGGGTTGGGAGTCACATGTGTTGGAGAACATGCTGTGGGGCTGCTTCACAAAATGGTATGAAGGGCTATTTCATCCTATTCAAAAAAAAAAAAAAATTGCCATTGATCCCAACCAATTTAAAGCCCTTCGTAGCATATTATTTGCAATATTTTTCTGAATATTTGCAAGATTTTTCTGCCTCAGGTTACCTCTGCCCATTTGAAAAATTACAGCTGAGTTAGTATGCTTCAGATCACATCTTTTTTTTTTTTTGCTGCCTCTGCCTCTAAAATAGCATTTATCCCAAAAGACTCAGCTTTTTCCATAATGGTGGGCCGGGACAGTATGTAAGCTGCTATTCAGTTGTTTATTGATAATTGTTTGGCTTCTACCCTACCCACTTAGGGGTAGCCACCTCTCTATATTTTTTTATATTATTGTTTTTAATTGTTGAATGCCACCCAGAGTTGTATATAAGAGATCAGCTGTAGAAGCTGAAATTATAAATAAATAAATATATTCACTGATCTAAGCTTTAATTGGCTAGAAAGCAATTCGTGATTCTCTTTTATCTGCCCTTGCTACAAAGTGCTGTGCATTAACCCTCCTCTTTGTTGTGGCAAGCAGGCACAGTTCGACAATATGGAGTTGCAGCCACTCATCATTTGAATTTTCTAAGAAAGTTTATGGGAGCTATTTGGGATCAGAGGCATTCTGGGAATATCTCTAAGGGATCCAAAAACATTTTTTCCCATGATAAAGTGAAAGTTTCTTCAACCAAACACACTTATAATCTCCTTCCACACTATTCTTCTTACTCTACAATACACAAAAGTTAGCAAGGAAAGTCCCTGAAATTCAACCCTATATTCTATTACCACATTAAGATTGTAAGGGAGCTCGGCACGGATAGCCTTTGCTCAAAAGTGGAAACAGAAAGATACTCCAACTGAAGAGGAAATATTACTAAAAATAACTGCTCAGAAATGGACAGACTTACCTAGGAGCTCAAGGATAAATGTGAAACACAGTACTATATAATCTGGAAAAAATTTTACGAATGGCTAGACAAAAGGAGGATAGCCGAGACAAGGGTGTAGTGTTGGATGAGAAATATATACATTATGACAGATAAATATGTATGTAAATTACATAAATAGGTACAAGTATAGATTAATAGACGTATAATTGTGTAGAAATACAATATAGATTGTTAGTATGATGTTATGTATACATAACGTATAAGGTTAAAGAATTATAATTATTAACTTTAACATCATTTGTATTAGTTTAAAGTGTTGGAAGATATTTAGAACCAGTGATGTCATATCTATGTCCGATGTTTTTAATTTTGAATGATTAATAAAAAAGTTTTTAAAAATAAAAAAAAAGATTGTAATGGAGCTGATAAAATATTCTTACAGGAAGGATCCATATTGGAAGCCACCCAAAATCATTGTAACAGTGAGATCAGCATCATGTAAATTCAATAAATAAATAAATAAGTAAATATCAGAAAATCTGCTTTTTTCTATGCAGATTTAATTCCCACTGATACATACTTAAATTGAAGATGAGACAAGCTGATTTATTTGACTTCTGACTATTGGCTGGAATTTTGATTGGCCCAAAACAGAAATAACAAACTCAAGATAAAAGTAACTAATAAAAAGGGTTTTTCACTTATTCAGCTGGAAGCACCGTTTAGTCTTTCATATGTGTAGTTTAATGACCTGTGAAATGTTTCTGCTTGGTTTTATGTGGATGAGAAAACCCCCAGCGGTGGAAGTATATGGCTACTTATGGTGACTAAAGATTTCTCTCTGGCAATTCTCTTTAACATTAAACATTAAATAATGTGGGCAGAATTGGCATTTTAAAAAATGAATGCTCATTTCTAGGATTTTGAAAAGTTCTAATATATTTGGAAAACCCTTAGAAAATTCCGTATTTTATCTCTGCATAGGTGATGTGAAATACCTTTGTAATCATTTTTATATGTTTTCTTTAGGAAATTAGAAGGCAGCAACTTGCAGAAGCAGCAGAAAAAAGACAAATGGAGGTAATTGGATATTTGGAACAGCAATAGATTAAAAGAAAACCATCTCGTATAATGAATGTGAACAATAGAAACAGCATCTCTTAAGAATGCAAACTGGCCATTATTATACTATTGGCAATGGGGTTTGCCCTAAGTTATACTGAAACTCAGCACTACAACTAACTTTCCAAAAAAATAAGTAAGGTAAGGGTAAAGGTTTCCCCGCACATGCGTGCTAGTCGTTTCTGCTCTAGGGGCGGTGCTTTCCGTTTCTAAGCCAAAGAGCCAACACTGTCCGAAGACATATCCATGATCATGTGACCGGCATGACTCAATGCCAAAGGCGCACGGAGCACTGTTACCTTTCCACCAAAGTGGTCCCTATTTTTCTACTTGCATTTTTTACGTGCTTTCGAACTGCTAGGTTGGCAGAAGCTCGGACAAATAACGGGAGCTCACTCCATTATACGGCGCTAGGGATTCGAACCGCTGAACTGACGACCTTCTGATTGACAAGCTCAACTTCTTAGCCACTGAGCCACTGCATCCCAGTGCTTATTAATAAGTAGTAAGATCGTGGGTATGTGTAGTAAGAAGCAACAAGATAATGTTTGCAATGTTAGGGGAGCTGTTCACAGTAATTTATAGAGCAAGACCTGCAGATTAACAGGCTCTTATATCTAAAACAATCCAAATATCAATGATGTCCTTGAAGAAACACAAGAAGAGGTAACAGAAGTAGCTCAGATTTATTATTCCAATGCATATGAAGAGGAGTTGGGCTGAGAATCTCAAGATTAAATGTGCAGTCATCACTGACTTAAATTAAGCAAAAATACCAAAGTTCAGGATTCGTGACAGACGTGTTCTTTCAAACACACTGGCCAAACTTTGCCCTAGTATTTGAATGTTGAGCAAAAAGATAATACTTATAAATGACTCTTTGCTTGAACCAATCCATTTCTTTATGGTGGGAGACCTCCCATTTGATGCTCTCAACACTGCTATATATTTTTCTGGCGCAAATCCCTCCCTGCCACCACCACTATTACAAAAATCCTCTTTGCAGCAAAGGAGAGAACCTGTAAAATAATACCAAAATCACAATTAATCACAATTATCACAATGGAATTTTTAAAATCACATGTTTAGTTTTGGCACAAGATCAGGAAAAGCAAGGGGGAGAAAATAAATACAAGTTAAGATAGTTTTTTGAAGTATTTCCTGACACATTCTGAAAAAAATATATCTTAATTTAAAAATCTTAATTTCTGCACGGTGTTTCATGTGAATTTAAGGTATTTTAGGATAGTTTTTTCCACAAAAACTACCACGGCTGAGTCTGTAGTTAACTTAAAAAATGAGTGGGAAATGGGGATTATCCCCCAAAGTAAGGGGGAAAACTAGCTGGTCTTTTGCAGACATTGTAGATTTAGGTAGGACAAAGAAAATGTAGATATCCTCTCCATGCTTACAAGTCCTAGACCTCTTCTTTTTAAATAAGAAAATGTTTATCCCTGTTTCATTCTCTTCTGTTCTATGCTAGGCTTGAATAGGTAGGTTCAATTCTATAGAAATAAATAACTGCAGTTATTTAAGTTTTTCTTTTTTAACATGGAAGTGCAGTGGGTGTTGTTTTTTTCCAATTCTTCAATGGAATGAGAAGTTTTGCCTTTGCTTTTTAGCAGGTGCAAATTCCAGTCAGTTGCTTCTTTTTAACATCTGCATTAGAGAAAAACGTGAACAGGAATAGCACGCATAAGACAGTTGTGACTGATGGACTGATGATAAGTAGCAATAATCCTATTTATCAAAGGAAGAGCATAGCATATTTTCTCACCCATATTTGATAAGAATCTCCTTATCAGTGAAATGGATGACGCATACATTTAATAAATAATAATAATAAAAATAGCCATCTATTGGGGAAGAAAAACTCTACTGAGATTTGCTTCTCAAAGAGGCTTCAAAATATGCTTCCTGACTCCTCATTTCTGGAGGGAGAATAAAACTTGTCCAAATGCTTCCAAAAATGTTTTCCTGTAGGATTTTTTTTTTTTTTTTGTTCAAGCCCATGCTTTTACAGTCATATGTTATCACTCTTCTAAGTAAAGGTAAAGGTAAAGGTTCCCCTCGCACATATGTGCTAGTTGTTCCTGACTCTAGGGGGCGGTGCTCATATCCATTTCAAAGCTGAAGAGCCAGCGCTGTCTGAAGATGCCTCCGTGGTCATGTGGCTGGCATGACTAAATGCCAAAGGCGCACGGAACGCTATTACCTTCCCACGAAAGGTAGTCCCTATTTTTTTATTTGCATTTTTTTACGTGCTTTCGAACTGCTAAGTTGGCAGAAGCTGGGACAAGTAATGGGAGCTCACTCCATTACGCGGCACTAGGGATTTGAACCGCTGAACTGCTGAACTTTTGATCAACAAGCTCAGCCTCTTAGCCACTGAGCCACTGCATCCCTAAGTAAGGTTATGTAAATTTAATACAGATTTATTGGAGATTCTATATGGAATACAGATTAGAGAACTAAATTTATTTTGCTATGATTGTAGAAAAGTGGGATGTAATGTAATGTTGTTTTTCCAAAGGCTGCATCTCGTGGTATTAAGAATATCTCTTCTGTGGAACAGAAAAAACGAAAACAAGAAGAAATGGAAAAACGTCTTGAATCTGGAAGCCATGAACCAGAAAAAGGCAATCTAAGGGTAAGAAGTGAAGAATCAAATTTGGATGGATAACATCAAAGGCCAGGATCTTCCCGCCTATTTCTTATATTGCTATTCTAATAGATAGGGTGTGAAGGCTCTTTCTTCTGATTTTTTTTCTTAGTATCTCATAAAACATATCGATGTACCTGGATTGATATCAGTCACTCTTATGTCTCTTTTGAGTGTCTCTTTGTGTATTGAAACTTTAGGATAAATGACTAGCATTTTGGCCAGACAATTGCCATCACTTAGACTAGTGATGGCCAACCTTTTTCGGACCGAGTGCCCAAAGTGCAAAAGCGTGTGCGTAAGAATGTGTGTGTGCGCCCAAACCCCCCAAATGCAATGCGCGGCCCCTGCACATGGGCCCTGTGCATGTGCACGCACCCCCTCATGCATCCTGCCCCTACGCATGCATGTGTCTGCCTACCGCACATGCGCACACGCCCCACACATGCGCAGCAGAGACCTGAATACCAGCTGGCTGGCAGGAAGCGTGCACATGCGCGGCAGAGCTGAGGTGAGCTGGGGCAACGGCTCACGTGCCCACAAAGACAGTGCTGCATCTTTGTGGGCACGTGAGCCTTTGGAAAAACAACAACGGGGGACATTACATTACATCCCACTTTTCTACAATCATTTGGTTCACACATTTGGTCTCATGTTCACAGCATACGATGGTTTGATCAATTATCTTGTCAAGATCATTACTTTCTTCTTGTGTATAGATTTGAGATAGAGTCTCGAGATAGAGATGTCTGGAAGTTGAGTCATGGCAACTCCTTTCCTTTTTTTGGTTTCAAACATTTTGATGCTTATCCAAGTCGCTTCTTCAGACTATCAGACATTTCAAACCAAAAAAGAAGAGAAGTCCATTTGCCATGGTTCAGCTTCCAGACAACCCTACCTGATGAGTGAGAATTTTCATCAGCATTGAATATGAGCCTGTCGGGGCAATGGAGGGGCAGTTCTGAAGTGCTCCCATCTTTTTTGGATTTAAAGCTGAAATAGCTAGACTAATGTCAGGATAGAAGTGTGTTAGATTTGCACAGACTTTAGTTTAAATGTGATTATTGTAATTGCTGAATAAATCTTTACTTCTCTTGCACAGCAACTTTTACTTGTACCTTGAAATGCATTTGTTTCCTTTACTCATGGTCCAGAATTGTTTGGAATACAATAAAACCCAAATGCATTAGAAAACAAGTATCATTATTACTTGTTTTTTTTTTCTCAAAATACTATATTTAAGGAAGATTTTTCATAACCTAAAAGTAGCCTGAAAAAGTGAGATGGGGGTTGGAATAAAACAAGGTTATGCTCACAGGTAAGAAATTGAATAATGTCCTTACCCGTAAAAAGTAGCTAATATTCATTTCTGTGTTTTTGCTTTTAGTGGCAGGTTGGATAAAATACTGAGCTGCCTCAGAATGAAGAAGGGTGAAAGCTTTGTCCTGCCAATAACTTGCCAGTTGCTGCAGATGAATTAAACTTGTTAATTGTTTGGCTTTTGCTGTTGGCCTCTGAAGATGCAGCAGTATTTTGCCATTGTAGCAGGGTAGTTGACATACGTGCACTAAGGATGAACAGCACTTCACAATACCCAGTAAAGATGTCCCAAACCAATCACTTCCTGTTTGTGTTGCCATATTGTGTAACGTTGCATGTCTAAATGTACTGGAGGGGGTGAATTATGGGAGTTACCTACATAAACAGATGCCATTTTCATGCCTTTGTGATCGTGGGGAACAATTCTGTTTTCCAAAGCGCGACTTGTTAAAGTTATTGCCATCTTACCCTTGTATGATTCAGTTCAATACAGTCCACAATTTCCTTGAATCTCTCACACTGGATTAAATGACTGAAACCAACAGGCTTGTTTTAAGAGTAAGAACTTCAGAATCAAAGCTTTAGTGCCTTCTGCTGGTTACACATTTAACTGCTGCATTGCTATGAGGTGAAAAATCCCTATCCTTGTGTCTTAGTTTTTACACATGTTATGCCTATCTGCAGGGTTTACAAAAATACAGGCCAAAATATTGGACTCTTATTTTTTTAAAAAAATAACAAGTGAAAGAATAAGGTGAAAGGTGTTCTGCTTTACCACTTGGATGTGAAGTTTGGAAGAAAAACTCATGAAAGGAACAGCTACAGGATTCTACTTCTTTATGATTAAATTTCTTTATAAAAATTACTTTTTTATTTCTTAAAAACTGGTTCGAGGACATTATTCTGCAGATATAGCCAGTGTAAAAATACGTTTATAACATCATCCATATTAACATACTGGAGTAAATATAAACATATGTAATTATTCTCTCATATGACCCTTTGCACCTAATCTGGAAGTGATGTGAAAAGAAACAGTACATTTGTTGAACTTCTAAACTAATATAGGAAATGTTCACACATCTTGAATTTTAAGCAAGGAATAGTATCAAATTTTATGAGAGAAATGAAGGTGCAGTTTATCTTGCTTTGTATCAGAACTAAAGATAGTTGCTTCTTACTTATTCCCAGTATTATAAATATTGATTTTTGGGAGAAAATGCTTCAGAAATATATTTAAAAGTAATGACAAGTGTTGTATATGTAGATATGTCTGAGAGAATAAAATGTGCAAATGAATTATTTTTTTCTGATTCTTCCCCTTTACATCCTAGACAAGTATGAAAAAATAATGACTATTTGACAAGAATTTGGCTAATAATAAATTAAATTTCCCATTTAAAATGTGATATAAATCAATGTAGCTTAAACTGATTGCTTAACCATATTGTTAACCTTCTCAGTAAATTATGTTGTTTTCTAATCTATTACAATCAGTTCTTTTTTAAAAAAAAAAAATCTTGAAATCCTCATATTTTACAGCTTACACTTTCCTCTTTCTCATTTGTGCACATAAATCCAGTATTAAGTGTTTAAAAAAAGTTAATGGGAATTCAAGAATTCCTGCTCTTGTTAAAATAGCTTAAGATGTTAAATTATTGCAGTGCTTTGGATTAAAATTCCAAAAGGCACTTTGAGTGTCATTAACTGTTTGCATCTCTTTAAAGAAGCCATACCATTTCTCTGTGTCATGACGCAGCTGCAGAGGAGCGCTAGGAATTGATGTGTCAGGTTTAAAGATATATAAGCAGATGGTACATTAATACTCTTGTGCTCGAATGCACCTTTTCCAATTTATTTCTGAGGTTCTTTAGATTCCTATAAAATAATAGGGCTATTTTAAATTTTTCACTTTGTTTCCAGTTACTGGGTTACGATAACCTTGTTCATTTATTAACAGTACCTTTTTCCTTTAGTTGAACTAATAAACCATTTGGTGCCCACTTTGATCTTTGTGCATTACAGTGTCGCATTAATAAAGTATAATCTATTAAAATCTGATGATAAATGGGTATTTGTATCATTCTCTTTTACTACTTTTGTTAATGTAATGCCAATTTACAATAACAATTCTTTTTGAATAATCTAGATTGTTTTTATTATGCAGAAAATCCCTCTGGAAAAAGGTGCAAACTAAGATTAAAGTGCCATTTTGAGACTTAGAGTTGTTCGTGGATCCATACTTTTATTGTATTTGAGAACTTTTGATAAATACATTTATGAAGATAGTTAAGGTTGAGAAACACAGTTCTAGATAATTTCTCACTTGCTGGCTAAAGGATGGACATTATCAATGGCTCATTGTCCTTCACTGAACAACACAGCGGTCAATGCAAAACAACTGTTTTTCAATGACTTAAACCCTGAAAGGGGACGGGGTAAGAAGAGAAACAATAAAGGCCTCTATAAGTTGCCTAGGAGAACGTGTAGATGATCCACCTCCAAACACTGTGATCATGAACCCAAGATCTCAGGCAAGCAAGCAGAAGCAGTTTAACTGAGCTGCCTATGGATTTTACTTTGAATTCTCTATGTACAATGGTCACTTTCCCTTCTCCTTTCCTGCTGTCATTTACATCTAGAAATTTGGCTTTATTGGAACTGGAAGGGGAATTATCATTTACTATCTTTCCAGATACATGATGACCACATTGTGATAGGGCTGTGTCTTGAATTGGATTAAGGTCTGGTGTGGGTGGGATGATCCAAAGACCAACTAATACTCAACTAAATGTTTTAAAGATTTATTTAAATAAAATAAAATTCAAGTAAACATATTTGGTCTGATTTAAAACCTCCCCACCCTCTTAAAGGGAATTTGCAGGCACAGCATTTAAGCAAAAAGTATTATAGCAGCATCCTGGCAAATAGATGGGGAAGAAACGGAGGCAGTGAAAGATTTTATTTTCCTGGGCTCCAAGATCACTGCAGATGGAGACTGCAGTCAAGAAATTAAAAGATGCTTGCTGCTGGGGAGGAAAGCTATGGCAAATCTAGACAGCGTACTGAAAAGCAGAGATATCACCCTGCCAACAAAAGTGTGTATAATCAAGGCTATGGTTTTCCCAGTTGCAATGTATGGGTATGAAAGTTGGACCATAAGAAAGGCTGAGCGCCAAAGAATTGAGGCTTTTGAACTATGGTGCTGAAGAAGACTGCTGCGAGTCCCTTGGACTGCAAGACGATCAAACCAGTCAGTCCTAGAGGAGATCAACCCTGACTGCTCTTTAGAAGGCCAGATCCTGAAGATGAAACTCAAATACTTCGGCCACCTAATGAGAAGGAAGGACTCACCGGAGAAGAACCTAATGCTGAGAAAGATTGAGGGCAAAAGTAAAAGGGACCGACAGAGAATGAGGTAGCTGGATGGAGTCACTGAAGCAGTAGGTGTGAGCTTGAATGGATTCCAGGGGATGCTAGAGGACAGGAAGACCTGGAGGAACATCCATGGGGTTGCAATGGGTCAGACATGACTTCACAACTAACAACAATAAAATTATAGCAGCAACATGCTATCTATCCCCTGCCATTTTTCCCTAGTAGATTGTCAACATATTAAAGACAAATGACCACATGCCTGACATCTTCCTAAAACAATACATTTTATTTATTTTTTCAAATGTGCATAGCTCATCTCACAAAACTAGTGACTCTAAATTGGTTCTAACACCTACTGCTCTGAAAACATGAATGCTTAATAGATAGCACCTCTTGGTAGACATTCCCACTTTAAATAATGCTTGACCAAATGTGTAACTTAGTTATTGATTGCAAGCAGGGTGGATAAAAATCAATGATTTTTTTAAAAAAAATCAGATTTTTTTGATTTAAATCGGATTTTTTTTTATTTTTATCGAATTTATTTTAATAAAAAACTTTTGGGGTAAAAATCTATCGTAAGATAGTTTCTATTTAAGATACATAAATAATTTAGTTTATTCAGCATGAAATGGAGCTTAGTTATGTAACATGAGGCTGTATATTCTGCAACACTGGGACTATCGGTGAGTCAACAGTGGGTCAAAGGAGTAGCAGAGATGACAGTTGCTCTTTAAAAATTATGATTTAAATCAAATTGATTTAAATCAAGTCTTTTTACTAGTGATTTAAATCATGATTTAAATTGTGATTTAAATCAACTTGATTTAAATCAAATCCACCCTGACTGCAAGTAAATTGCTTTATATAATTACTCTGAAATATGGATGAGCAATTTGAAGGCCAGATGCTGTATGCAACGAAATTTCATTTTAATATATGCCGGTTAGTGTACATTCAAAGTGACAAAGTTATTCTAAGTCTAAGCACTTTCCAGCTTTTAATTTACAATCTCTGAAGCACCCTGAGGTAATAATTAGTCCTTAGTGAAAGGACTAATTTTGTTTGCATAATTTGTTAAAAAAACAGAACTGGTGTAAGGTGTATGTGAGATCTAAATGTCAATTTCCAACCTTAAGATCAATGATGAGATCATTGATAATGTCAGGTCTCCCTTGGTCCTTTCCCCAGTTGGCAAAATTGAATTGCAGCCTCTGTCCTATAAATAATTCTCTACTTCTGCTCTAAAATGTGATAAGGCATCTGGCTTTACATACACAGTACATTCAAATGTGATTCTCTGCATTTTGTTCCCTGAACATTGCCTATTATTGAGTCCTTCTGAGTAGCCTTGTGGCCCCAGGACAAATATCCCACTTAACCATTCTCATGATGTTGTCCAATCTTCTCTTGAAAATCTCCAGCAATGGAGCACCCACAGCTTCAGGAAGCAAGCTGTTGCATTGATTAATTGTTCTTACCGTTGGGAAATTTCACTTTATTTCCAGGTTGAATTTCCATCTGATCATCTTCCACCCATTGCTGCAATTTAAAAGTGGTATTTTCTGTGATATACCAACAATTCCTCATGGACATGGAATCATGCACAGCCGAAGCAGCTTAAGATAAACATAATTGAGATTAGCAATCTGATTTCAAATGTCTGCCATTTGGAGCCATCCTCTTCTGCTTTGTTGCTGGGCTGTGCAGTGTTATTTTGAAACTGGTAAGGGAGACCAGTTTCAACAACCAATATTTTTGTATCCTTTGTGTTGAGAAATCCACCCCAACATCTTGAATAAACAAAAACAAATTTTCAAATGAAAAGCCTAATGAAAAATTAAATGCAACTCCTGCCAGTGTTGAGTTATGCATCAGGGTCTTAACTGAATTGGAGCAACTGTGATTAAAATATTGTGTTGTATCATGGCTATTCTTATGGATAGAGCAATCACTTTCGGAGACTTAGTTTATAAATGATTGCAAAATTCAAGTAGGTTCATTACACTCATTTATGTAAAAAATTAGGGGGGGGAATGAGTTCTTAAAAGTGTTTTTAAAGTATCTTTATTTCTAATACACCATGTGATATCAGCTGATCACATCATTTATACAGTCACCATTCAAATAATTATTGAACAATGATTTTTTTTCCTAGCAAGGCACAAAGTTATCAAGTATAGTCAAGGAAAATTAGCAAAACGTATAACCCAAACCCCAACATTTGCATATATCACGGAGATGTGTATGGCAATCCCCTTCCCGTTATTTATCTACAGAGAATGCACACATTATTTTCATTTTTTTTTTCAGTATGTCCAAATATAATGGAATTCAGAAGCAGAGACTATCCTGCAGGGTCAACAGTCTATATATATCTCAGGTTTAATATGAAAAACAATCCTGAATGAAATTGGTAATTTAAAAGCATTCCCAATAATTTTTCACAGATGTACATAGTTTCAAAATATTTACTGGTTCTAAAAGATCAATATTACTAAGGTGCTCTTATCCATTTCTGTCCATTAGCCAAAATTAAGTGGTGTTAACTTGTGACCTACCTATTGCATGAATCCTGACTTTCTGGGAATCTTTGTTGTGTTTTTACCGTGTCATTAGTGTTGGGTTTTGAATGAAGGGAAAATTGTTGTTTCAGTGAACCAGCTCCCTAGATGGCAATTGACCAAATGGGTCAGGCATGAAGCTTGTTGTTCTGCTTTAGAGCCTCAAGCAAGATAGATATTATCTGAGGCATGCCAGAGGCAGACGTAACTGACAAACTCACAGTATATACCAGCATAAGCTACTTTCTAATATGAATAAACAAAACAAGCATTTGCCACCCATTTACAGAGGATTTCTATTATTTCTTTTTAATTTCATTTTGTAGATGGGCTATCATATTGGCCCAGCAATTACTTATGAATATGAGTCTGCCTGATGCAAGTATATATTTTCCCAATGTCCCATTCATTTAAAACAATATGTGTATAGATTAGCTTCTTTCCATATAGGAATCAGCCTGGAAGCGCGGAATAAACTCACCAATTTGATACATACAGATAATCTGTAGTGATCAGCCTTGATTTTTTGAGGAAATTAAATGGGCTGTTCACATGTTTAAATGTTAACCCATGAATAATCATTTACAAACAACAATCATTGGAGCTGTACGTGATATAATCACAAACAAGGAGCTGTTTTTCTTTGAACAAAATATATATTTGTCTGGCATTGTCTATTATGATATTAGCTCTCCAGAGCCTAAGGCAGATGTTTTTCCCATTACATTATTCTTCCCCACCCGTGCTTTTTTTCCCACTATTTGAATATAATCCTTCGCTGCGGCAAATTATTGGGAATCATACCTACTGCTTTTTCAATCAAATTTGTCCCATTTCATTTTTTTTAACACGATCCATATTGTTTTAATCATCCTACGAGTACATTCATAGAGTAATAATTAGGCTAAAAATATGTCTGTCTTAAAAAAATCTGGTTTTCGTAATTAACCTACCAAGAGTAACTAGCTATGAAAAGGTACAGTACTAGAAATAAATAGTTCTACCATTCAACAATCCATGAAATGGGTTGCCATTTCCAGTCTGCATGTTAAGTCCAGAAGTCCTTTCAAAGCATCAACTAATTTGACTACACATGAAGAATAGTGTGGGTCTACATATACCAAGTCCCCCAAAGAAATGAGAAAGCTATTTCACTTAATCTCTTTTTTGGTTTTGTAATGAGCAGAAACCACCAGGTAGCTGTCTGGAGTCAGGTCCTTGATGGTTGGAGACTTGTTCTGGATGGGGGAGGTTTTGCCGTCCACCCGAGATATTTGCAGCATTCGGCAGGGGTCGTGCTTCAGCAAGTATCCTGCAAATGTCTCCCATCCTCCTCCTACACGAACCATTACGTGTTTGTTGTGCAGCATCTAAATTAACAACAGAAATGAAAAAAAAAAGAAAGAAGGAAATTTAAAAGAGCTGAAGGACTGAATTCACATTTATCAACTGTTGAGAACTGGAAGGGCCTGGCTAGGTGGCTAAGACGCTGAGCTTGTCAATCAGAAAGGTCGGCAGTTCGAATCCTTAGTATAGATCTCCTGCGTGAGCAGGGGGTGGACTAGATGACCTCCAAAGTCCCTTCCAACTCTGTTACTGTAAATATTGTACATAATTCTGTTAAACTCATCATTAGTATCCAAATCTGGGCTAATATGTGACAGGAAATATAGATTTTTTATCCCTGATATATTGCCTCCCCAAAGATAGACAAATCTAGATTCATGTGCCCTTTCTTGTTATTAGGTTCTAGGGAAATAACTATAATTTATGAACCCCTTCTAAACCAGTGGCCCCCAACTTTTTGAGAACCAGGGACCAGTTCCTTGAAGAGAGTTTTTTTGTGCGCTGCTTGCATTCCGTGGATGGGGCTTCACTTTTTTGTGTGACCCGGTTCCTGGCATTCCGCAGACCCATCCACAGACTGGGGGTTGGGGACCTCTATTCTGGAGGTGATGGGATGACAGTGCCTGCTTTGATTCTTATAGAAATTTATTCCATGATATGCTTCACAGTGGGGGGGGGGGGAAAGGAATGGATTGTTGATATCAAATGTACCTGTGGAAAGTACCTGTAAAAAAAAATAGCTGACTGATGAGCCACGAGTTTAAGAGGGAATTCATGTCCTCTGAATAGCTTGGAAAACCAGATCAACTTTATTGGACACCATCCTCATTTGACTTAGAGAGCAATCAGCAAGCAGAGAAGCAGATACAGGGACCTGTGTTTAAGCACTCTGGGCCAGTTGCAGTTTCCGGAGTATCTTCAGGGACCATTCCATAAACAAAACATTGGAGTAGTTTAACCTATAAGAATCACTGAAGCCAAATCTTTCTCTTTAGATATGCATACACCTATTTGATCCGGACAAAAGAGCCGCTCAGAATAACCTTTAGATTATCAAGTCACTAATGTAGTAACCCACCTTAACTCTGTTATTATTGTTCATACTCAGGTCTTAATTTTGCAACTTGTGATGGTCTTACATTTTTTAGCACTGAATATACTAATCAAGATGCTGCATCAAAGAAATGTATTTTTTATAAGTCATGTTGCAGCTTCAAGCATTAAATGACAGCTAAAACAGACAGCCATATTCAATATCCTATCCGGTTTATTTTCTCTGTAAGAAAGTTGAATATCTATTCTGAACAGTCTCCAGCACAGATAGATAAGAACAATGGATATCTAGCACAATGGATACCCCTTTGACCTCTTAATCTTTAATCATCATTAAAATAGATTATTTTTAAAAAATTGGTAGGTTCTCAGACTTTTTTTTTTTTTTTTGAGTATTATGAGTATCACTGAATAAAAATAAATAAACAGTTATTCAAAACTTCTTAAACCAGTGGTGGGTTTCAAATTTTTTTTACTATTGGTTCTGTGGGTGTGGCTTGGTAGGCGTGGCAGGGGAATAAATCTCCATTCCCACCCCACTCCAGGGGAAGGATACTGCAAAATCCCCATCTCCTCCCAATCAGCTGGAACTTGGGAGGCAGAGAATAGATGGAGGTGGGGCCAGTCAGAATTTTTACTACCAGTTCTCCGAACTACTCAAAATTTCCACTATTGGTTCTCCAGAACTGGTCAGAAGCTGCTGCAACCCACCTCTGCCTTAAACCATAAACACAGTAGTTCATCCAAAGAAAATATAAGTGGTCTTGCTTTTAGGAGAAGGAAAGTAAACCATCCAAAGCCTTGCTTTATATTAATAAGCACTTGAAAGCAATATGACTACCTCAGAATAAAAACCTGTTCCATAATAACACAGCACTAGCAATATAAATGGTTCAAAATGGATTGTCATACTTATTATCATACCTACTAGTTCCACAGTAGAAGGGGCTACATTCTACTTCTGAGTAAATACTACAGAAGTAATAGAAAACCTGTTCAGTGAGGGCTGCCTATTCCTGATGGCAGTGCAGAAGAGAGCAACCGGGATGATTAGGGGACTGGAGACTAAAACATATGAAGAACGCTTACATGAACTGGGCATGGCTAGTCTAGTGAAGAGAAGGACCAGAGGAGACATGATAGCAGTGTTCCAATATTTGAGGGGCTGCCACAGAGAGGAGGGAGTCAAGCTATTTTCCAAAGCATCTGAAGGCCAGACAAGGAATAATGGATGGAAACCGACCAAGGAGGGGTTCCACCTAGAAATGAGGAGGAACTTTCTGACAGTGAGAGCAATCAACCAATGGAACAGCTTGCCTTTGGAAGTGGTGGGAGCTTCATCACTTGAGACTTTCAAGAAAAGATTGGACTGCCATTTGTCAGAAATGGTGTAGGGTTTCCTGCTTGAGTGGGGGGTTGGACTAGATGACCTATAAGGTTCCTTCCAACTCTGGTAATCTGAAGATAAAAATGTCTTAGGTTTTTCATGAATCATGACATCAGTTTGTTTGGGAAGTTTAAGAAGTATATATACAATTAATTATCACTGTCCCTCAGTCACCAAATCCGTATTGATCCCAGAAGAAGCAATTAAGCCGATGTCAGAAAATAAAATGTGCCAAGCCAAAATATATTCCAGAAAAAAAGTAAAATTTAAATATAATATTTTATATATTAAATATAAAAGAAAAAATAATTAGAGCACTGATAAAATTTAATAGGCTGCCTATTTAATATTCTGGATAAAATACTGAATAAAACACAGGAGAAAGAAAAGTTGGACTGAAGGCCATCTCTGCTCTTCAAACATCTTTGGACAAAGAGAGGATGAAGATTTTGCAAAAGTGGTCCAGAGACAATTGCTTCTCTTGAGCAGACTTCAAGACAGCAATCTCTAGCAGGTTTTGAGCAATGGAAGACAAGGGAATAGCCATCTTGTTCATCTTGCAAGGGAATAGCTCATCTTGTGCTTAGCACCTTTAAAAGAAAACTAGGTTTGCACACTTCCTCTTCTAATTATATTAGGAAATTGCCTATTAACTTTTCAGCTCTTAGAGATTTTTGAATCAACAAGTCTAAAAACACTGGACTGGATTAGTCTGCCTTCAATCCTTAATGAAAGAAAACTTTAATTACAAAAATGAATTAAACAGCAGAAAGATAATTAAAATTTTGATTTTGAAAAGTTTAAATGGGTAAGTTATAAAGAATTAATTATAAAGAACCCTTTGTCTGAGAAACTTGATCTGTTTTAAACCTATAAGGGATAACAATTTCAATAATTGGACACTAGAGGGAACTAAAGTTTTTAATTAAAGGAGAAGAATACATAAACCTAATTAAGAACTACAGATTGACACAAAATATTATAACATTTTGGAAATGTTATATTGTAACAATTGGAAATAATGCAGGGTACTTTTGAAAAGTGGAATCAGAAATTAATATCAACAATGTCAATAGTGATTGTGGATGTATTGTGTCCAAACAACATTAAGAAAAATGGCAGAAGTTTTATTTGACATACTGAGTTGGCATCAAAAGTGGATCTAGAAATAAGAATGGGGTACAAGAATGACATGGGGAAAGATGGTTAATTGGACATACAAAATAAATTGGTTGATGCTTTAAAAATCAAAAAGGAATTACAATTAATAAACCAACAGAATGACCTGGGTAATTGTTTTTTATTGGATTTACAAAAGAGATTTGTTAAAGCTTGGATGAATCTTATGAAAATGAATAAAAAAGAAATAAAGAAAAATTGAGCTTTATGACATTACAATGACTAAAAATAAGATAGAAGTCAAAGGAAGGAATATAAAGTTAGTTTATTTGATAAAGGTTTAAATAGATAAGTTGTTATTTTCTGGTAATTCTTAATAGATTATTGTTAACATCAGAACTGAAATGACAATATTTATGGATTTCTTTATAGATAAGAGATGGGACATAGAATAATTAAATCATTTGGTTGTAAATTAAGAGGTGATAAAAAGTTACTAAAATGTTTATACTTGTTACCACAAATTTTGGAAGACACTTCTTTACATATTTCTTTTTCTTCATTATATTCTTAATTTTCCTCTTTTTTTTTCTTTTTTTCTGCACTTTTTTCTTTACTATTGCTATTCTGTTCTTTCTTTCAGTTTGTATTACTTTTTACAATTGCAATTATCATATTTAATATTATTTTTTTAAACTTCGTAAATAATTTAAGAAAGGTGAAAGACTGGAAGCATGTGTGAACCCAAATTTATTTAATCTTCTAATAATTGCAATCAATGGGCTTATTTTTCCAAGGATCTCTTATATATTGTTTTATTGTTGATATCATTCAATTAAATAAAACAATGGGGGGAATTACAAACTTGCAGAAGCTAATTCAGTTAAAAATCATGCTGTTAAAGACAACTACACAATTAGAATGCAACTGAAGAGTTTTATAGGACACGTGCAATTCAGATATGCCTAACATTTGATTTATTGGTTGGTATCTGGCTCCAATCCTTAACTAGAGAAATAAAATAATAATACGGGATGAATTGATTATAACAACAGCAACGTAATATAAATTTCAAGCACAACAGACTTGACCTTAAGGAAAATTCTCAAGCTAAAACAACTGCCACTATTCTCATGCCAAATTAAGAAAATATGAAAGATTCATAAACTCTGGAGGGGATTAATCAATGGAACCCTTTAGAGGTCATCCTTCTACCTAGGGGAAAAATATTTGGAATTTTAAAATGTGATTCTTTGAAAGCATTTTCCCCCTAGTCATGACAGTCGTTGTAATTATAGAAGGATATCTTGGTAATGTTGACATTCTTGCATCCATTTGTGAAATGTCAGAACCTTATGTTTAAATCTGCAAGGGATCTTTATCTGAGGAAAGCTGAAATGTTTTCGGTGATGAGCGCTCCTTTCTTAATAGGCTTTTGGTTAAAAAGGAAATAGAATGTTTGTGTTGCATTAGGAAATCCTCTGCTCTTTTTTATTCACATGCAAACCCAAGGTCAGAAAGCTGACTTGAATGTCATCAGAAGAAACAAGTTAATGTAATACCATGGCTCCAAACAAATACAGAATTTTGTATCATCATCAACAATCTAGAAGTGGGGGAGGGAAAAAGAGCCACTCTTTGATTATTTGACAAAGTCAACAAATGCAAAAGAAAAAATGTTAGCATTTTAACCCAAAGTGCTTTTTCAAGAGGCAACTGGAGTTTCTTCTTTTTCTATGAAGACGTTTCACTTCTCATCCAAGAAGCTTCTTCAGCTCTGAATCTCCATAGACAGTTAGCATTTTAATATAAACTGGGACAGTTCTTATGGAAGTGGAGTTCCCACCAGTTCCCTTAACCCAAATAAGTTGTTACTAGTCACTGTTGAGAAATCTGCCTCTTAATCTATTATACGACATCCTGAATTCAAGCAGAAAATCTTTAGACCACAGCACTTATAACACTGTCCATGGTCCTGAAATTGCTAATTTACAAATCTTCAGGTCATTACCTTTTCCTCAACCCTGTTGCCTAAATAATAGCATTTTGGGATAGTAGATTTACTGATGACTCCAAAAATCATCATGGTTTTACTCTTTAAATTATCTGCAGGATCAATGGAAAAAACCCTTTCTCTTTTATTTTATTTATTTATTTATTTATTTATTTATTAGATTTTTATACCGCCCCCTCTCCCGAAGGACTCGGGGCGGTGCACAGCCAAAGTTAAAAACATACAATATAAACAATTAAAATACGTTTAAAACAGAATTAAATCTAAAATGGCTCCCCAATTTAAAATGCCTTACCCATACCCCTATAAAAAGACGAATTTAAAATTTAAAAATTTAAAATTTCCACATTTAAAAAGGGGGAAGATTTAGGCCAGGCCAGCTTGATAAAATAGAAAAGTCTTAAGTGCGCGGCGGAAGGTGCGCAGATCCGGGATCCTACGTATCTCCGGGGGGAGCTCGTTCCAAATCGTAGGTGCCCCCACAGAGAAGGCTCTCCCCCTAGGGGCCGACAGCCGACATTGTTTGGCCGACGGCACCCGGAGGAGCCCCTCTCTATGGGAGCGTACTGGCCGGTGGGAGGCTATTGGTGGTAGCAGGCGGTCCCGTAAATAACCAGGTCCTGAGCCATTTTCCTTCCATGATAGATAAATTTCATAAATGTCATAAGTTGAATCTTCTATGAAGTTCATATTTGGAGTTTCCCACATGTCACAATTCTTTATAGAGGCTCCTAAAACTTCCATTAATCAAACTGAGTTTATATCAAACAGCATCATAATTATCTTTGCCCTACATCCATACTATTTGTGTCAAAAGTATTAGATATTTCTATATTCCAAAATAGCCCCATAAATATTTTGCCACAAGGCTTGCCCAAGATTTGCAAGCTAAGTCTGCACGCTGCAAAATAGATTATTATACTATATTTACTTATTTATTTATTGGTTCAATTTATATGCCGCCCTTCTCCGGAGACTCAGGGCGGCTTACAATGCGTTAAGCAATAGCCTTCATACTTTTGTATATACATGCTTAGTAGGGCTCCCCCCCCAGCGGTGTTCTTTTTTTAAAAAAAATACAAAGTCATCTTATTGCCCCCGGGTCCTCATTTTACCTACCTCGAAAGGATGGAAGGCTGAGTCAACCTTGAGCCTGGTGAGATTTGAACTTGCAGTAATTGCAGGCAGCTGGTGCTACTTAACAGCACTTTAGTCTGCTGCACCACCAAGGCTCTTACCCAGGTTAGCACATCTGGATAGATTTTAGAAAGCATGTTGCTCTTTCTACATTTTTCTATGTATCTTTATGAGCAATTGTGTAAATTACTCTAGAATAAGATGATAACAAAGGCAACAAATGGAAAAGAATGATAACCTCATGCAGGAAATCCAAGTTGTATGTTTATACTAGGGTTAGGGATAGGGGTATATCCAAGTTTACCTTACATTCCTCCAAGCAACAAATCCAATCATCCTGGTCTCACTACCTATGGAAAGAACCAGGGTTTCAGTGCATTTCTGAAGGCTATTAGGGTCAGGGACAAATGTTTTTCCAGGACACTTAGAGGAAGATCATTCCGGAGAACAAGCATTGCAATGGAAAAGATGCACTTTCTGGATACTGTCAGATGTCATTGCTTCAAGGAAGAAACCTAAAACATGCACATCCTTTGAAAGCCCATCAAGGACAAGTGGTTCCACAAGTAGGTTGAGAGTAATGGGAATGACATACTTATGAAACATGTAGTAAAATATGAGACAGGGTCATAATTGTATGGCTGCTGAAAGAATGCAGATGGAATGCAAAAGTGGGGAGCTAGTAAGAATTTTGAAGAAGAAAAGGCAATGGAAGAAGCCTTGTATGAACCTGGTAGAATTAAGATTAGTTGGCATGATCAGTACACAGCACCTTTAATGCAAATATGTTAGTTATTGATATAAAGCCAGTTTCATTTGTACTTTAGGTCAATAAAATATGAAATCATTGGACAAATAAAAAAAATCCACTGCCTGTGAAAACTTTGTTTTGCTTTGAAAATACAATTAAGTTCAGATGAATTGAAGTCTCTTTGCTCACATGGGGATTAATGAATTCACATCTGGTCAACTGATTTTATTTCTGTCCAAGTTTTATTTGACTTTGCTAAGACTGGTTCAAGAACTGTTGCTATTGCAAGACACTAAGGATGACTGAAACAATCTTCTCACAGTTTTTTAATTTCCTGAAGCACAAGCCCATATTATCACATTTTGGAACATTGCTATGCTGATTGGGAAACATGAAACAAAATACCAAAATGAATATTTTGTACATTTGTATACATAAGTATATGGTGTGAAATAATTTGCATATGTATTTATATACTCCTCTTTGTACATTTTTAAAATGTACCAATAACATGTTTCCATATTTCATTTAAATTTTATATGAGAGAAAGAGAGAGACAGAAAGATATATATATTGCTCAGAAAAAATGAAGACAAAGGATGATGTCTTAATAGATCACGTTTATTTTGGGCATGTGAATTAGATTGGCTTGAATTAAAACTAAATAAAAAATTGATTTACTGAAACAAGAAATAGACTGATTTGTTTTACTGATCTGGTATGTCTTCCATTAGGATACCTTGGGAAGAAAGAAAGGACATTCATATAACAAAAGAGAGCTGCCCTCAAATGAAATGCTTTTCATTTCATGAAAAAGATATGTGAGAGATATAAGTCAATGCTTCTACATACGAATAAGGCCTGATATCACTATAAAGTGAAAATACTACATAAATGAATAATTTCCGAGAAACCTATTAGTTCTGCAACCAATTTAATAACTTGGAAATCCTCAAATAATAGTTAAGTCAAAGAAGTTGCAAATATGACATCTATCACTAGATGGCAGACATGCTCTGTATAATGTGTGCAAATTTGATACATCACATTCTAACCTGTGTGTAGGAGAGTAAAGATTTCATTGAAAGTGAATCATATATACATACATATACACATACATACATACATGCATGCATGCATGCATGCATGCATGCATGCATGCATTTAATTATTACAGAAAAAAAATCTGAACCTGGCTTGGTAATCCCATAAATCTTGAGGATACATTTCATAGCTTCAAAACATTCATTCCTATGATGTGTCTATTTGATCCTAAACCGAAGTTGTAAGGGGTGGTGGGGTTTTTTTAAAAAAAAAACTGGCAACCACTGTTCAGCATGGTAAGATAAGTAGGATGCAAAGCAAGTTGCTTGGATATTATTTTTTTCCCAAGCTTGGCATGGCCACATTCCTATGGTCTGCTCCAGCAGGGGATTGGACAAGAAGTCCTCCAAGATCCCTTCCAGCTCTGTGATTCTGTGTACTAGATATGCACCACTCAAGTATTTGCTTTTTATTGGGATGATACACCAAGAGCCTTGGTGGCGCAGCAGACTAAAATGCTGTTAAGTAGCACCAGCTGCCTGCAATTACTGCAAGTTCAAATCTCATCAAGCTCAAGATTGTCTCAGCCTTCCATCCTTTTGAGGTAGGTAAAATGAGGACCCGGTTTGTGGGGGCAATAAGCTGAGTTTGTATAAAAAAGAACACCACTGGGGGGGGGGGCGAAAGCCCTACTAAGCAGGTATATACAAAAGTATGAAGGCTATTGCTTAACGCATTGTAAGCCACCCTGAGTCTCCAGAGAAGGGCGGTGTTCTGTCCCCCTTCCTCACACAGGCGGCATATAAATCGAACCAATAAATAAATAAATAAATAAATAAATACATACATACATACATACATACATACATACATACATACATACATACATACCCCTCTTTCGCCTTACGCTGTAGTCATTTGCAGTTCTATGAATATTTATTCCATATGAATTATCATACTTTTCAGAGTATAAAACACAATCCCCACCCCAAAAGAAGGTGGAAATGTCGGTGCATCATATAGACCAATTACAGCCATTTTTGGCCTCCCGAAACCCCGCCCCATGCATCCCATTTTTCACAAAAATAGGATGCGCAGAGGGTTTGGGAGGCCTGCAGAGTACTCTTGGGAGCCGGGGACAGCAGAAACCGGATGCAAATTTTTTTTTCCTCTTCGAAATCTTGGTGCATCTTATACTCTGGTGCGTCTTTTACAGGAGTGGATTCTACTTACCTTTACTGGTTTGCAATGTGATCGCACGCACGCTCACTTTGCTTATACTCACACCTTGCTTCTGCGCATGTGCAGATCGCGATGATGACATCCAGGGCAGTGGGTGGAGCCTCCCACTGGTTTTACTACTGGTTCTTGCGAACTGGTCCAAACCAGGGGCAACTCACCACTGGTGTTATAGTCCGAAAAATACGGTATACTAAATTCATGAGAGAATTTTGGGACAGTATTCTTTAGAACCATTTATTTAACAGAATTTTTAAATCACCCCAAACAAGCTAGGTATAGAAATGGATGGATATAACAAAATCCCAAGTCACTGTACCAGCAGCAGGGGGGGGAAGCTTTCTCACCACCCAAGAAACAAAACAGGAATAACAGAATCAAAATAAAACTAAATGGCTGCCCTTTATTTTTCCCTAGCTATTATAATCCCCCTCTCCCAAAAATCCAGAGAAAAAGGTTGCCCCAAATAAGGGACCAGAGGCTCGTGCTGTTGGACCATAAACTCTGCCCCTTTTGTGTGACTGGCGAGTGTCACCCACCTGAAGGAAAGGCTGGAGCTCACACGGCCTTTAAATCTCAGAGATACCTTTGAAAGCTATTCCTAAAATCAGGGTGGGGCGGCAGGGGTGTGTATAGGTCATTACCAGACATTTTTCCAGAGATAAAGCATTTCATAATGCAAGGGCCACTAAAGAGAAGCCCGTCTCCTTTTCTTTTTAAAACTAAGCAATGATCCCTCCCTCCCACAGCTATATATGAACCAACATCAGAAAAGGCTAGGGTTTTGTTCTTGATGCATAGTTTGTAAATCCAGCCTGCTTATGAACAATGGTTTGAGTTTTAAGATAAGGATATAACACCCTCCCTCCCCCAGTCTTAAAACACCCATTTTAGTTTTTTTTGTCCCCATCCTCATTTCCCCAAATCACGGTCGATGCTCCCAACTTAGTATTGGGAGCCCACTGTACATTTTTAAAAGACATTTTCCCAAAACACATTTGCAAGAAGAACAAGGCAAGGGAGTAATTGTGTTGAACTAGTAGTTGCTTCCAATTAGAATTGGCCCAAACACTATACAGACATATTTGGCTGTCACTCAAGGTTATACATGGCGAAGGCCGCTTTGAAGATGTAAATCAAAATTGCAAATGTGCACTGGAACCACTCTGGGCTGCAGGAACTGCAGCTTTCAAAACAGGAATGACAGATTGGACTAGCTAGAAATTTTAATTAAACCTCGTAAGGGAGAACTCTCCAGCTAGCTGAGCCTCAGCTGTGTGGCTGCCCTGGCTTGGCTTAAGCACCATGCCAGAAAACCAGAATGATTTGAGAAAGTCATCACATCCTTAGAATCCATTAATTCTGCTCCCAAATAATGACAATGTTTTTGAAGAGACCATGGTGAGGGCGGGGAGGACAGGCAGCTTTAAAAATGACAGAACATATAGTACAGGATACAAAGCAGTGTGACCTTGGTTGCTTAGCAATGTGAGAATAATGCAAAAGAAAAAGGGAAAAAAACCCAGAAACTATGGGGCCTTTGTGCTACACTCTTGTGAAGGGTTATGTTATGTACTTCTCTTCAATATTTGTGGTAAATTGCCAAAGCTCCCTGCATAACATTCCCTGCAAACATGAAACATTAATGAGAAAAATGCAGGATCACTTTTTTCCTTTCTTCTAGGAGATTAAAAGGGATGGCTTGTTCATTAGAAGACCCTGTAGCTTTTTAGAATGTCTGGGTCTGAAATCTTTTTAAATTGTAAACAAAAGAGAAAGGGCTGGGGGAAACATTCATACATTTTTCTTAAGATTAATCTAAGTGCACTTTATCACAGTTCCCAAGAGACACAAGATCAAGGCTACATGTTATTGCAACTTTCTGAAAAACTAATTACCCAGTTAATCTAAGCAAAATAGGTTGGGTGCACAAGACCCAGTGAAAAGCCAGTATGTTTATATAATCTGTGGTCCTTTCTCTCATGTTCTTTAGGTATGTTAATGTACTGGTGGACAGTTGATTTGGCTGGGGATACTTTTCCTGAAACAGTCTGATGGGCAACCTGGATATTCTTCTGAGTTGGAACTATCAACCATAAACAGGTAGCTTCATTGACTTGCAAAGCTTCTTGCCAGCACTGACCGTTTGACTGGTTCTAACTCTTCTATAGGAAGAGGGCTGGTTTTGAGGAGTCAAATGCTCCATGAGGCTCTCTTTGCAAAGAGGTGAGAAACTATTGTTGTAGCAAAAAAAAAAAAAAAAAAAAAACTTGGTAGCTGGGCACAAAAAGTTGGAATACGTGCATCTGTATTATGATGAATGTATTCCAGAGGATACATCTTGTTTCCTGCTCCTAGCTTTAATTTTTTTTCCCTGTGGTGTCTGAGGTATCCCTTTCATTTGTATAGAAATGGTACGTGATACATGGTCAGTTCTGATGATGTATTAATATGAGTGCTGAGTGCTAGCAAGATCCTTTCAGTAGTGGCTCAATGAAATTCAATTCATTTAGTCTACATGTTGCTTCCATGCTGAAGTTTATACCTAAGCTGGTTTGAAGTAAGATAAAAATTAAATTCAATGTGACTATGGCAAAATATTCATATAGTCCTCATACAGCTGCTGTTTGCATTTACAACAGTGATGAAAAATAACACTTTTACTTTTGAATGCCTTATTTGCTTGCAACTTTTTTTTAAAAAAATCAATTCTACTTCTATTACTATAATTATCACCTTTATAGGATTCAGACGTTTGCCTCAGGAGCGTAATAGATACGAGGAAGAACTTTATTTTATTTCACCCTTGTATCATTTAATGAATAAATTGTAAAGTGATTCTATTCTGAAACCCATCTAAGTAATCAGATTTCTTTAGTGGTAACTTTTCATGGAAGCATTTTTATATACAGTACCAAATCAAAAGGCTCCAAAGGAAATTTCCAAAAAAACATTGTTTAAATATGAAGATATGGAAGTCATGTAGCTTGATGGTGATATGAAGATAAATGATCTGTGTTTAGTATTAACCATCTTGGCTGCTGTGTGTTGCCAAAGGCAACATGGAGGCATTTAGACAAAACCTTGCTGAAATCCTTAACATAAGAAATCTGAGTACATTGGATGCCTTATGTTCATCAGTTTTATATCCTCCTCTTTAAACTAGAAGACCAGAAGAAGAATGAAATAAAGAAAGGAGACTTTGGCAAAGTGTTTGGACCAGAAATGTGCTCTAAATGCCAGAAAAATACTGATTGTTGTAACAGAATATCTGGGAGCTTTTATCCTTCTATTTCCTTTCAGCGTGAACAACTGGATTCTGGTGTAGAATTTGGTCTTTTGACAGGAAGAAATATCTGGTGAGTAGCTTTCCTAACAAAGAGTTTCATAGGTTCCATTTCAGTTCTAATAGGGTAAAAAAGATCCTGGTACACAGACCCCGTATGACTTAATTAATTATGTTCATATATTAATGGAACAGCCAAATATTTTACCTCTCCTCTTCCCCAACACATGCTCCATTCATAACCATCCTGAGACTATTTTCCACTTATTTATTAATTTCTATTAATTCAATTTGTATAGCTGCCCATCTCAATGTCATACTTCCATTCCAATGGGTGCTATTCAGCTTTCTTTCTGCATTTTAACTTATCTAGTTACCTACAGGATATCTGTCTGTCTGTTTGTCTCTGTCTGTCTTTCCATCTTTCCTTCCGGCTGGCCTGCCTATCTATCTATCTATCTATCTATCTATCTATCTATCTATCTATCTATCTATCTATCTAGTATCCTGTTTTTATTATTATTTTTATAATCAACTCAGGGTGGCTAACATATCTAATACTCCTCCCTTCTTCTATTTTCTTGACAACAGCCCTGTGAGATGGATTGGACTGAGAGTGTGTGACTGGCCCATGGTCACCCAGCTGGCTTTCATGGCTAAGGTGGGACTTGAACTCATAGTCTCCTAGTTTCTAGCCTGATGCCTTAACCATTAGATCAAACTGGCTCTCCATACATTTGTGCATGCATACCAGTAGTGAAATCCAATTTTTTTTACTACCGGTTCTGTGAGTGTGGCTTAGTGGGCCTGGCAGGGGAAGGATACTGCAAAATCTCCATTTCCACCATACTTCAGGGGAAAGATATTGCAAAATCTCCATTCCCACCCCACTCTGGGGCAAGCCAGAGGTTGTATTTCCTGGTTCTCTGAACTAGTCAAAATTTCCGCTACTGGTTCTCTGAACTGCTTGATATTTCCGCTACCGGTTCTCCAGAACCTGCTGGATTTCACCCCTGATGCATACATATCCATAAAGGATTGAAAGACTACGCAGCTACAAGTCACCTGCAAAAGCAAGTATACCTCTGTGCAAAAATATCAGGTCTTCAAAAGTAAAGCTTTCTTTCATTCATCTCTAATTTATAAAAAAAAAATTTTTAAAAAAAGAAGGAGAATCTTGGATGATTTTAAAAAAATAAATCCCTACTAACTGTACTGATTTATTTATCAAATGTTCATACCATTTCCCAGCCAAAGGATTGTATCCAAGGAGGCTTTCATCACCAGTTTTAGCTAGGGCAACTTAAGTCAACTGCCCAAAGAAGTGGAGAAACATTACAAGTGGGTCCTTTTCTAAATGCGTAAATTCAATCCAACTTGGAAGAGAATTTGGAAATTTCTAGTTTATATCTCCTTTGAGATGAATACTTCTGAAAGAATAAAGATTATTTTGGAAGGCGAACCAGATACAGCTCACCAACATTTCTAAGGAAAAAAAACCCCTATTTTTTTATTTCTAAGAGCTCTCACTCTCAAGATTTATAGGTTATTAGGAGTAGCACAAAATGGGGGTGGGGTGAGAGAGAAATGAACCCCTGAGCAGAAATGACTGCTCAGATTTCAGGATTTATTTATTTATTAAACCATTAGAATGAAACATCATATGCAGGGTGCATCTTCCATTACTGAATACAAAACAAAAATGTCACAAAGTACTTTCCATTTGAATTTCTTTGAATCCTATTCTTTCTTGATACAGTTAAATGTTTCTTTAATCTTTGGCTTTCTACTAAGCCCCTTTCTTCTTTTTTTTTTTTCCAGATCTAGTTATTTTTATCTTCTTCCTAAACAGACCTGTTTTATTTAGGTGATAAGAGATAAACTATATATAATAAACTATGAGATACTATGAGCCGTGGTGGCACAGTAGTTAGAATGCAGTACTGCAAGCTACTTCTGCTGACTGCCAGCTGCCTGCAATTTGGCAGTTCAAATCTCACCAGGCTCAAGATTGTCTCAGCCTTCCATCCTTCTGGGATGGGTAAAATGAGGACCCAAATTGTTGGGGGCAATATGCTGACTCTGTAAACCGCTTAGAGAGGGCTGTAAAGCACTGTAAAGCAGTATAAATGCTATTGCTATTAATAAATATCTCAGAAAAATGGAGTTTGATTACCTTGTAAGAGGGGAAAATACTGATAACTACTGGTAACAACAGAAATTCTCCAACGTTTTATCTCAATCATTTTAAAAATATAATTTCCTTGAATCATGACTCACCATATCAAAGTTCATACTAAGCAGTTTGGAATCAGCATCTCACTACTGTGATGTATTTCAAAGTTAGGTTCAGCAGCTGCCTTTGCTGATCTTTGCTTTCATCTCATATTTGAAGGTAGTTGAATAGGTTCACATAAAGAGTCATGTGGAATACAGTTTGAATGAAGTACAGGAAAGTTTATTTTTAAAAAAACAGTGTCTATCTTTCTAGGAGTACTGATAGTTAAAACAGTCCCACAGAAAATTCCCACACAGAATTTGTGTGTTTCTTAGACATCAATTAAGAACTGCTTCAGCTTCAGAAGATTTCTTATTCCGATCACGATTATGCATCGATTAATGGGCATGTTTCATTCATTTAAACCAGCAACATCAAATAAATAAAATGAATAAATAACAGGGATCACGTCTGCTCCGGAGAGAATTGGGGACTGATGTACACTTTCTGCATGAACAAGGAATGATATCACTTTTTGGCTTGCTATAATCATATACCCTGGAGAAAGAGGAGCACGGGAAGGAAATTGAGAAACAGGCTTTTTATACATGTCTCAAAATGTTATATGAGTCTCTTCCTTTCCTCTTAGTAAATCATGGCAAGCGACATGACATAACAAGTAACTGCCTATACAAAACAAGAAATTAGTTTGAACAATAGCAGTGTTGTTTCTGAAAAACAACTTTTAAAAAAATCAATCAAGAAAATAGCAAAGTCAATTGGACCGAATCCAAGTCATACAAAAAACAATAAAGTACAAGTCTCATACATTTTTTGCTTTTAGATCTAAACTTACAGTATTCACATTATGGATACATAAATCAGGAATCTTTTTCTACTATGAAATGGAAAGTTAGCTAATGAATCAAAGGCAACAGATACAATTTACTGTGTATAATACCAACCAAGAATCATAGCACAATATAAAAGGTAAAATTGTTTATCTCTGACAAAAATGCGGTGTTTATTGCTACAGACAACTAGCAAATGTGCAATTATTTATATGAATTTCGAATAAATATGATAATTAGATTTACAAAGGGGGCCATCAGCTTTAAGTAAGTATTTAATATTGTTAGGTTGGCAAATTAATAAGTCTATCAGCAGTGACAAAATCACAATCAGTCAATTGCAAATAGCAGCTTTATTTGGAACAACTTGTGATAATACCTCAAACATTATATAACATCAAACACCTGCCTTTCCCAGACCCTTGTTTAAACATCTGACTGATTATGTGACGATCTATAACAAATCTGTGGTTGGGTCCATGTAGTTCATTTATTTATTATATGCTGTCTATTTTACTTTGCTAATAGTCTCTGGGTGTTACAAGAAACTGAACTGAACTTTTTTTTTTTTAACCAATACTAGTGATTATCATTACACACATACTGTTGCACATTAATTCATAATATCAATACCATGTTATTGCTAATAAATATTTCTGAACAGCTTAATGAGCTAACTATCGTCCAGTCTCCAACCTTTGCTTTGTGGCGAAGGTTGTTGAGAGTGTGGTTGTGTGACAGCTCCCCCAGTACCTGGATGAAACAACATATCTAGATCTGTTCCAGTCGGGCTTCAGGCCTGGGTACAGCACGGAAACGGCATTGGTCGCGTTGGTGGATGATCTCTGGAGGGCTCGGGACAGGGGGTGCTCCTCTGTCCTGGTCCTGTTAGATCTCTCAGCGGCTTTTGATACCATCGACCATGGCATCATGCTGCACCGGTTGGAAGAGTGGGGGGTGGGAGGCACCGTACTATGGTGGTTCTCCTCCTTTCTCTCCGACCGGTCACAGTCTGTATTGACAGGGGGGCACAGGTCGACCCTGAGGCCCCTTATATGTGGGGTGCCACAAGGATCGGTCCTCTCGCCCCTTTTGTTCAACTTTTATGTAAAGCCGCTGGGCGAGATCATCCATGGTTTCGGAGTGGAGTACCACCAGTACGCTGACGACACCCAGCTGTACATCTCCACCCCAGACCACCCCAACGATGCCCTTGAAGTGATGTCCCGGTGCCTGGAGACCGTATGGATCTGGATGAGGAGAAACAGGCTCAGGCTCAACCCATCCAAGACTGAGTGGCTGTGGTTTCCGACGTCCCGATATAGTCAGCTGGTGCCATCGCTGACTATTGGGGGTGAATCATTGGCCCCCACGGAAAGGGCTCGCAACTTGGGTGTCCTCCTGGATTCACAGCTGTCTTTAGAAGAGCACTTGACAGCCGTGACCGGGAGGATTTTTCATCAGGTTCGCCTGATCCGCCAGTTGTGTCCCTTTCTAGATCAGGACTCCTTACGCATGGTCAGTCATGCCCTCGTCACGTCCCGTCTGGACTATTGTAATGCTCTCTACATGGGCTCCCCTTGAGGAGCACTCGGAGACTCCAACTGACCCAGAGTGAGGCCGCGTGGGTGGTGACGGGAGCGACGTGGCGCTCCCATGTAACACCTCTCCTGCGCGAGCTGCACTGGCTCCCAGTGGTCTTCTGAGTGCGCTTCAAGGTTTTGGTTATCACTTTTAGAGCGCTCCATGGCTTAGGACCTGGTTATTTACGGGACCGCCTGCTACTACCAATAGCCTCCCACTGACCAGTATGCTCCCATAGAGAGGGGCTCCTCCGGGTGCCGTCGGCCAAACAATGTCGACTAGTGGGCCCCAGGGGGAGAGTCTTCTCTGTGGGGGCACCTACTATCTGGAACGAGCTCCCCCCAGAGATACAGAGGATCCCGGATCTACGTACCTTCCGTTGCACGCTCAAGACTTTCTTATTTCATCAAGCTGGCCTGACCTAAGTTTTTCCCCTTTTTAAATGGAAATTTTAAATTTGGTTTTAAATTATTGGGGTTTTAAATTTGTTCAGCCAAATTATTTAATTCGTTTTATTCTATTTTAAATTTTGTATTTATATGTTTTATTCTATGGCTGTTCACCGCCCTGAGTCCTTCGGGAGTAGGGCGGTATACAAATTCAAATAATAAATTAATTAATTAATTAATTAATGAAACACAAGAAGGAACACCAAAAAAGTTGTGTGTTTTTTTTAATGTTCCTTCACATTTTTCTTTATTCCTGGGAATCTTCTGAACATGCACATTCATTTTTCTTGCTAACATTTTTCAAAACAGGCTTGTTGTTGTCTTATTCCCAGGACTGAGAAAGAGTGACTGACTTTATATGTAAGGCAGGACTAGAACTCAAGAGTATTCTGCTTTCTACCTTGAAGTCTTAAACCAATGTACCAAACTGCTTCTATGGGTTTTTTTTTTTCCCAGACTGCCTTTCCTTCAGAACAGACATTCTAGGATTTAGAGGGTATTTGCACCACAAGTAAACCATATCTTTGCAGTACTATCAGGAAAGTGCTATGCTTACTTAGTCACTGTGCAAAAATAACAACTATCATATTATAAATTAAAACTTTTGTGAAATGTGAAAACTTTTAACCTTACCCATTTAAAAAAATACTGAGGAGGAAAGAGATGGAGTAGAGTGGAAATCTCATTTTTATACAGAAAAGTGTAATGCGAAAATCGTCCCTACTTTGGAAAATATAATTTTCTAAAGATTCTGAGAAGACAAATCTCATTCCAAAAACTACTTTGAAGTATTATTTAAAGAAACTGATATGTTAATGTACATAATGGTAGAAACCGAACTATATTTATGGTATCATAGGTTTGTTTATCTTAAACAGTAATACCTATGATATAATATGAACTTTCACATATTTTGTCAAAGGTGTTGCTAAACTATTACCCTGCATTTATTTTTGCGGTTAGACTCAATTATTCCCAGCAGAGAGTTCATTTTCCAAAATTAGTTTCCCCTGAAAACATAATAGCTTGATAGATAACATAAAGCAATGCATTTAAAACTAAAGAATATGGATTAATGTCAAGATTTTGGAATATTCCAAAAATATTTATTTGATATATTTAATATATTAAATATTAATAAATATTAATTTATATTATAAATTATTAAATATTTATTTATTTCAAATATTTGAAACTTATGCAATAACCTTCCTTATCATCAGCATTTTTTGAAGTGCTTCATCATCTGAAAATGCAATTTAGCCTGGAAATTGATCCCTGGAATCATTTTTAAGTTTTGTTTTGTATTCTGTAAGTAAAATAACTGGCTTCATAACTTTCCCTGAAAAACACTGTAAGATATTCACTGCTGTACTTACTTTAAAAAGCTTAATATTTTACACTTTCGGTGATGGTAAAATAGAATTATTTAATTGAAACTTACTGCTATACTGTACTGACAGATGATATTAGCTGGGAAAAACGTTAATGAGGAGAATCCATTAAATTCTATTGGAAATGCTTTTGCCTTCTAAGATTTAATTAACATTTTTCTTCCTTTGTTACCAATCAGCTCCCATCAACTATACAACCTTTCCAATATTTGAAGATGGAAATTAAACTGTGTCTTCATTTTTTTATTTATATGCTAATTGTAATGCAACTCTCTCAATGTTTTTTCATAAAACAGGATTTCTACCTGATCACCATATCCATTGCTCCCCTGTAGACATTTTAATCTGCAGTATCCAAAACTAATCACTGTGTTTCAGTTAATGTTTGATTCAACTCAAGGACCCAGTTTTAGCTGGTTTCCTTGGCTAAAAAAACCTCTCTCGCTGAACATATCCTGAACATCTCTATTAGAAGATAAAGATTAATGCAGTGTTCCCCATCCCTGGGAATATAGCAGCATACTACCAACTCTCCTTGAAATGCTTTGCAAAGATTACATGTAATTTTGAGATGCCTTGTCTTCAGAAGTATTTTCAGAGAGTAGCCATGTAATTAAGTTCTTTCAGAATAAATGTCTGCAATATCTTTTTCTTTAAATGGTCAAAGGTTTCTGATAATGGTAATCCTATAAATCAAGGAACCATTAAAACAACGCATTTTTAAAATGGAAGTTCCATTTCCTTCATGAATGCTCTGTTTACATTTTCTGATGCATATATGTGCTAAAAAATAAACATACAAATGTACAAACATCGCTACTTTCTTTCTTTAACTTTATGCTTTATTTAATTCAGTAGCACTAATTTTCTGCTAGGCTTTTTAGAATAATATTGCAAAAGCTTTATAATGAGAGTGTCTTGGATACCTTCCCCATCATTTGTGGGGAGGACATGTAAATATACATAAGACACAATGGTTTGGATGATGGAATTTAAATTATCTGGAGGGACTAGGGTAAAGAGCTAATATTGATCTGTTTATAAAACCAGAAGGTTAGTTCCAAATAATAAAACCAATCCTATTGCTTACTCCTTTTAATTTTATTGTTTTGCATTTGTTTAATCAAATCCTAAAGTGAGCAGCAACAAAGGGAAAAAAAATATTCAGTGGTTATTCAACTGGATAGAAAAAGAAAACAGTGGACCATATTTCTTCTGAAATATGCCTGCTTATTAATGTATAAAGAGGAGTGTTTCATCAGAACGAGCAAATAGTAGATCGCAGACCACTATTAGATCACCAGCCAGTTTCCAGTGGACAACAACAGCTGATTATGGGAATCTTAACAAAGAATATCTCATCTCAACAAGAAAAGGCAACAGTGCCTTTTGCTCAGAATAAATTGGCTGAGATTATTGTCTTAATTGTTAAAGAGATTCTTAGAATTTCTTTTTGGTTTGTAAATTTAAAACACATTGTTGGCTGTAGATCATGTAGTAAAGTAAATAGACTGATCAAGATTAAGTGTGTGTTGGGGGAAGTTTGATATCAAAATGGTTAACGTTGAATGAAATATTAAGAGGTTATGATGCATGTAATACTATCCAACCAACAAAATGAGACATGAAATATCATCTTTCTTTCCTGTGTATCCTAGAATTTCACTGTTTTTTAAAAGATAGTCTATAACATGTGGTTCAGATAAACATTCCTCTTGATTTATGGGACAATGTACTGCTTTTATCCAAACATGAATTGCACACAGATCTTTTATGTTGAGTTTGAAATCTTTGAAATTATAAAAGAGTATTGCTAAATATCTGGGTAACGTATGAAATTACATAGTTTAAAAACATCCCAGGAATGCAAGTTTCATTATCTTTACCTTTGGTAAAATTGTATCCAATTCCCCAAATGTCAATTTAATGTACGTTCTTATAGATTCAATCAGATATTGTTCAATCCCATGAGTTTTCTTCTCTCATGCTGGCAAACAACTGTTTACCAATTTGGATGAAAACACAATTTTATTTACTTCATTTTTTTATAAGAACTTGCTTTCAGCAAAACTTGGAATAAAATATCATATATTTTATTGAATGTTGGGAAAATTGAGTTATATCATAAAAATACTATGATGCTTCAATTTTGTTTTAAATTTCAAAGATTGTGACTCTAAAACCATATTATATATTTCTATATTTGAAAAACATTCATACTTATTACTATTGCTAATTTCAATGTAGTTCTTTCTACTCTTTCTCCTTACCTCCTATTCCTTGTACTTTAATCCTGCTTAAATAGGGATTAATCTAATTATTAAAGTAAATAGAAAGTAATCTAATAATTCATGGATTGTATTGGCAACTTTTTAAATACAAAAGGTTACATAAGGGCTTGAAGATGCTTTAAATGTTATTCCATAGTTGTGGTTATATATAGTTAGAAGAATATAATTATGTCTCCATTCACAAGAAATATATTTCCAATGTTTATGTACAGCTACCTCCTGGAATACAACTGATCCCGGACCTCCATGCTTTTCGAAAGGCCCTGAAGACTTATTTATTCCAACAAGCTGGCCTAGCTTAAATGGTTTTAATGGGGTTTTTAAATTTTCAATTTTATTGATTCTGGGTTTTAAATTGGGAACTTTTTGATTTTGCAGATTTGGGATTTTAATTTGGAAATGTCGATGATTTAATTTATTTTGGTTTTTTCTTAACTTTTGTACTATATGTGTTTTAAGTTTGGCTGTCCACCGCCTAAGTCCCCCTGGGGAGAAAGGTGGTATATAAGTTGAATTAAATAAATAAAAATAAATAAGATATCCAGCCATGGGCATCTTTGCCCAGGTTGTATCCTTCTAAAAATCTTCTAGTTGAAGATCCAAATCATGTGTCCAGTATACATAGAGTTACAAATTCAGTGCCATAATTTATAAAAAGTTACATCAAGGTTGATCATTTTCAACCACCTTCATTTGCAAAGTGGAATAAAGAAATTGGATGGATGAAGCTTGTTTCTGTCTCTTCATTTTCAGAAAGCCACACTATTTAATTCTGAGATGTCAGATTACTTTGAAAGAATGAAAAGCAGAACTCATAAAGCTGATGACAAATACACAGACAACTCCCATATATGAAACCCATTTACTGTACCTAGTTTCTGTATTATAGAGATTAGTGTGGCTACGTAAAGAATTCAGAGAATTATACACCTTCAACACAGATTTACATTATCCCTTCTCAGTAATGCAGACCTGTCAATTTGCACCAAAAAGCGCTTTCAGAATGCCAAAAGCAACAAGTCCCTTCACCTGAGTGATTATTAAGTTTATTAGAAGCTTAACCTAGTTCTCATCTGCTAAGAAAAGCAAAGTACAGCTTGATTGGAGGGTTCTTTGGATACACAGAAACCGAAAGGTTTGCTGAACTTGAGAGAATCTCCATTTGAAGACAATGGAACCTCTTTTCAGGAAGAGGTTGCCTAGGAAATAACCTTTTCTGGTGATCATGATGGATATTGAGTTTAATGAACTAGATGATGAATGCTCAGCCTCATAAAAGAGTTTATCTGAATGCACAGGTGCATGAAGAGACAATAGCATGCAAGGGTATGCTGCCAAAGCCTAGGAGAAGATCAAAGAATAACTGATGGATAAAAGCACCAAGTCAGGACATGAACTCGCCTGATCAACAATTGCCCAAGAACAGCCACACCACACTCCAAACTACATTCTAAATTTTTAACGATGTTCTTAGCAAGATTGATGAAAAGTAGCTGGTCAGAATCCAACGCGTTTTGGTTATAACACAGGAGACAAAGAGGAACTCTTTATACAGTTTGTGTGTATGTATGAACACACATAAGGGGTGTATGTGTAAAGCATGAAGAAATTCTCTAGTTTATTTGTTGCTTTTTATCTGCTCATTATTATTATTTTTTTACCCTAGGAAATCTTTCTGGAATCAAAGATTTAAAAACCAACTTTTGGTATCTATCTGACAACTAATATATATGTTATCTGTTTACCTTAATTGGAAAAAAAATTGCTAATCAGTAATGTCTATCTCTAATTTGCTCTTCTACAATTGGCTGTAAACAAATAGCTTAAAAAAGAAAGGCCATTTTCCTCTTTGAGTAATATTATTTGCTTGGCAAAAGGCAGACAGAGAGCAAATCTGTAAATCAAGTAAATATGATAAATTAAAAAAAAAAGATCCACAGTAAAATATATGTGAAAAACCCATTGGCATTGAAAATGAAAATAAGGTTAGGGTTAGGAATAGGGTTAGGATTAGGGTAATGTCTGCTTGAAGTCTTGCCTGAAATCTAATGCTAGTGATAGGATTTTAGCGGTTTTCTAAGGAAATTGTCAGTGACAGCTTTTCTCTCGGAGTTGTTTTTGGTCCACAGTAAAATACATGGGAAAATGCTATTTTCATTGAAAATGAACTAGGATTAGGGTTAGGGCTACATCTGCTTGGACACATGGCTGAAAAGTAATGCTAGGGATAGTTTCTGAGACATTTTCTAAGGGAAGTGACAATGATAGCCTTTCGTTCAGAGCTGTTTGTGGTCCGTATTAAAATACATGGGAATATCCCATTGGCATTGAATATGAAAACTAGGGTTAGGGTTAGGATTAGTCTACTTGGAGTCATTGCTGAAATCTAATTCTAGGGATAGATTCATAGTGCTTTTCTTAGGAAAGCACAAGTGACAGCTTTTCTTCTGGAGTTGTTTGTGATCCACAGGGAAAATTCCAATACCATTGAAAATGAACTAGGTTTAGGGTTAAGGGTTACGTAGATCTTAACACTCCAAAAGCCTCTCTAGAAACATTAAGCAGCTAGTATACTCATTTGCAATGTTGATCTCCATGAGCCTTTAGAAACAGAATAACTATCTGTCGTTGAAGTAGCTTCATCATCTGATCCTTTCAGATGAGCTAAAATCTTGGACTATCAGGGTCGAAGTCATGTAGAAGTTTATATATGCCTCAGAACTTCATCCTAATAGAGACATCAATATTGTGGGTTATGTAGACTAGCTCTTCATAAATCTCACCAACAGGATGTTTAGCAAATAGGACAAAATCCTCATTTTTTTTCCCCCAGATATGAAGATGTGGCCTGAAAGGACTATTGGTAAATACATTTCTGGATTTCTTCTACTGTCCTACCTGAAATAAAACCTGAGACCTTTTTGCCTCTATAATATTCGCTCTATGAATTAGCTATGACCTCTTCTTAATCTCAGAACAGGTCTCTTAATAACTTAATAGTTTGTTACTGCTATTATTAATAAGCTTCATTGTTTCCATTTGTCATATGTTGTTAGTGCTTTAGTTTGATCTTTGGTCTATTTTATATCACTTTCTTGTTTTGCTCTAAATTGTTCTGAAGACCATGGTGGTGAAAGAGCAACAAATCCATACAAATTGAAATCAAAAGAGAATTTTACCATCTGAGCCTGGGATTTGCTAGAGTAGATGAATTACATTCCTTACAACGTTTATTACTGAAACAAGTCTGAGGCATGTTTGAACATAAAATCATTAATCCACAGAAACACTACAAAAGTATGAAACTTGAATAGTAATCTATTATTTTTCCTTTGGCTGTCAGAACAGACAAAATACATAGCCATGTATCTTGTACATGCTTAAAATATATTCATGCACACAGATAAAAGCGCAAATAAACAAGGAAAATAGAACAACTGAAGATATTACGTTAAAAAATTGCCTTGTATACAGTTCTCAGCCATCGTATCTAAAATACTTTGAAATGGGACCCTAAATATAGTATATGGTTTTGCCTTTATTCATTTTCATTAATTAATTAATTAATTAATTAATTAATTAATTAAATTTTTATACCGTCCTGTGCACCGCGCTGAGGGACTCAGGGCGGTGCACAGCCACAATAAAACACACATATCCATAAAATTTAAAAACAGTTTGAAAACATATTAAATAATTTGGCCCCTATATTATTAAAAAACTACAACAACCATTAAAATTCATGTTTAAACCAGCCATGTTTTCATTCTTTGTATTCGGTTTTCCTTTACCATAATTTCACTCTTGGGATTATTTAATTGATTTCTCACTTATTGACCTATCTCTATCTTACTATAAGATGCTACATCCAGTAATTAATAACTTAAATAAATAAATTTAATTTGCTTATTTATTTAATTAATATAATAATTCTATTAAAAATAAATAAATCTTCCACAGATTTTTCAAGATGAGAGAATAGTATTTTTTATTTTCCATGAGGTGAAAAATGGAAAATACTCATGACTGTATTATAGTAGGAAGCAGCTGAACAACTTGTCCACGTTCAGAAGCAGGATAAATAACATTTAGAAGACTACAAGCCTGTAAGGTGCACTGAAAACTCAAAAAGGCAGGAAGGGAAGCAGAAGAATGTAACGTCAAATCATTTTCGAGCTAGCACCAAGAAAGTTGTATTCCTGTAGTTACCAGGCATTGAGCTCAAATTCATTTTTACCTTTACGCACAAGCCAGTTGTGGGTTTCAGAATTTTTTACTACTGGTTCTGTGGGTGTGGCTTGGTGGGCATGGCATGGCTTGGTAGGCATGGCAGGGGAAGGTTGCTGTAAAATCTCCATCCCACCCCACTCCAGGGGAAGGAAACTGCAAAATCTCCATTTCCTCCTGATCAGGGAAGGAGCAGATCAGGAGGCAGAGAATAGATGGGGGCGGGGCCAGTCAGAGGTGGTATTTACTAGTTCTCTGAACTACTCAAAATTTCCACCACTGGTTCTCCAGAACTGGTCAGAACCTGCTGAAACCCACATCTGGCACAAGCGTAGTATGATCTAGAAGTGGATATCTTGCAGCAATGGATTAGGAATGAATGGACGAATAAGTAAAATAAATGTTCCCCTACACTGAGCTCAATGTTTGGTGATTTCACATATGTCACTTTCTTGTCAACAATACATAAGCGCTTTGCTGTTAGCTGATGCTGGAATTTTTGATGTGAAAACAATGTTCTAAAAACAAACATGGCTAGAAGTGTGCAGATCTTGATAATCACAGCAATCATATTGAGAATATAATCTGAACTAGAGCTTTATTTCAGACTGGTTTTCATATAAATAGTACAGGTTAGAAGGCTGGCCCTAAAGGTCCCCCAAATTCAGTAGCACAAATGCTTTTATAAACAAAACAAGAACTGCAGCAGGAGGACTACAGCTGATTGAAGGATGGGGAGAGAAAGAAAGAATGAGGAGAAAGGGAGAAAGAAGAATTCAGTGAACAGGATGGAGAGAACAATTTTTGGCTGGGAGGGAGTGTTCAAGTATTCAGAAGACTAGGTAAGACTTCTGAGATTACATCCTGCTCATAGCCCCTTCAACATTGACTTGTTTTATATGCTCCTGCATAGCTCTTTATGATAGCACAGGACACAAAACAGTTCTCTCATGATCATTTCTCTCACTCATTTGCTTACTTACCATATTTCATTTCACAAAAGGAATAGTAGTTTTTTTTTCTTACCCTGATGAAAAGGATCTTCTCTCCAACTCTGTACCTTCCCTGAGAAAGGCGCTCCACACAAAATTTACTAGGGCATTTACAAGGAGGGTCTTCAGAAATATGTTTGACCTGAAAACAAAGTTATAATTTCAATGTATCTTCTGCATTATTCTTCTATTATCTCAGATTATATCCAGACTCCTCTGTCAGAGATGGACTGATTTCCAGACTTTTCTAAATTGTACATCCTTCTGTATTTATAGTCTTCACATTCCTACATTTTCCAACACAGGGATTTCAATAGACATACCCACTGAGTTACAGGACCTCTTCTTTGGATACAGATAGTTAATATAACATTACTCTGCCTTGTTCCTATTACAAGGAAGGTTAAGAATTAAGTCTCTTTCTCTTATTTTAGTCTGCTGTATTCCTCCCTACAGTGGCCTTCTGGAAAGAGCTAAGAGAGCTATTAAATGGGAAGTGAATTAGAACTGTCTCATCTACCATTTTATAATCTGATTACATCATGTCCTGTTACTTCCTTAACATCTTGACTTCCTCCATAATTTTCATCTAGAACAAGAGGCCAAGTGGTATTCAAAAGTGAGGAATACTAACTTGTTGCATCCTTTCAATAGCTTCCCTGCAGATTTCTCAAACCCTGAACTTTAACTGCCCTAACTTTGTTGCTAATAATATATGAAAAATTATTTACATCTCTGCCTCTCAATCCAAAACATTATGTGCCATTACATTTTGTATTATTAATATTTATAATAAACAGTATCCTTGAGGTCTGGTCATTTGTTCAGGAATGCAGATTTTTGTTAATGCAATTAGTTAATTCAAGTTTTTTCAGTAGGAGGTGTTCACAGAACTGATTAAATATTGCTTCTGGAATTATTTTGAAGTGTGCTAAACCACACTAGCTACATACATAGAGAGAAAGATCTTCTTGCTCATTATTTTGAGAAAGACCTAAATTTCTACTGGGGTTCTACTCTGTGGATGTCTCTGGTTTTATGTATTTAATTTAAATGGTTAAAACTAAATTGCCACTAATTGAAATTCAAAATGTAACTTGTTCAGCCTCAAGGGTTGGAGTATACTTATATACACATGGGAAACATGCATTTGTACAATTCCAACTTTACACACACTGAAACACATACACTGATATATACTCATAAGTAATTCAACACTTTCCTGAACATTGTATATTTTCACCCTCAGATGACCCAACTGGATAGCAGACATGAGGCTGCTGGGCTTTCTGCCATTAATTTCAGGAAAAAATAATTCAACTAATGATTTCATTCAGCTGTTTCTTTTGTAATCATGTTGATCATCTGGTGATGGGAAGCATAGCAAAGTCTTCTAGAGTGCCTTTATATCCAAGGTCTGCATGTGGCTCCAAGAATAGAATTTTCCCAGCTTTGTTTTATATATATACACCATTATCGTGTTAGACATCCATGAGAATCAGAGCTGTATATGGAGGTGGTAATGTATTAAAGTACAGTAACTCAGTTTTGATATTTAAATTTAAAGAGCCACCATGGCGCAGTGGTTAGAATGCAGTACTGCAGGCTACTTCTGCTGACTGCTGGCTGTCTGCAGTTTGGCAGTTCGAATCTCACCAGGCTCAAGGTTGACTCAGCCTTCCATCCTTCCGAGGTGGGTAAAATGAGGAACCAGATTGTTGGGGGCAATATGCTGACTCTGTAAACTGCTTAGAGAGGGCTGTAAAAGCACTGTGAAGCGGTATATAAGTCTAAATGCTATTGCTAAATACAGAATGAACACATAATCTTTCACATACTTAATTTTATATCTAAGCTTTAGATACTACCAGGCAAACCGGTAGTAAAAAAAAAAAGCTACTGGTTCAGGTGAACCGGTAGTTAGCTACCGGTTTGGTCAAACTGGTAGTTTAAAAAAGCTACGATCCGATGATCAGCTGTGCCATGCACTTTAGCTTTGCTAGAAAGCAGGATTTCCTGCTTTCTAGCAAAGCTAAACCGTGTGGCACAGCTGATCGTTGGATTGTAGTTTTTTTAAACTACCGGTTCAACTGATAGCTGAACCGGTAACTTTTTAAATGCGCAGTGCACATTTGGTGCACACTGCACATGCGCACGCATTATTTAATGTGCATGCATGTGCACAGCATGCAGTGTGCATGCGCAGCCAGTGAACTAGTAGCAAACCAGTTCAGATTTCACCACTGCTGTTCAATGGTAGCTTTCCATACTGTTTAAGTATTTTGTGTTGCATATTCTTCCCCCTGATGACCCACCCATATAATTGCATTAAATTCACAATAAGTTGGGGTCTACTATTTTAGAAACCAGAAGTAGGTAAAACACTATTGAGCTGTGCTAATGTTTAGTATAACTAGAACTTCCTATGAACTGAAAGAACAGAAACTTCATAGCAAACAAAAAGTTTTAGTTGACTAAATTCTAATCTGATATTCAAGTACTACTGTGGATCGGCATGTGGATGAATAATGTCTACATAACACAGTGTTCCGTGATGAAAATTGACCCAATCTGTTCATGTCAAATAAAACAATGAAGATTGTTCATCTTCAAGATTGTTGAAGATGAAAACATTTCATCCACTTCAGCTTAATACGCTAGAGACCTTTGTAAATCTAGTTCATAACCCAACAATGTGTAAAGGAAGATGGAGAACAAGATAAAAAATGTTGCTAAAAAAAAATCTATTAAGGAAAGATAGTATTTTAAACTTTCTTGCATTTTTTTTAAAAAAACAAATGTATTTCTCAAATAATAAGAATAAAAACAGCTTTATTGGATCAGACTAAAGGTGAGCTAATCCAGTGATCTGTTCTCAATTGCAGCCAATCAAACAATCAACCACATAAGCAGGTCACCAAAACAAATGTTCTATCGCATATTTTATTCGTTCCATTTTAACAAGCCAGAAAATGTGTCTAGTATAAACAATGACTTCACTTTAACTAAACTTGCCCTAAGCTTAACTTAACTGGAGTCTTGCTGCTATCGCAGGGAGGGGATTGATCATCTTGGATTCTTCGTAATTGCTAGAATCTTGTACATTTCAGCAGGTTTCTTTATTTTCTTTTAGCCAAGCAGTTATATAATTTTATAACATGATGAATACGTCCACATAGGGGGCTCCAAAATGTGAGTGTATATGGGAGCAAAGGTGTGCCATTTTGCAGGATTTTCTGGAAGTGAGGCACATAAATCTGATGCCGTTTCGT
Organism: Pantherophis guttatus; assembly: GCF_059756535.1. Taxonomy (NCBI): domain Eukaryota; kingdom Metazoa; phylum Chordata; class Lepidosauria; order Squamata; family Colubridae; genus Pantherophis; species Pantherophis guttatus. The sequence goes on along the minus strand of NC_142063.1, from coordinate 89,438,270 downwards.
AACATTAAAGCTAATGTTGCTTCAATTTATTTTCAAAATCTCATCTCTGAGATGAGATGAAAAAAAATGAAAAAAAAAAGCTGGAAAAAAAACCTAATATGAAGTCCACATACATTTTCAAACAAGTTCATCTGTAAAAGAAAACTGTTGGCATTAGGCATCATTTTTCTAGGTGTATTTGCTTTGAGAATAAAGAAAAGTCTTCTTTTCTTTAAATTGACTTCTTTCCATGATTCCATGACCTAACAAACACGGCAATGTTTCTCCTTTATTCCGTTGCTGTTTTACAAGTGGCATTCCTACCCTGTTTTCCCCAAAATAAGACATCCCCTGATAATAAGTCCAATTGGGCTTTTGAGAGCATGGCAGTAAGGCAAAGTGCTTATTTCAGGGTTCAAAAAAACGTAAGACAGGGTCTTATTTTCAGGGAAACACAGTAGTATAGTAACAACACATAGATAAGATTTATTCTTGATATATAATACATTGTGTGTGTGTATATATGTGTGTGTGTGTGTGTGTGTGTGTGTGTGTGTGTGTGTGTAGGTCTTTGGTTATTTGGGTTTTCTCCCGCGTAAAATTGGAAGTGTCTTGGCGATGTTTCGACAAAGTCTCATTCGTCATCTTCAGGCTAGTGTTTTCGGCTTCGTGCTTCTAGGAGCAAATATTGGTTTGATATGGTCATTTTTGTCTCCCAACAGTGTTAAAATAACATAAAGGAATTTCCTAAAATAATAGCAACCATGGAGGCAGCAGGACCATGCTTGCAAGAACGATGGGACTTACAATGCAACTTCTTAGCAGGCAGTAAATTGGGAAACGCTACCTTATATTCCTGTTTTTCTCCTGCTTTTTTCCTCTCTTGCGAGAATAATGGCTTTTCATTGTTATGCATGAACTTTGCCTCTATTTTTCTCTGACAGCCATAGTAAGAGAGTTTGAAAAGTTAAAGACACAGGAAGGGGGGGGGGAAAGTGCTGACCCTAAGAAAGTTTGCATTTCAACAAATGATACACCAAATTCCATCTGTTCATTATAGCTCTTACGTGGCACAGGGGCTTTTAAGGAGTGCTTTGTAATTCCCCGGTGGCTAGCTACACTTCTACCCTGCGATATAGGAGTTGCCATAGAAACAGGTTCTTTTAAAAGTGCCATTCTTACTTTCCCATTTAACTCTTCGTTCTCTAGAAGAAGGGTTATCGTGTTCTGCTTGTATAAGAGAAGACTGACCTGTGAACTGAACAGCAAGTATTATTCTATTAGGATAAATACCCAGATTAGCTGCATGAAGAACGTCCTAGATTTCAAGAGTGTTTTAGAGAGATGAAAAAGAAAAAGAGAAAACCTTAAGACCCTGAAACCACTGCCAGGTAGATTCAAAACATGGATCTATCATAAGCTCTTAGTCATTCTATTCAAAACTCTGCATGACCTCAGACTCTCTTCATCTCTCCACATAAATTGCCTGTACTTCTCCAATTCCACCTTCCATTTTTCAAAGCTCTTCAGCCTCCCAAAAAAGTATTCCTTGTCATTTAAATGTTCTAAGGTGATCCCTGAACACCTATTAGACATCATATCCTTTAAAATCCTATTCAATACCTTCTTAAAAGAACATTGAAGCACATTTCTTGAGATGCTAACTAGTTATATTGGGCTCATATTGGAAGCCTTCATGTCTCCAGCCAATATGAGCAATGAAGTCTATCACATTTGAATGCCACTAGCTGGGGGAACTGCTTTATACTTCTTGTTAACAAAGTTACTCCATTTCCTTTTTTCTGCTGCTTCTCTTTAAGTCTTCCACAGAACCACCTGCTTTGCATTCTCATGCAAACTGACATAGACAGCAACAGAATATTGGGTTAGATAGTCCAGTGGTATAAAGGCCTGATTCAATGTCAACAAGATAACAAATAATATTAAATAATGAACAAAATCTTAAAATCTCCTTAACTCTAGGGGATGGTGCTTATCTCTGTTTCTTAACTGAGAGACCCAGTGTTGTCTGAAGACATTTCCATGGTAATGTGGCCAGCATTACTATATACTGAGGCACACCGAACACTGTTGCCTTCCCACCGAAATGGTACCTATTTATCTACTCACATTTGCAAGCTTCCAAACTGCAATATAGCAGACACCTTGCTCTCTTATGAATTTTAAAGCACATGAAGAGGTTCTGGGATGAATATAGTGACTAGAATCCTATTACTATGCCTTTCATCTCCAATATCTATATTTCAGGATATTTGAAAAGTGACTCTGTATATATACCTTGAATGACAGAGTCCCTGAATCTTACTGTTATGATCCTTGGTAGAAAACACCCTTTAACATCCTGTGAGAAAATATGTCTTCCTCTTATTCCTTATTCCCTTTCTTTTATAATTTTATTGCATTGTATTTTGTATTTTGTTTGCTCTCACTCTACATCGCTGATGTAATTTGGAATTGGGCAATGCTTCCATTCCATTCTGTTCCATCAGCATGGAGTTAGTAACAAATGGTTCAGTGTTATAAAAAATTCATTGTGCCTTACTGCTATCAACATGTTTTTAATCAATCCCTCATTTGAACTAAATTTCCACTAAGTTCTTACATGTGTTTATTTAGTTTACTACTGTGAATTACTGTTTATATATGTGTGTGTGTGTGTGTGTGTGTGTATGCTATTCAAATCTGGAAAAAAAAATACTTATGAATCAGATGTGTAAGCCTCATATGTGTAGAGCTGCAGCTATCAGAATTCCCAAATAATACCGTCAAATGTTTTAGATTGGAGGAGACTGAAGTTGAATAAATAAGGCTCTAAGAGGTACAGTATAACAAAATAAGACTCTAAGAGGTATAACCAAACAAACTTACTGCATCATCCAGGAGTTTTCCTGTGCTCTTTTTGCCAGGTGACTTTGTTGGGGAAGGGGAAGGAGAAGGAAGAGGAGTCGAAAGTGTCTCTTCTTGTTCAATCTCTTTCTCCAGCTTTATCAATCCAGAAGGCTCTACACCAAACCTTTCAAAAGGAGAGATTGAACCCTGGACTTATAAATCAGTTACATCATATTGACACCAGTTGCTGAAAATTGTAGGGAAAAAACAAACTTCTAAAAATCACATTAGAAATTCTTGCTTAAAATAAATCCCAAGGCTTGTACTAGTTCTGAGAGTAGGCCTGAGGAAAAGCAACTACTGTATCGGTATTAACACAATCTTAACATGATATATCAACATTACCATTTAATTTTGGACTTCAGGCACAGAATCATATTTTATTTATACAGCCCTGAATTTACTGACATAGAGTTTCTGAATTGTTCTTCTTCCTAGAGGGCTCTTCCAGACAATTCCATCACTAGAAATGAACCTTTCCCCTATGACCCCACAATGCCATCACTGGTTGCATGTGATCTAATATAAAGTCAAATGATATAAAGTCAAATGAATACCAGCTTGACTAGCTGGTCAATAGAGAAAAGCTGTTTTGCACCAACCAATGTCACTACTGATTGTTCCAATTTCCAAATGATTTGAAATGGTCAGAAAAATCTGAACCATTCAAGCAAATTGAAATAATAAAGATCTGTGGTTTTAAGGGCTGATCATCCGGATGTACCCTTGGTCAAAAGGCACAACTTACTTACATTGCAGCATTGATTGCATAACTGGTCTTGTTTCATTATACAAAGCTATTGGGCATGCCCCCATTCTTTCTGGGATTAAGGAGCCTTAAGAAGATTTTCCCCTTTCAGATTTTCCAGAAATATTGAGGCTCAAAATTACTAGCCATTATGCAGGCACAAGAAGGAAGACAGGGACATGTTGGAAAAGACAGTGCTACACTATGAGACAGTGGAAATGGGTTTTTTTTTCTAATTTGTAGGGAATTTAGATATATCTAATACAAAAATGTCAGTGCCGTTTGTTATTTAACTTGTTTTATTTCTATTTTAAATTTTGTATTTATATGTTTTATTTCATGGCTGTTCACCGCCCTGAGTCCTTCGGGAGTAGGGCGGTATACAAATTTAATAAATGTAAAAAATGAAAATGAAATGTTATACAGTGCAGATCCAAGTCAAATTTACCTCATTGGCTTTTCTTTTTCTAATTCCAGACCCCAGATTTTTAATAATGCATCTAGTACAGACACACAGATGCTGAGAGGTCGTAAATTATGCTGCTCCCATTGGACCCTGACTATACACTTAGTCATCAGATATAGCTCCTGTGCTCTTCAAGTGAATTTCAAATCCATTTTCTCTTCCACTTCAACATCTTATAATACAATGTATCCTATTTCATGGTTTAAGAGTGCTTTCCCCCAGCTTAGCTGTTACCCTTATTTTGTTCCAGTCCTTTATATTAAATGGTACTACATCTACATATGCTTATATCTTGATACAATCTTTAATGAAGATTAAATTGATATGAAAATTTGATTATTCAACTCTGCTCAATCAATTCTTTTTTTCTTGTAATTTATTACTTTTTAAAAATATGGTTGGATTAGAAACAGTATTAATTTAAAAGTAATGCCAGCGAAGGATAAACTCCTTTATATAGTAATCTTTGTTATATACTTGGTTATATATACCAAGTCATATACTTGGTCTGTTGTGTGGATGTTTGGGTGGTTTAGGGGTAAGGGATTGTGGTGGGTGGGAGTGTGTTTGGGGATTGTTATACGTGTTGGACCTGGTCTTTGGGTGTTAAGTGAATTTTGTTATATGAGTATACTGTGTATACATGTACAATGACAATAAAGTTATTACTATTATTATCTTTAGTGGAAAGGTCAAATGGAGAAGAGTGAGCCTATGGGTGTCCCCAAGAGAGACACAACTTAACTTTCAGTGATAGCAAAGATCACAATAGTTAAAGATATAGATTTCTCAATGGTAATATAAGGCTAAGGAAAAGTATTCACAATGGGAGGATGTGGACAAACGCCTTCAAATTAGAGATTTGGAGACAATAATATAGATGTTTAAGAACCAATCAACCAGTCCTCAAGGAAATTAACACTTACTACCTGATTGAAGCAAGTAGGAGCTCACATACTTTGATCACATAATGCAAATGGATGATGGATTACAAACAATTATTATGTTTGCCAAGATGGGACAATGTAGAATAAAATTGATAGGCAGGATGACAGATATTTCTCTGGAAGAGCTCTAGACTGTCATCAGATAAAGGTCAAGACACAAGATATGTGTCCATACATCACCAGGAATCAATAGCAATTAACTATAAATTCTGGAACTTGCAAGCCTAATGGACCTGGAAGGAAATTGTGTAATAGGGAGGAGTTTCTCACTTCATATCCTTCTGAGAATTAATATTCTTTATTGTATGTCCCTCTAGGGATCTAAGAGACATCTCTGAATTTTTTTTCCTTCCCTTTTGAGTTCCCTGTAAGTGCAAAATGATGGAAGTATTCCATTCCATAAGATGCCTCCATTCTGTTTGGAATTCCATGTTCTCTATATGAAAAACCTTAATTGCCTAAAATACCTTTAGTGAAAAGGGTAGGGTACACAAGTTTATTTCCCTCAGGGAGATGATGGCCACAAACAAAAACCCAATTTTTGCCCACACCTGATTTTCTCAGTCCGGCATGGCAGCTTTAATACAGCAGTTTTTTAATGTAAAAAGGAATTATTTTAAAGCAACGGGTTTATGTAGCCATCTTACCATATCTATATTTTACTGAACCTTATACATTTAGACTGAGATTAGCCCTGGGTGGGCAGACTGTCATTCATGATTTATCTTGGCAGGCATACCTTTTGCCTTCCTCACAGCATTATCTTTTGGTCTGTTTGTATTTCTATTGTTGGTTAATATTATCTGCTGTTGTTTCTGTCAAATATTTTCACTTGAAGTACTAAAGGCAATGGGGGTGGCCCCCTTTTCCCCTCAGCATATACATGGCATATACAAGACTTCAGCCCACCACGGGAGCTGGCATGCCTGCAAAATTCTTACATCAAAAGTTGGGCATTTGTCGAGATAATGGTATGAACTCTTATTACTTCCCTATCCAGTCTGGAACAGTGTTATCATCCATGGCCCAATGTTTGAAAGTTTGCTCTGTGTTCTTTCAAACTTTGGAAACATTAAAAAGTCAAGTTGGGTTTATTTACTTATTTACATTTACTTTGCCTCTCCATCATTTCTGCTCCTTTTTCCTAGCTTTTTGCTGTTAGCACTGTAACAAAATTTCTTTTTCATCTCCTGTCATTAATGGGTTAACTACTTCGACACAAAATAAGTCAAAAGTTGTCTCAACTTGGTTTTATTTGTGCTGGAGTAGACTGAAAAAAACACAGTCCATATGAGAAGAGAATGACGATGATGATGCAAAGAGAGATTACCATATTACTGTTTACAATAAGGACCCAAAGCAAAATGATCCCAGTTATTGAAGCAAATACTCTGACTTGAACACATCAAATACTCTATGGAGGGATCAGTCCTCTATAACAGATTTGTTTTCAGGTTGATTTTTTCCCCCAGCTTTTTGAAATGACATACAAGCTCTATCACTTAAAAAAAAAAAAAAAAAAAAAAAAAAACACCACCTTGACTGTTTTGTTTGAACAACTGCCCCCAATATGCTCTACATGTTCTAATAGTTGGACCTTTGCCTTGACCCAGACTAGTATAAATGTTAGTTTGACAGTGCACTGAACCACTAATTCTCTCCATTTCTCCTGCTGCCAAGGGTGACATTCTTGCTCATTCTTTAAATAAGTTTGCCTACCTGGCTGCAATCCTTCCAAGTTCAAGCAAACAAAGGCACACTTCTCTGGGCTGCTTGTGGAGGACTGTAAAAGCAAATTAGAGACAAAAAATATTTATGGGAAAGGCATTTGAAGCACTTGATGATACATGCTTGTAATATGTTGAATACTAAACTACAGGATTGAATGGCTGACATAGATAAATGACAGTAAGGCTCAGTGGTGAAATTTACATTTTTTTACTACCGGTTCTGTGGACATGGCTTGGTGGGTGTGGCTTGGTGGGCATGGCAGGGGAAGGATACTGCAAAATCTCCATTCCCACCCCAGTCCAGGGAAAGGATACTGCAAAATCCCCATTCCCTCCCACTCCTTGGGGAAGGATATTGTAAAAACTCCATTCCCACCCCACTCTGGGACCAGAGGTGGTATTTGTCGGTTCTCCGAACTACTCAAAGTTTCCGCTATCGGTTCTCCAGAACCTGTCAGAACCTGCTGGATTTCACCCCTGGTAAGGCTACAACAGTTTATTGAAAAATTAAGATCCTGGACAGCATGTGCTGTTTTAGAAGAAGACAACTGTTGTCAGATGACATCTGATGTGAAACATGCAGGCTTCATTTAAAGACAAGAAATTAATAGGTTTTTTTTAAATCCCTCTATTCCTCAGTAAATTGATGTAAATGATTAATTCATTAATTAATCATTATGAGTAAGTCATTTTTTCCTTCCAGAGTGGCAGCCCAAAATTAAGATTCTTAGATATTTCAAATAAACAAAGGATTGTAGAATAAAATTCAAAGGTGCTAATGGATTTAGTGATTTCAACAAATTATATGTATGCAGTTTGTTTGTTTTTAAAGTTATAGATCACAAACATATAACTAGTCACTTTTTGAAACATAATGTACATTAAACAGGTTACAACTAATAAGATCTTTACAGAAATGAAGGAGGGGATTTGGAGAATAAAGTGTGTTTGAAATAATTTAGTTTGGCACAGGACCATTTCAAAGTTATATTCTTTGGTTCCCAAAGTATAAAGATAATTGCTTTTGCAAACTTAAAAGCTTTGTTCAGGCAGCTAAAGTTTTATGGAATAGCATGTGAAAAAAAAAAATCACCAATTTGCTTCTCACTGACATTCCATGCCATAGCTTTGAACTCTGTATGATTTGATGAGTTGGCACCAATTACCCTACTAAGGTCAAAATGGGAATAGTCCTTGGAAACTGACTCACATGGGGCATATAAATTAATGTACATATTAAAATACTCTTAACATAAATTAATTCTGAAATATCCTATGGGATATTTTTTTTAAAAAAACTATTCAAATTTTTAAAGCAATATAACATTTCAAGAAATGCAGAGGTGATAACTGGACAATATGAAGAAGTGAAAGTTGGTTCCTACAAAAGTGTTCATTTGTGGATGCAAATTAATTTGTTTCTGTGCATCTGGCTACATCTCATTTCATGATGAACAATGTCAAACAGTGAAACGGTTATTAAAGCAAATAGGACAATATAGACAACATTCAACCATTTAAAAAATGTCATGCTATATTAAGAATGTGATGCCATAGTGTATATGAAAGCAAGACTATCATTTCTGATTTTCTAGAGAAGCTCTTGAACAAAACAAGTGGTGAGAAGAATTATTATTATAGAAATGTATACTTACTGTTTTGCATTTTGTGGAACTAGAATTACTGTTTCTATCTATGAAATGCCCTAATCTTTAAAAGCTAAATTACATTATTCTTATCTTCCTTGTTATTAGGCATATTAAATTAAAAAGTACCTTCTTATGATTTTGACAAAACTTCAAGGACAATTGTAGTTACAAACAAATAAAAATGTGGTACATATGCAAGTTATACAGCTATATTCATGGAAATAATTACTTTCAGACGTACTTGCTCTTGTTACACACTCAGGTATATATTGAAAAAAAAATATGTACAGTTTTCAGCTTAATTACCAAAAGGATTTTAGCTTTGTATATTCAAAAATTAAAGATGTGCTATAAAAATATAGTGTTAATACACTATGTAGAAAGTAGGACAATTAAAAGTAATGAATAACCCAGAAACCCAGTAAGGTTAATTAGGTCATGTCAATTAGTGAAGGTAAAAGCAAATTAATTGTTAAATTAGGAGACAGAAGATTGTTTATTACTTAGAAACATCATTTAAATCATACAACCAGCAAGGAGGAGTTTGCCTTCAGGTTGAATGAGATACTCGTTTTAGCCCAAAACCTAGTATGTAGAACTGGGTATCTTTCAATCCTTAATGATTATTTCCTATGAAACCTTCATTTACCTCATATACAGTATACAGTATATTGTATATGTCATATACAGTATATTGTATATATCATATACAGTAAAAATGCTTTCTTGTATTCAGTCTTCAACACTGATTAAAATCATCATTATCAATATGTTCTACTGGCATTAAAAACACACATTGCAAATAATCTATATCAGTTGTGGGTGACTAACTTTAAATAACTAAAGATTAATTGTTTATGCAATTACACAAATAAAAATGTACAGTAAATAAATCACAGTAAGAAACACAAAACTGTGAATAGTTCAAGCAAACTTTGTGAAAGACACAGACAGAATAAAAAAAAAGACTTATTCTGATGCAACTGGGAGGGAGGAGAATTAGTTAACTCATTTGCTGCTTTGGAAAGCCACTCGCTGAAAAGACCTCAGTCTGTCTTTGCCACGTACCAAAACTGAGACTCCTAAATTGCACTTTCAAAAAATTACATTAAAAATATAATTCCAAAGCAAAGGCCCTGGATTAATCAATCAGTTTGGTCACCACAGTAAGAAATGGAATACACTTCTACTCATAAGTGAGTTTCACAATGGGCAGAACTTCCAAAGGATATAATTTGAAGTTTTAGACAACAACAATATGAAGCAAACAACTGACAATTGAGAAAATGTCATTGCATCCTAATGATAAATGCACACTACACTCTTACAAATTTATAAGGCACCAAATAAGTAATAAATAAGTAATAAGTAGATAAGTAATAAATTACTATTTATTACTCTTATTTTTATTTTACAGTGTATTTCTAACCATAAGCCTAGGATTAGGTGCCGTGCAAGGTGGAATAACAAAGTAAGTAAATCTAGGCCCTTTAGATTCAGTGTCACTCCCACAGGATAATTGCTATATCAGTGGACCATCACATATGATTGGAAGACATAAGAGGTTGGAAATAAGTCACAGTTGCAGAAAACTGATAACTCATGATGTAGATTTTATTCCAATGTTGTAAGACTGAAAATGATACAGCATAAGGGGTGGCCTTCTGAGTGGCTTTTTAGTTAAAGCAGACTGTAAATGAGAACCAGGTCCATTTATGTAGTAAAAGTCCTGCTGTGTGTTGCATCAAAATGAGTCTGAATCAATCATATGTAGGTATGACATAGGTATGCATAAGTGTCACAAGAACTAGTGATGGAGGAAAAAAATATTGTGAAGCACTCCAAAAATAAACCACATATATTACAGCATGCTTAGCATAGCTAAAAAGCAAACCCTTTTCTTGCTCAGTAGATTCCTTGAAGAAAAAGATGAAGGTTCATTGCCTCCATATCCTATAACCATTAAACAACATAGGACAGTCACACTTATTTGAAAATAGAGCATTGCATGTTTACAAAACAAGTGCACACAGAACCATTGATTGTCAGTTAAAAATGCCATTGTACTTTAAAAAGGAGCTTTGGGCAGTAGATAGCAACCACCCACACAATACTCAAATTCCTCAGTTTGCCAAAAGGAAAAAAAAAAGTTTGAACCATAAACAATAAGTGAAGTATAAGAAATCAAGCTCTTTTTCTTTGCTTTTGCTTTGTTTGCTTGCAATATTACAAGTGGGAGTTGTGTAGGCTGACCTGCAGCTCCCTGTTCCCTATGCCAACAGGATTAATGATGAACAGGGAAAGATAGGCATTTAAAACCAGACAACAAATGCTACAAGGTAAAACTCTTCTAAGTTTTAGATCTGCAATAAAATATATTCAATTCTGTTGTGTAACAAGTGCCACCGGCAATTGAAAAAAGTTAATGGAGTTTTACAGACTGTTCTCATCTTAACTCCCTCTTAATCCCATTGATTACAACACTTTTCTTGTCTAAAGCATCATTCCTTTGCCTTTGTCTTGGCGTCGGTGACTTTGAAATGCCAGTGACTTGGTTCTTTGTCGTGCCCTTCAGATATTCAGTAAAGAACTCTCATAATTTGTCACCAATTATGACAGCTGGACCTAATGGGACATGATTACATATCTAAATAGACTGAACATCACTTTTAATGTGTACATTTCATCTATCAAGGCATTTCAATCAGATCATAAATTTCTGAAGAATACATAAGCAGAAGACCTATCTATCGTAAGAACAAATGCTAGAGTAAATCCCATGCTGTGTAACATCCAAAATATACCCGGCATCAGTGGTTTGGAAATTATATATGTTTAGTGGATGCATTTTGATTTTCATTTATTTCAGTGCATTTACTGCACAGCGTATAGACAACTACAGCTACATTGATACAGTCTTCAGATTACTTTGAATAGGAACATATGGAATATATTCTACTGGGCAAATGTCAATGTAACACTGCCAGAGAAAAAGATAGGTGTCTCCCTGGAGTTAGTTTATGAAATAGAAAAAACAATTGAGGCAATTGCTCCCTACCCATTTGATTTTCTAAAGAAAGCTGCAATTTATGTGTGAAATAAACCTACAATTTTTCTCAGGTCTGCCATAGTGAAAGCTCAATGGCATGTTTTAACAAAGTGTTACACACAGAGGCAGACAACACATGGAGTTGGAGTCTAAAATTTGTAATTAGTTCCTTACTTCCAGGGGCATTTAGCACCTATTTTTCTGGATCTGTTTATTTGTTCATTCTTCCCAAGATATCTCTGGAACTCACTTCAACCTTGCCTCAAGGTGCAATTCAAATTAAAATCAAACCAAATCAAACCAAACCCTATATTTGCACATTCTGGAAAGAGGGAAGGAGAGGGAATGCTCCTAGTTCCTCTCTGATTCCCACCTAACAACAAACTTTCTTGTGTGACCTGATAGTAACCTCATTTACAAACCCAAGAATGCCTTTAAGAATAAGTTGGCCAGAAAAACAAACTTTTAATGCAAACAATATGCAAAGAAATAATTTGTAAAAGAAGCTCAGGGCCCTGATTATTTAAACAATTCTATAATCCGCAAAGAGATTATTTTAGTTGCATCTTTGGTCACAAAAGATCTTTTAAAGAAAGTAATTTGTCTAATTGAAAGGATATGTGGCCAAACAGATCACATTCCATAAAAGTAACAGGCTATGATCTGAACCAGTCATGCTGACTTAAGCAATTACAACAACTGCTTTTAATTTTTATGCATATGGCACATACTGTAGGACCTTTCATAATTTCCTACCCTGTCATGAGTTACATTCACTTCATTTGAGTAGAGTTATGTGTGTTGTAGCATGTGTTATGACAGGGAAAGCACAACATACTTTCTAAATTGGGTATGGCTAATATAAAGGCACAAAGATGTCAATTATAAGACAAAAGGGCCTTTTATACCTCTCTGTTCAGGCTTCACCTCAAATGTTGTATCAATGCACGTTAAGTGATCTCAGCCCTTTCTTTTCTCTCCCTGAAATAAGCAGAATTATTCATAATTACAATAAAACAAGCAAGAAGCCCATATTCAGAATCTATGATTTATCCCAAGAATGCAATTAAGAGGCCAAGACGAGCAACATTGAGATATAAATGTAAATCAGCCCAATGTCCTTTTTTATTAAATTTGGACAGCACCGTTATGGCCATATTTCTTGCATGAACTTCAGCTTCACAAGTATCTAATTGATGGAATGTGTGAATCTGCCCCTCTAATAATTAAGGCATACACTGAATATCACTCTCAGAAGAAGAAAAAAGGCAACAACAAATATTACAACATAATTGGCAGTTATTTCTGACTTGAGACATCTAGAACACTGAGATTCATTAAGTAGATCCAGATGCAATTAGTGGCTGGGATTGGAATCAGTCATCTACCATAAGAACTATACAAGTAGTCCAGGGGTGGGTTCTACTTACCTTTACTACCGGTTCACAGGGGGGCCGTGCACGCTCTTCTGCACATGCGCAGAAGCGTTTTGGTGACATTGGGGTTGGTGGGCGGAGCCTCCTGCCAGTTTTACTACCGGTTCTATAGAACCAGTGCGAACTAGGGGCAACTCACCACTGAGGTAGTCCTTGATTTACAACTACAATTGAGACCGCTATTTCCTTTGTTCTCGCAAGGTGGTTGTTAAAGGGACTTGTGCCTGATTCTACAATCTTTATTGCCATGATTACTGCAGTTGTGAAGTAAATCACATGGTTGTTAAGCAACTCTGGCTCCCTCTTCCAATGACCTTGTTTACTGGAAAATGGCTGTCAAAGTTGTAAACGATGATCACACAACACCAGGATGCTGCAACTAACTGTATTGTAAATGCATGCTGGCTACTAAGCACCCAAATTTTGATCATGTGACCATGAAGACTGCTGCAACAGTTTTCAGTGCGAGAACCAGTTGTAAGTCACTTTTTTTCTATGCTGTTCAGTTGCAACTATGAACACTCACTAGTCAAACAGATGTAAGTCGAGAACTAGTTGTATACAGTGTCGGACTTTTCCTTGCCTATTCTAGACTAAAAGCCATGTTGGCAAGGACTCTAGAATGAAGTGGTTTTGACAAGTAGATTTATTTAAAAAATAGTAGAAATGACATTCAATAAAGAAATCTGGAAACTGCCAAGTACAGAATGCAAGCCCTAGTTAAAATGAAGTAAAGTTCCATTTTTGAGCCTCTTTTTCCTTCCTGTGCAGTGCATACTTTGGAGAGGACAAATTGTGTTTTATTATATTAGATGACACCTTGGGCTGTTTTGTTTAGATCTAGCATAAACCTGCCTCTAACGGCAGAGGTTCCAGGCTCAATCTTTCCAATTCCCTGCATAAATATGTAGTCATTGAATCCATTAATACCATATCTTGCAAGTGGGAAACACTGACACAATGAGATAAATGATCAACATAATGGCAGCCCTAATGCCATAGCTTAATTATTGAAAGCAAGAGCCTCTTACAAATCTATGCAAAATCATTCAGAGATTTATCATTTAAGCCCTCCCTTTCTTCCATCCATTAGTTACTGTGGGACAAGGCTGTTGAAAAGGATTAGATTAATCAAGACAATGTGGGACATGAGCACAGAAAACAAGACAGGAACTAAAAGAGGAATTAAAACAAGCAGCTTCTATGCCCATTACCCATCTTCACACTTTTTTCATACCTCTTCATGAAAAGGCTAAGTTGCCTTGGCAACTGCCAGAGTGCTAAGAGCTATAAAGTCATGAAGTTTTTCATAAATCATCACAAACAACACGTTTTTAGTAACGTCACACCAGAACATATTTCACAGCATCACCGAATACTGTCTAGCATCATTTTTTTTAAAAAAAATTCCTCCAGCTTGTATTTGCACTGTAGATGGGAAATATATCTACTAAGCCATTTCTTCATTTAAATAAGCATCTGAAGGTGATCAAGTCATCCCTTTAATATACGTTTAGCATGAAGTAAGGTAAAACAGAAGCAAACATCTTATTAAATTGTTCAGTTGCCAGACAATTAAATACATTTGAGGAAATGATTTTAGTCAGGTTTCCATCACTCAGATGATAGCCAAGTAAATCGTTTTGTAAAATAATACACTGAAAATCTTTTCCTTTTTAGTTTTGCTCTTTGGAAGAACTAACTCAACTATGGAAGATTCACTTTAGGTTTCATTCTACTATTATAAATTGAATATGGATTATTATACAAAACCCCAAACAACTGGGACTTTCTGTTACATAATTTCCAGGTGGATAATTTAATCTGTCAGAGGATATCAAGTGGCCATTGATTTATTTAGTCCTCTGCTGAAAGGGTACTGAAAAATGGGGGGGGGGAACCCTTCATGTAATGAAATAGCTGATTGAAACTCAACTGATTTTGCTTTCTTATATGAATAGAATAGAATTCTTTATTGGCCAAGTGTGATTGGATACACAAGGAATTTGTCTTGGTGCATATGCTCTCGGAATAAATAAAAGAAAAGATATATTCATCAAGAATCATAAGGTACAACACTTAATGATAGTCATAGGGTACAAATAAGCAATCAAATCATATTAGGAAACAGTCAATATAAATCTTAAGGATACAAGCAACAAGGTTACAGTCATACAGTCATAAGTGGGAGGAAATGGGTGATAGGAACAATGAGAAGATTAATAGTAAAGCAGACTTACTAACTAGTTTGACAGTGTTGAAGGAATTATTTGTTTAGCAGAGTGATGGCGTTCAGGAAAAAGCTGTTCTTGTGTCTATTTGTTCTGGTGTGCAGTGCTCTAGAGCGTTGTTTTGAGGGTAGGAGTTGAAACAGTTTATGTCCAGGATGCAAGGGGTCTGTAAAGGGGTATCCATCCCTCAATTGTATTTTCTTCATAGTTTATGTGAGAAAAGCCAAATATACATGCAAAAATATAATTGTAATAAATTAAAAGCCAAATGTAGCATAAACATCCAAGAAAGTGTCATTTGATTAAAAAAAGATCAGGAGCTTTTTTAAAAAGGTGATTGATGTTGAAAGAGAAGTAAGACAGACATCAACAAGCAGGTGTGACAGGACACTTCAAGAGAAGGCACTTTGTCTGGGAGCTACCAAATTCACTTTATGGGAGAGACCGTAATCAACAAACAGGAGAAGAAAATTCTTCAAAGCACCTTTCATTTTCTGAAAAGTGAGGGAGGGAAAATCCAAATTAATTACCTTGGGGGGGGGAGGGGGAAAGTTCTCTAACAAAGATGACTTCAGATCTACAAAAGGAAATATTTCAAAGGGATCCAAATGACAGAAGATTTTTTTAAAAAAAGTTCACAAGTTCTAATGCTGTATCATAAGAATTATGCTTGTAGCAACCGTGATTGCTGTTATAGTATTCGCCACGTGCAGGAAATAAGTGAGGTGGGATAAGAAAGACGGTAGAACTGCGCTGTTGTGTTAAATGGGATTTCGTAAAAGTTATGATGACATCATAACTGCATTTTACTAATAAATTATAAAAAGGGCAAAGCTATTTTCTTCTGCATATCCAACTGATGTTCCATCTTAGGAACTTCAGAAGTTGATCACAGTGTTCAGGAATGTGGAGGACTTCAATTTGGCTATAGAATGGGATATGCAGATTGGCCCCACCTTTTCTTCCCTGACTTCCACAGACTTCCACAGATTTACTTTACTTTACTTTTTACTTTTATTAGACTTCTATACCGCCCTTCTCCCGAAGGACTCAGGGCGGTGTACAGCCATATTAAAAAACATAAAATTTACAAAAATTTAAAAACCATTAAAATCAAATATACAAAAATTTGGCCCACAAATTAAAAAACTTACATACACCCATTAAAATTCATATTCATGTTAGGCCAGCCCGGCTTGTTGAAACAAGTGGGTCTTCAGGGCGTGGTGAAAGGTGCACAGTGATTTAGCTGGCATTCAGAAAAGAAATAGTAATTCCTACTTGCTTGAAGATGCATACATTCTCCTGATAATGTGGTACCCTGTTTTATTAAGGAGCTGAACTCTATGGAGAGAGATACTCACACTAAAGCGATGTGAGCTCATTTCCCTTTCAGAAACCCAGCTGAAGGTATGGAATTCAGGAAGAATAAAGGGAAGAAATGTACTTACATCTCCATTTTCCACCTATGTATAAGCTCTATATATTTATATAAATAATTGCTTGAAAAGAGCTTATGTAAGATTTTTTAAAGCTGTATGCCACTGTTATCTGCTAGCAGCTGTTGAAGAACAGCCATTAAGATCTCTAACTTTTAAATGAAGAGCCTTTTGACTTTGCATTTTTAGTACACAAAATAAGTGTTTACGTATTGATTTACTATGCAAAAAAGTGCTCAGTTTCAGCCATCACTAATTTCAATAACAGTTTTATAGTTTTCATTATCCAATCTCTCCCATATCCCCATGGAAGAGAAATAGATACTGTATATACTTAATGCCATTTTGACAATATATTCTGAACACTATTGGCTATTTTATGTTATTTTTTGGTAACAGTCTTCCTAGAAAATATCTAAGGAATTAAATGTTATCCTTCCTGCAGAGATGACTGAGCTGATATATAACTGAAAGAACAGATGTTCACTCCCAAACAGCTTCTTTTCTCAAAACAATCAGGAGAAATGGTTCTCCTAGAATGGTTCTACAATAGGTTTGTTGATATTTTTAAAAAGGTTTTACTATAGTTGTCTGGGTATACCATCTGTGACCAATTCTTGTACCTATCTTCTGAAGTTGCTGGTACAGGGATTTGCATGCCAGCCCTAGTCACTGAGTAATCTGTAGGCTTAGTTTTTCTTGTACTGTAATCCCAGAAACTGATGGAAAGCAAGCAATAAAATAAACTACTTTGGACTATTATAATGCATAGCCTGTTGATACTTCTCTAAAGTCATATTGAAAGATGGTGTGCTAAAATGAAGGATGAGAGGAAGGGGATTCTGTAAAGTCATTAAAATGTTTATACAACATTATCATGGCCTGGTTAATATATTTATTTATTTTCCCAAAGGTGCTTTTTCAAGAGGCAACTGGACTTTCTGGTTTTTTTCTTTGAAGATGTTTTGCTTCTCATCCAAGAAGCTTCTGCAGCTCTTCATAAGCTGAAGAAGGTTCTTGGATGAGAAGTGAAACGTCTTCAAAGAAAAAAACCAGAAAGTCCAGTTGCCTCTTGAAAAAGCACCTTTGGGACAACCATGATCACTATGACTCTCCATAGATATTTATTTATTTGTGTAATTATTCATAGCTCTGCCACTTCTAGATGGTTGCAGTAGAGTAGAAAACCAGTCATTAGCAGAAGTGAAATTAAGACCACTTTTAAGAAAGTATTTTCAGTAACTACTTGAAAAATCATGTCTGTTAACCTTCTGAATATTTTAAATAGTGGATTATCTGATGTTAGTTACATAGGTACTAGTCATGGCAACTATTTGCAATCAAAACTAACAAAATTCAGTATTTAGAATGGTCAGAAGAAGCAATTAATTAGCTATTATGGGAAACAAGATATTAGACAGGATAGGTTTTTTCATGTGATCCAGGTAGGTTCTTCTTACAGGTTTTTTAAAAATTAAAATTAAGTGGATACAATAAATTAAAACTAACTACACAATCTCCTGAAGAGATATTTGAAGCTTCTAATGAAAGTAGTGAAAATAACTCTATTGAATTCTTCATCTTGCTAATGAAGCTTTCTGGGAACCTCAAAAATGTATCTGCTTTGTAATACTGTGGTTCAATCTAAAGATTGATGATTTTATTATTTCTAACTTCAGATTCAACTCTTTATAAGAATTTAACATGATTTGCCAATGTTCTAAACTACCCCAAAAAATTGTTTTGAAGGAAGGCTTATTCTTTTATAAACCTAAATTATCATTCTATGAGTTTAAGGTAAAAGTAAAGGTTCCTCTCGCACATATGTGCTAGTCGTTCCCGATTCTAGGGGGCGATGCTCATCTCCGTTTCAAAGCCCAAGAGCCACCGCTGTCTGAAGACATCTCCGTGGTCATGTGGCCGACATGACTAAATGCCAAAGGTGCATGGAACGCTGTTACCTTCCCTATTTTTCTACTTGTATTTTTCACATGCTTTCGAACTACTAGGTTGGCAGAAGCTGGGACAAGTAATGGGAGGTCACACCGTTACGCGGCACTAGGGATTCGAACCGCTGAACTGCCGACCTTTCAAACGACAAGCTCAGCATCTTAGCCACTGAGCCACCGCATCCCTTCTGTGAGTTTACATGGTTTTTTCTTATGAAGCAATAGGGCAAAATTTGCAATTTTATTAGCATATCGGTGTGTTTAAAAACAATTTAACAGAACTACAGCTATCAATAGATATATATTATGTAATCAACATGAGTAATGATGACAGCAAGGAACACAATGTTCTCACATACAAAAATGTAAGAAAAGGAAATTCAATACAAAAGACAAACAAATCAATTGCGACTCAGATATGAGTTACATATATTCAAAAACCTTTTGAGCGGTGGAATGATGATAGCCCAGTTGATTCACTAGGCTCATCTTCCATCACAACAGCTGAATTTCATCTCCAAACAATCATTTGGTTCTTTTCATCTTCTGCTGAAATGCAATTCTGAGACATAAAAGTTGTCCTAAATTTTGTATCAAAAGAGATCTGTTGTAAGAATGAAAAGGAGCACAAAACACTACAAAGATGAGAGTTTCACCTGAACCAGTGCCTTTGTGGTACAAATCTGATACAAGATAAGGCACAAGATATTGTCATTTGATTCCTTTTTTTTCTCTGAATGAAGTTGCTAGCGGTAAATCAATGTAAGGCAAGAGTATTTCCATCCTGTTATTTTAAAATGGTTATGGTTATATGCCATTTTTAAAATCACATGTTCAGTTGAATTCTAGATATGAATTCAAGGACACAAGCAACATCCATTTCTATCACCTGGAGATGTAAAAAGAATTGGATTTTTACATGTTATTTTTGAACCAATGAACAGATGACTTGATTCAATCCTTTATACTAATATAGTGATTTAAAGGTTTATGTATACAAATCAACAAGCCAGTTTTACATCTATTGAAAAAGTGACTTTAAAAAAGGAAATTTCCCCATGCCCTGAGGATATTGTACACAATCCATGTAGATATTTTTTTTAGCAAAATTATAGATGTGATTTATCATTTTCTTCCAGAATGTTTTTATTTAAAAAAAATTCCTAGAGTAACACAAGTCCTGGAATATCCTTATGGTCTGCTATCCAGTAACTACCCAGGTCCAACACTGCTTAACTTTTCAACATTAGCCAACTTTGGCTTTTCATGTAGATTAATAGTAATTTGATCTGAAAAGCAGAGCAACATGGTATTGACATATTAGGTCTGATTTGCATCTCCCTCCTCAATAATCAAACACACCTAGACTGTATTTGGAAAAAAAAAATCAATACAGTATGGATCAATTTTTCATAAAGTATATTTCAGGTAGCTATTAACTATGAAAATTGTGAATTTCTTAATTCAGGAATTAAAGGTATGAGGTGTGTGTATTTTCTATTGGAAGGCAAAAAGGAACTTCAACATATCTGGAATCATGACATTAAGCAATTATCTGCAATTCTTTAAAACAGTTTAGCAGCACTGTTTTTCTTTTATGAGATTATATGGGAATGTACTAAACAGTTTAGTATGTTCTCAAAGCTTAGTACATTCCCATATAATCTCATAAAAGAAAAACAGTGCTAGCAAGTATTATCCAGTGGTGCTAATTTCATCTTTATCCTTAATGTTTGATCATTCATGATACCATCATGCCTTGCCACCCATTCCCATCCTCTGGAATATCTGTGGGACAATGACAGAGGTTACAGCAGAATTTTAATTTTCTGTAATCTCCAAGTAGCCAGTCGCAGAGAATACTAGTCTATTGAGCAAGTGTACTTGTCAAAATTAAAAATATCAGTTGTGAAGCTAGGGGCATCAAAATTGTGTGGAAGACTTATTCGGATTACAATTTAAAACACATCAGAGATGAATCAAGTTTTTTTAACCTGTTTATTGAAATGTCTTTATTTTCTTCAAAACTCTGAATTATTATTATACACTTAAAATAATGCACATTATTCCAAAAGTAAAGAAACTATAAATTCTTGAGCTTTGCAAAAAATATGGAGGAGAAATAATGACATCATTGATATAATTACTTTTTGAAACAGAACATGACCTCATGATAGACTGATTATATTCCATGAAAATCATTAAAAACATATGTGGTATACAGTGCAATATACTAAAAAGTGCCTCATGTTACTGGCTGATACATACCCAACCCTTCAGATTCAAAGAGACAAGTATCATCCACTCCCACATCTCTGCACCAAGATAGGAAATTTGCTGTATTGTCCCGTGCAAAAAAAGATCCAGATGGAGCATTGGCTTTGCAGGGAATTTTCCTCACTGGCATTTTCTGTAACACAAAGAGAAAGATGGTTGTGAATGGTGGCCCATCTTTGCATACAATAGCGACTCAGACAAAGGCACAACCTGTGGACAGCTAGTTTAGTCCATGAAATGATCCAAGAGTTGAACTTGATAGCCTAATCATATTTTACAACTCTATGAAAAGACTGAAATAGTTTGAAGCAATGTAGAATAAGGCTGGGGGAAGGCTGAAAGTATGCAAAGAAGGTGAAAGTTTTAAATCAAATAGAACACAAGATCAGAATAAAGGTACTGTATGTAACAGTCTGGAACATTAAAGCTCAGCAAGATAAATTCTAGGTTTCTAGAAACTTACAAACAACTAATTTGTAGACCTCTAACTTGTACACAACAAAGGTAACCAATCAGATATCAGATGACCAGCATAGACATAGAATAAGCTTGTCACGGCAGACCCAGCTATACAAAGGGAAAGTTAACAAGAGTGGATAAGGGCATTAAACCAGAAACGATCTTAGAATGTGGTGGATGAAAATGACAACATTTTTAATAGGTTGGGCCAACAATCCAAGCCACCAGTGAAGACAAAATATAACATTTTCTCAGCCTTGCAGTCAATATAAACAGAAATTCTTCTCAAATGTGAAAAATAAATAAAAATGAGAAATAAACAAATAATCCAAAAGAGAAGATGACTCTTTTTGCAACCATGGGACAATTTGTACATCAACTCCTCTTCTCTGCCATCTCACCCACACTTTGGGTCATCTATATCAGAGGTTCTAAACCATGTTTTCCCTCATAGTCACCTTCTAAGCCTCATTTATTTCTGTGACTTCTAAAAATATAACAGGCTGGGGGGAACTTATGGCCCATACTGAAAACTACTGATATGTGCAAAGAATGATGTTTTGCACCATTTTCTTGTAATGTAAAGGGTATCTAAATGTTTTTTTGCAACCCACCAAGTAGCAGATGCAGGCAATACAATGATAGATGCAAGCATTACAATGATTGATGAGTGTCAGTCATGCATGAATGCATGCTTTGTATTCCTCCCTCCCTCTCTCTCTGTACATGCTTGTTTCCCCTGTAACAATAAATGTTGCATCATAGAGCAGTGCATATTTTCAAAGCTTTGCTTCTTTGAGTATTCAAACAAATCACTTCATTGAATCTGTTTCTTGAAGGAATTAAGTCACCTCCCTTCCCTTGAAAACAAAATGACCTTGTCATTTTGATTAGCTATGCTTTGACAAATAAACTTTTGCCATTGCTTCAGAGAATACAACACTCTCTTCTTCCAATACATCTTGCCCAAGCTTTGGCAAGCCATCCTGAAGGAAACATTACTCTACTTTGTCCAGCGTGTTCTTCACAGAACCTGAGAAAGCTTCTAACCAACTATAGTTTATGTGCAGAATCTTCTCCTGGCTTTGGAAGCAGTACTCAGGAAATTTCAGATCAACATTAACTGCTTCATCAAAGCATTATACTTTTTTCTATGAAGAAAACTACTTTGCCACTGAGGTACAAATATCTTTGATGAAGCAAATCTTAATTGTTCTGCACAGGCCTCTTGTACCATATTTGGATTTTGGTCTTCTCTCTGGTTTACCTCAATACCAGAACAATCTTGTAGGGGCTCCCTATCCTCTTGCTTTCTTTCAGGATTATATCAATTAAAACTGTTTTCCTTTTTCCAGAACCCATAACACAGCTCTCTCTTTTAAACAAACATTCACTGGCAAATTAAGTGACTGGCTATTATTATAACATAGTTAATTTGTTATTCTTTACGTCCAAAATTCTTTATTGTCAAAAATTGCCCATAACCCATATAATCCTATGCACCCTTTTCAAGTTCAAAAAAGTTTTCAACTATATTTTCACACAGGTATACTTGGACTTTGAGAAGTATGCCTGAGCCATTGGTCACACAATTATGCATGTTCAAGAGAAAAAGGTGGAGATGACTGGGATAAATTTAATTTAATAATGAAAGTAAATTAATTATTCTCCGTAATTCTCTAGTTCTGTCACATGAAAAATGGCAAATTTTGGAGAAACTCATTCATGAATGTCTGCAGAGAAACAATGAGAATTAAAATACATGTGTCATGACATCAAATCACTGATATGACTTATGTCCTTTGTGAAAGAAAATCATGACTGATGTGCCATAATTTTTAAAATCATGACTTGTTTGTTTTAGATTCTACTAGAATGTTAAGATCACTCTGAAAAGATCCAAACCAATATGCCTAATCTTCTATCCAAAAACAAATCTTCAAAAATCCCAAATCAGTACAATCCGTATAAATCACAGAACAACTACTCATGCATGGCTGGAGATTTAAAGTATATAGAGAATAAGCAAGCAAGCCCAAAGTTCATCAACATGACTACACATGCATTGTGACAATGCAAGCTTAACCCATAATGAATTTTTGTCTGACATTATTATGCAAATAAAAAAGCTTTGCATCATGATATTGTGATGTACATTTCGGCAGTTGCTCCCTCTTAATCCCTCACGGACACAAATGAACATTCTTAGGAATGTTTCTACAAATAGAAAAATGTGCATATTTATGTGGGACAACAAGATTAAATGAATTTATTTGTGACAAGGTACATACAGTATGTTCATACACAGATGCAACAATAATATGCACACATTCAAAAGTTTCTCATCTGTGAGAAAGTTAGGCTAAAAATAAACGGGTTATAATATTCTGTTTGTCTATTAAGATGATTTATGGAGTATCTGCTTCTGTTCTGGAGCTGGTTATTAAATTCAAGATTGTGTTTAAGCCAAGTCCTGGGAAGTACAAATGATGTCTGCAAAACCTTCCAGCTTTGAGTCCAGACATAATTGCATGTAGGGAAAAAACCCAAACAAACAGCCTTAGACAATTCTTGGCAATATCACAAAACAGTCATGGGGAAGGGAGCACACACAAGCAACCCAGAACTGACTGGGTTATATTTAGCTGTAATTACTGGAAAACTAACTGTACCTGATATACGATTCCAGGAAAGAAAATTATTTCAAGTAATGGAATCATTTTGGGAGCAGTGAGGATTTTGCTATAAAGCCTCAAGTAATGTATTAACTCGGTTTAGGACATTTGACTCGAAACTAGATTTTGAGATGTTATTTGCATTCGATATCATAGTGCTCAGGCCCACATCTACTTAAGATAGCAAATTGCAGTCTGTATAAACATATTGGGAGGATCATTCTCCCTGGGATATTCTACAGGAGAAGCAACAGATTAATATTTTTATTTATTTATTTATTTATTTTATTGAATTTATATACCGCCCTACTCCTGAAGGACTCAGGGAGGTGAACAGCCATAGAATAAAACATATAAATACAAAATTTAAAATAAAATAAAATGAATTAAATAATTTGGCTGAACAAATTTAAAACCCCAATAATTTAAAACCAAATTTAAAATTTCCATTTAAAAAGGGGAAAGACTTAGGTCAGGCCAGCTTGATGAAATAAGAAAGTCTTGAGCGCGCGACGGAAAGTACGCAGATCCGGGATCCTCCGTATTAAATGGCAAACATGTCAGGTGAAGCAGCTGGGATAGAAAAGGGTCCAAGAGCCAAGTATTCCCATTTTTCTACTAACTCCCATTCAGTTTTTGGCTTTCTGCTTATCAGAATCGTGGAAGCCTATCAGGAGTAAGAAAGGACTAGAGGTAGAAACTAAGCTTTTCTGAATTACAAAACATTTACCCTTTTTGTTTTAATTGATTAGGTACTGTTGGAAGAAATGTCCTTCTGGGTTCAGTTCCAAGTGGGGAAAAAGACACTGGAAACATGGTGACTGTTTGGAAAGATGGTTTAATGGTGGACAGGATCACATTGCTTGAGTTCCTGAACAGAAAAGGCAATCACATGCTTCAAAGTGTTGGGTGAAAAACCAAAGAAAGAAGGGCCAAGATGCTGAGAGTTTATACCCTCTGTTGGGCCCCACCTTAGTGTTTCCTATTCCTGTATAAGAAATGTATCCTGATTGGTTGTCAAACTCCCAGGGGGCAGGGGTCTTAGCCAATCTGGTAGGATGTCTCTCAAGCTTGCTTGAGCCTTGACATGTGGTGAGTTTCTTTTGTGGGATGGGTCCTTTGTGTTGCAGATGATGGCCCATTAACAAAGGTGGGGGGGGGGATGATTTCCTGCCTCTAGCCCATTGACAAAGGTGGGGGGAGGCAGGAAGCTGCAGGAAGCTGTTTTGTCTTTAAAACATGTTTCTCCATTTTTCATCCAGGGAAATATAATATTCTGCCTTTTTAATATTTCCTAAAATATTTCATTCTTCTAGGAAAAGGGTGGGTGCTAACTTCCTACAGTACCATCAAGTCAGCGTCAATTCTTAGCAACCACACAGATTTTTCTGCATGATGGTTTGTTCCTAGCCTGATCTTCAATGTCTTTCAATACTGTGTCAACCTTCACTCTAAATAAGTCCATCCACCATGCTGCTGGTCGTCCTCGTTTCTTTCCTTTCACCTCCTAGAGCATTCTCCAGAAAACTAGATCACATAATGTGTCTGAAGTAGGATAATTGGAACTTGATCGTTTATGCATCAAGTGAGAATTTGAGTTGACTTATTCAATGATCCATTGGTTTGTTTTGTGGCTGTCCACAGCATTCTCAAGAATCTTCTCTAGCACCAAAGTTTAAAAGCGTCAATACTTTTCCTATTCTACTTCTTCAATTTTCATTTCCATGGGGTGTCAGAGGAAATACCATGGCTTGCACTGTGCTTTTTGTCAGTATAGAAGATATCACAGCATCTGAATAACTTTTCCAGAGCTTTCATGACTGTTTTAACAAGTCTGTGGCATTTTTCTTGACTGCTCATTCCTTTACTGTTGATGGTTAATTGTAAAAGGCAGAAGCCACTGAAGTATCTTTGTACTATACACTGATATCCATTTCCTAAATCTTTCCCCAGAGTTGACATGTTGATATATATTGAAGTCCAACTGCAGGCAGTATCTGCTACCAAATAAATAAATAAATAACCTATGCAATTTAACAGAAAAGAAGGCAAAAGATTAAAATGTTTCTTCTTATCCACAGTCAGGTGTTTATTTGAATTGTGTTACTTTAGCATAAAAATGAAAAAGACATAGATGTTATGGCTTTAAAATTACGGCACCCAGTTTAAACTTTTACTGAAGAAGTGGGAGAAATACTTAAATTTACTTCTTGCCTAATACATTTACAAACACTTACACATAACTAATATCTTAATTTTTATTATCCTCAACTCTGTAAAAAGTAAATTTGAAATAAAAGACTTATTTAACAAAGATTTGCTGTTAGATATTTTATTAGATAAAATCCAACTTCTTTTTAAAAATGACTTGAAATTCTTCAGTGTTGGGAAGAGATTATCCTGACCTAATTAGGTTTCCATATGGCAAAAGTGACTTTTGTTGACATAGCAGTGTATAGCCACAGTTAGCCTAAAACAGCAGTGCACACAATTACTCCTATCAAATATCAACACCCCCACCCCACCCCACTCCCCACCCTCAGTCTTGTTGATGTGCATGCAGGCAGTTTAAGGCAGGATGTGAAAGTGAGAGTGAAACAGATGATGTCAGCCTGGAAAAATGTGGCCAGGTTCATGCTCACACCCCAAGAGAGGCTATGGATATATGAAATCATATGGAAAAAGAAATAAATTGATATATTTTTTCCAAATGAGGCTCCACCATTCTATTTTACAAACATGCTTGCTTTTCAGATACTCAAAGAGTATTTTAAAATCTTTCAAAAAGAAAAGGGAACTTTTTTCCCTTCCTTCTTTCCTTCCTTTCTCTCTCTCTTCCTTCCTTCCTTTCTTCCTTTCCTCTGTTCTTTCTTTTCCCTCACAATTAAGTAAGCCTAAGAGAGAGAGAGAGAGTTGCAGTGAGCCAGGCTGCTGCTCCAAGGGAAAGAACCCTGATGGGCTAAATTCATTTCAGTAATCTTTTCTGTCTATCATTTATACTTACATATAATCCACTGATTTTTCAGACCTTCAAAAACAAAACAAAACAAAAATACTCCTCTGTCTGGAGAAGCTATCATTTTCATTCTGTAAATTCCCTCCTAGATTCTTCCTTTATGAGTTGCTCTGTGCTCCTGGGAAAAGCACATGAAGGAGAATTTCTTGGACTGCTCTATTTCAGATTGCAACTGCTGGAATATCATTTTTATTCCCTTTTCCCCCCAAGAGGAAAAATATCCTCAACGTACTAGAAACCTAGTATATCCAGCAATGGCTGGCTTCTTCCCAGAACTACATTCTTCATCGAGAGAAGGGCTGCTTGCTGCAGGACATCAAACTAATGCAGACAGTAGCGGTTCGTCGCAAGGAAAAAAAAAAACTACTTTGGGATATGGTTCACTGTGATTTAAGGTGAATGAATATTCAAAATAAAACATACAAAAGCAAATATGGAGGAATATGATTTTATACAACAACAACAATGAACAACAATGAAGCAGTCCTTTCTAACTGATGAACTCCAAGCTGCAATCCCTATCACTGCCAACGAGCAGATGTCTTTTTTTTTTTAAAAAAAATGCAGTTTGGTCCATCAGGTAAAAATAAATTGAAAAACCATTTAGGTCCATGGCATTATGCTTGACTGGAAATGGATTCCTAAAATCCAAATTTATGGATATTTGGAAGACATACACAGATTAAGGCAAATTAAGGGCAGGATGGAAACTATTGAAATCATGATAGAATTTGACAAGTTTAAGGATGGGTGAAACGTACCCTTGCTATTACTTTGCACAGCAATGCAGTCCTCTAATTTCAAAGTAAAGTGGTCTTGTTGCTTTACTTTGGTCTACTTCAGAGTCGTTCTCAGCATTTTCCCACAAGGTCAGTATGAACTTAAAAAGCATAGTACATAAAATTATCTGCCACAACAATACACAACAATACACGAGCAAATAATAGATACAAACTCAAGGTAAACCGTTCCAAACTCGATTGCAGAAAATATGACTTAAGTAACAGAATGGTCAATGCCTGGAATGCACTACCTGACTCTGTAGTTTCTTCCCCAAACCCCCAAAACTTTAACCTTAAACTGTCTGCTGTTGACCTCACCCCATTCTTAAGAGGTCTGTAAGGGGTGTGAATAAGTGGACCAGCGTGCCTACTGTCCCTGTCCTAATGTTCCTTTTTACTTACTCTTTTCATGTATTCAAATTATGTTTATACTTTTATCTGTAATCTTATATATGCTTGACAAATAAAATAAACTTAAACTTAAACTAGAAGAGCTCTCCTTCACCACCCTGGCCCAAATCAATCTGTAGGAGTAAATATATATATATATCCATTCCTTTGCATGGATATAATAACCATGGGAGTGGTGAAATCCAATTTTTTTTACTACCGGTTCTGTGGGCGTGGCTTGGTGGGTGTGGTGTGGCTTGGTGGGCATGGCAGGGGAAGGATACTGCAAAATCCCCATTCCCTCCCCACTCCTGGGGGAAGGATATTGCAAAATCTCCATTCCCACCCCACTCTGGGGCCAGCCAAAGGTGGTATTTGCCGGTTCTCCAAACTACTCAAAATTTCCACTACCAGTTCTCTGAACTGCTCAAAATTTCCGCTACTGGTTCTCCAGAACCTGTTAGAACCTGGATTTCTGTGTGCTGGATTTCACCCCTGAACCATGGGTATATGTTCAGACCAAACCATAACCACATCTTCTCTGGTTTACTGGATCCTGCTTTATGTGTCAATGTTTCTGAAGAATGCTTGATAGCTACCAACAGTAAAATACTACAGCCAGGCTCTTAATCAACCAGATCTGGTTATAGGGAACATACAATCCCAATGTGGCAGCAGTTACCTCACGTACCAGTTATTTTCAGGAGTAATTCAAAGTACTGTTCATGCTCTATAAAATTGTGCATAACTTTATATCTGGTTTTTTAAACACATTCCTCCAGGTGAGTCTGTTCTGAGTTTTAATATCTTCAAGAAAACCTTTCATTCTGTTCTGCCAACTTCTGAAGCAAATTTGGCAGAAATTGAAATGAGTCTGTCTGTGGCTATTCTAGAAGGAATTTCAGGAGGCGGGGTGATTTTCTAACCATCTCAAATAACTCTCCACCAAAAGGTAAACATGCATTTGTTCAGATAGGTCTTTGGCAGCAAACCTAATGAACTGGAATGGTTGTAAAGATAAAAGAAAATGTATGCAGACTTTGCTATAATTATGATTACTTATATCATTTCACCATTCTGCTTTGCCTTTCATGTGTTTTTTTTTCTTTATATTGTTCTTTGATTGCACTTTATTGTCTTTGTCTTTGTTACCTTACACACCAATAGTGGAAAGTCAGAAACAGATTTAACAAATATACACAGGCATTTTATGCACTACAGGCTATTGAAATAAAATCTTATGCTTCCTCCCCAACCTTACTATACCCTATTGTAAAATTATCTTTCTTCAGTGCATCTACTTTATACAAGTCAGATGTGTTAGCAGAAACCATTTCTCTTCCTCATCTATGGCATGTGATATTGAATGACCTCAGAGGAAATATTTGATACATACCTTATTAAATCTATTTTTGCAATAATCTTCTACATAATTTATCATCAAAAGGTTCAATTGTATATACATGTATAACCTACTCTATCTAAATATACTTAAATGTCAAATGAGAAGCCTATTCTCTAGAATGGGGTAACCTGGCACTATTTCTAGTGGTTTTAATGGCAGGATTGGATGGATGGATGGATGGATGGATGGATGGATGGATGGAGATAGATAGATAGATAGACAGACAGACAGACAGACAGACAGACAGACAAAATATAGCGATAGATATATATTTAGTTTATTTTCTTACTATATTTTATTTTGAGCAAATATTTGTATTGTTTATGAGAGTCTGATTCAAGTTAGGTGGCTATCGATATCTAAGTGTGGCCCTGTCATCCATTGGTTTTGTTGATTTATATATTGATCTCACTAGAGTAGTTGGTCAGTTTCTTGAATGTCTGTCTTAATTCCATTAAATTCCATTTTATCAATTGAGTCAACAAATGTTACCAGAGGATAGAGCCTAGTTATAGATGATAGATTTAATGGTGTTTTTTTAGTGGAAGCTGGAAATTTGTACGTGCACATAGAGATTTATAGGTTACCTGTATAACATGATGTTTATGTGTACATTGTCTAGTTTCACTGTGGCATCAAATTAATGGTGAGGTTGATATTGATATGATAGAATTTGATTAGATTAATTTCCATGGAAGATTCATTCTATGAGATTCAACTCTATCAGAGATTCATTTCTTTTATCTCAGCAAGAGATATGAGTTTGTGCAATATTCAGAGAGATAATGGAGTCACCCTAATTAAGTATGTTTAAATGGAGGCCAGATAGTTTCCCCTTTTTGGATGTGGATACTTTAATCTGATTTCTAGAAGAGCCCTGTTGTTCTAAATGGTTATTTGCAGTTTGGTGATGACCAGGTCCAATCTGGAAATAAGCATATATGCTTTCTTAATCAACGGAGTATTTCTAACCCCTTCAATGCCATCAACCCAGATAGTCTGGCACTATGTAGAAGCAGGACTCTTGAGGCTTTTAAATGTGTGCACTAATTGTTCCATAATGAATTCTTTCCTTCAAAAGTCAACAGGAAGACTTGCTATGAATAAGACCAAATTCCTTACTCATTCTCATTTTCCCCAAGGGAAGGGAAGGGAAGGGAAGGGAAGGGAAGGGAAGGAAAGGGAGGGAGGGAGGGAGGGAGGGAGGGAGGAAGGAAGGAAGGAAGGAAGGAAGGAAGGAAGGAAGGAAGGAAGGAAGGAAGGAAGGAAGGAAGGAAGGAAGGAAGGAAGACTCAGACTGGTTCTGCTTTTTTCCTTTCACCCCTTAGTGTTGCATCAACAAATGCAGCATCAAAAAAGATCCCACTGGACTTGGCCAAAGGCCTTCCCTATCTGTATTCTCACAGAGACATTTACAGTGAAGGCCAAGTGCAAGACATGGGCACAAGATTATTCTCCATGTAATGATTCATTTATAATGGCTAGTTGCTACAAGTGGCTTTATTTTCTATGAATTTGCCTATACTGCCTTTAATGAGATCTGCTGAAAATTTCTCCATCTTAAAAATGTTGCTTCCATTCGGATCACTTCACGAATTGTATTCGAGGTGATATCTTAACTTGAAATATCAAGTTGCTCTGCCTTGATTATTTCAGTTGAAGGAGACTGATTTAATGCAAGTAGCCTCTGATCATAAGAGTATTAATGGAAATAGGACTCGGATAATGTTTGATTCAAGATGGCATGACCATTGTGATCCGGAATTTCAAAGATAGTACTGCTTTGATCTAGGATACCATGTTCAAGGGACATATTGATCAAGATAAAGCCCCCTTCTTAATATAAGCAATTTCTCTTTTCAATACTGGATCATTATCACCCCATGTATAAGTTTTCAGTAGTTAAAGAGCCCAGGGTTAAGAAATACTACTCTTGTGGTTATGAATCCCATTATATGTTGTATGAATCCAAGAGTTAGTGTTTAAAAAGAGGGAGAAAGATGCATTTCTGTCTCTAATATATTCCTCTGTTGTGTCCTTTTAGAAAAATACATTCCTAAAATATAAGCAATATCAGATACTAGAGTGCATAACTTACGAATTCTGGAATCCTTAAACAAGTTCCTGAAGATTACCAGTACTAATAAAAAGCTAATACTTTCAGTCAATTCTTAATATATGATGGCTTGCATCAATAGTTTTGTGTTGTAAGATTATGTTTTATAAAGCTAATTGAATGGTGATAGAGGATAATAGGTGATAAACAAAGACAGAAATACTATATTTTTTTTAAAAAAAATTCCCACATTGTAAATTAGCTAAAAGGTGAGTTTTTAAAGTTGGTAGAAAACTATTTTAGTAACATTCTATTAACTTTAAAATATTATTTAGATGCACATTGTAGAGAACTACCATCAATTATTCCATTACCCCAATTTTGTAAACTACAACCAGGGGTGGGCTGCTGGGGGTTCTCAGGGTTCAGGAGAACCTCTAGCTAAGATTCTGTGCAGTTCGGAGAACCCCCAAATTCCACCCCTAGCTGGCCCCGCCCACTCCTCCCAGGAGTCCCCACATGGCCCATTTTGAATGCAGGTAAGTGCAGGGCGCATGCGGAAGCTCAGGGAAGGCAGAAAACAACCTACCGGAGTTCGGGAAGGCCTCTAGAAAGCCTCCGTAGCCTGTAGAGGCCATTTTTGCCCTCCTGGAGGCTCGAGAAAAGCCTCCAAAGCCTGGGGAGGGCAAAAACACTCCCCTGCAGTGTAGGAGGCCAACTAGGCCATGCCCACCATGGCCACGCCCACCCAGCAACCAGGCAGAGAACCCCTTGCTAAAATTTTTGAAGCCCACCCCTGACTACAACCATTCTTTCCAAAGAACCAACCTTTGACTCTCACTTATTAAAATTGCAGACAGTAAAATCTGACTAATAATAATAAAAATTCTATGCAGATTCCCAGCAGCAGTTGGGACCACATGGAATGTGTTGCCATATTCAACTTATCTTCTTTGGTTTCGCCTTATTTCTTAATGAATACTCTCATGGTAGGTAGTTGTCCAAAAATGACCTCCAGTCCCCACTCTCCTGCAAAATTAGTTCCAAATGGTGCTTTACCTTTTAGGGGCCAGCTGGCAACCCCAGGACAGCAATTTAGATAATATAAAAGTGAATGTATGCATGTGCCTATGTGTAGGTAGACAAGATAGATAGGTTTTGCTGACATTTATGAAATTGCCAGATATTCAAAGAAGTTGATGCTGTCACTCAAAATGTTCACTGGGAATTTCAGTCTTGATTTGTCTGAAATCTAATTTGACATTATTCTAAAACATTTCATTTCTCTTCCCCGTCTGTGATAAAGCTTAATTTTTTTTTTCTGTAATTCTTCCAATCAGAGACCACAAAGAAGCTGCTGAGATCTGGGGAATACAAAGCTGGATAAGTCTTGGGGTTTTTTTTTTTTTCTTTAATGGCTCCATGATTTAAAAAACATGCTGAAATGTTAACAGAGGGAGCCAAATTTCCAAAACCAACCTTAACTGAGTGAAATTCTGAAACACAGCTTTTTATTGTGTACCTCTTTGATAAGAAAACTGAAATACTTACAAAAACAAATACATAAATGCGCTTCAGACCCTTTGCTTTTATATGACTTATTCAGATAAATTCTTAGCTCTTTTTTTAGAATAGTAAAACTGATATGATTGGAATAACAATCAGGAAGTCCCTATATTGCATCCACAATTTCTTCTCTGGGAAATATGATGACTCTTTGTAAAATGATAAGCATAATATAAAAAGACAGGAAAACAAAGCATTGAAAAATCAGCACATTCATAGACACGCACACACAATCGAGACTTGTTTTACTATTTGTTACTGTTATTTTTCCAAAGTATCCTACCACTCCTTCAGCAGTGAAAGCAGTGTTAATACACTCCCTGTCCATTTTATGTTCAGAATCATGTGAGATAGGTTAACCTGGAGCCTGAATAGCTCTGCAGACTAAGCACTGTAATTTAACACCAGCTGTCTGCAATTAAAGTAAGTTCGAATCTTGCCAGGCTCAAGGTTGACTCAGCCTTCCATCCTTTCTAAGGTAGGTAAATTGAGGACCCAGTTTGTGGGGGCATTAAACTGACTTTGTATAAAATATACAAAAGTATGAAGGCTATTGCTTAACACACTGTAAGCCACCCTGAGTCTCCGGAGAAGGGCAGCATATAAATCAATTTAAAAAAAAAAAAAAAAAACCTAAGAGATTGGCCTCAACTAACCCAGAAAACTTTGTGGCTGAGAGGCCACATTTTTTTTCTCAACCCTCGTTCATGGCTTTGTTAATCTCACTGGGTTACTTATTTTTTTTCCTTAATTGCATAATACATTTTAGAATAGCACTATAGCACTTGGCAATAGCACTTAGACTTATATACCACTTTACAGTGCTTTTACAGCTCTCTCTAAGCGGTTTACAGAGTCGGCATCTTGCCTTCAACAATTTGGATCCTCATTTTACCCACCTCGGAAGGATGGAAGGCTGAGTCAACCTTAAGCCTAGTGAGATTTGAACTGCCAAATTGCAGGCAGCCAGCAGGCAGCAGAAGTAGACTGCAGTACTGCACTCTAACCACTGTGCCACTGTGGCTCGTGAAGGCAAAGATGGCCTCAACTTCTGAGATAACATGGCCACAGTCACACTGTTTTTCCTGCAAAGTGCTTTTCCCCAGCCTTCCTTTTAAATGTTTTCACTCCCTAGTCATGACAATGTAGCTTTAACATTATTCAGTGTTCTGCCATCTAACCAAGTCTTATTTTACTGAATTTCAAACCCAAAGACTGAACAGGTCTCAAAATAAATAAGGTGTAGGCAAAACATGTAGAATTTAACCACTTTTAAATTAATTAATTGCATAAATCCTCTTCTGCTCTAAATCTGAAATCCTGAACACCAGACACCTAATTTAACAGATTACCCTGTATCTAACAGATTAAAACTGATAAAATGCGATCAATCACTTTGGGACTCTATAGTAAAGAGGTGTCCTGAACTAGGCTTCCTTAGAAAGTTACAGCACAAACTTAGTCCCGGCAAACCTCTTTAATTCAAATGACTGTGAATTATTATCATTCCCAGTCCAAAAGGCTTCTCAAACAGCCTATCAGGGGAGTGTTTACAAACACTCACCTTATCTCCCTTGGAATGCTGCCAGACAACTAATTGCCAAACGCAGGACAAGGCCAAACTTAGCCTAGAGTCAAACAGAGCTTTTCCAGAGCTTTTACCAACTAGATGAACTAATTGCTTCCTGCAAAAGCTAACATCCCGTTCACTTCTCTTTTATGTCTTATGGGAGGGGCCAATCATCTCCAAGCCTTACTCCCAAGTTGACCCTGTTTTCTTAATTGTTCCTGTCTTCTGGCAGCTCTGCGCATGCGCACATTGGGAACAGGCTGATGCTGTTCTTCTGCCTCACTGATGTCAGACTCCTGAGACTCCAGAGGCAACAAAGAACTACCAGATGTCCTTGGCCTCCTCTCTGCCTCCAACTCGGAGCTCTTGTCCGAGCCTTTCCCAGACTCCAGGACTGGCCCACGTTCCACCCCAATCTCCTCACTGTACGAATATGCTGCAGCTCTGCTGGCTGCTGGCAGGCCACAACAAGAGGATGATTGTCTACTGATACAATACATGTTGTCTACATGTGCCTGGCTTTGAACATAATAAAATTGGTAATAATGTTTGTTTTGTTTTGTTTTTCATTTTCCCTGGCATAATAGCCAAAGGCACCAAGAAGCTTCTTCGTAGCATAAAATGCAAATAAATCAACTCATTACATCAAATAAATTTATGAAGCATTTTGCTTCAGGCTTAAAATACCTTACATAAATTTCAGGTAGTTAAAGGAGATCAATATTTCTCAGAACTAACACAATCTGTCTGCCTAAAATCTTTTTTGCAGTATATTCTAAGAATAAAAACAAAATCTGGAGAATGAAGAATGCATCACCAAGATAATATACTGGATAGTTCTAACTTTATAATTTTCCATTTAAAAATCTTACTGGCTCCTCAGAACTGATGTAGTTACTTAGTTCTGTCTTGGTCCATTAACCACTTAATTTTAAGTATAATTTCTTAGGAATTTCTAAAAACTAAACCCAGACATACATTTATGTCCAGAGCTGTGACACCATGAATAATCTAGGCTCCTTATGCTCACAGTCTCACATTACAACCCTCTAAGCAATTGCAAAGTTATTGGGCAATTTTAAAGTACTTAAAACTAACATGACAGTGATATATTATCATGTCTCCAGTCAAGCCAGAATGGCATCACCTGCTTTCTATAATTAAAACAATACATGGTATTTCCTTTTCCTTAATGCAGAACAGGTAATTCCACTCTAAAAATGATTCAACTGTAGTAAGAAATCAAGTAAACACAAAATCAAGCAAATTTAGCATTTAGGGGAGGAGCTTTATCCACATATCTGTAGAAAAATCAAACGAGTCTGGAGATGAGTACCAGTAGTGAAAAGCTTAATTTGTAGCTAAGGGTCATTTTACTCATCACCAAGCAGTTTAGACAGTTCCAATTCACTGGAACAATTGCTTTCCTGTAGCTTAGAATGATATTCTCTAGCACAGGGGTGTCAAACTCGATTTCATTGAGGGCCGCATCAGGATTGTGTTTGACCTTGGGGGGCCGGGTTGGGTGAGATAGGAGTGGCCACTGTGGGTGTGGTCAGAGTGGGTGTGGCCAGACTTGTGTTAGGGGCACCTGTGGTGGCCAAGTGCAAAAACAGGACTTCCCTCAGACCCTCCCTCACTTCCATTATAATCTCCTTCCTTCCTTCCTTCCTTCCTTCCTTCCTTCCTTCCTTCCTTCCTTCCTTCCTTCCTTCCTTCCTTCCTTCCTTTTCCTTCCCTCTTCATGCTTCCTTCTTCTTCCTTCCCTTCTTTCCTTATTTTTCCTTCCTTGCTCTCTTCCCATTTTCCCATCTTTTTCTTTGTCTTTCCTCTTTCCCTTTCTTCTTTCCTGTCCTTTCTTGGATGCTTAAATGCAAAAGGGGAAACATTTCTCCTTTTGTTTTGTTTTTAGTTTGTTTTGCTAGCCCTCTGCCAGCAAAAACAGAGCTGGGGGGGCTGCACACAACCCTCCCAGGCCCCGTTTTCGGCTGTGATGGCCTCCTGCAGCCCTCTGCCAACAAAAACAGAGCTCAGGGGGGGTGTGCATGCATGTGTTCACTGGCAGAGGCATCGGCAGAGGCTGGTCATTTTCTGTTTCCAGGGCAACCCCGTGGACCAGATCTAAGCATCCCGTGGACTGGATCTGGCCTGCGAGCCTTGAGTTTGACATCCCTGGTCTAGCAGCAAAGAAAAAACAAGAGATGGATAGATTTGGTTGCAAAGGACAATGGTAAATTGAGAAACGGATTGTCCTGAAGCCTGTTTCTTCTTATGCACATTTTAACCTTAGATGATTTGTTCAAAGAGATAGCATCGAGTAAACTCTTTGGCATTTAAAATATGGAATCCTATACTGTGCTACAGTATTTTATGTCTCGTGTTTCATATGGAGAATTTGCTGTTGGATCACAGCTGAACCTTGTTTGTTCAGCCCACATTCAGCCTTGTAGTTGCATCTAGAGAAGTGCAAAACATTTCATTGTGAAACTTCATAAAACCTCCTGTTCTGGATGCAACTCCTGATCTGAATACCAAATACCAGATTGAGTTCAAAACACTAAGACACACACACACCAAGGCAGCCTGTTTCATGCTCAAAATAACACATCTGAATTCAAATGAAACAGTTTGCACATCCATGGTTATATTTAACTTGCCTGTAGGTGATCTGTTATCAGCTGCATCATGGGAACAAGTTCCTGTTTTGCAGCAAATCAACCATTTTAGTAGGGATTACTGGGAACAATTCCCCTGTTAATTTCTCCTCCACCCCTTATCAGCAATCTTGTTCATTTTAATCTATCACCTCCTACATAGCAACCACTGATAGCTGTTTCCTCCTATTACAATAATCTTAATGAGGTTTGCGGAGTGAGAAAGTAAACATTCCTGTCCGTGAGTTGAGTCTGGGCAAAATCTCATAAACTTTGCTGTATTCCTTTTCTTCAATAAATGAAAATGAAACAATGGAAATGCTGGGTTTTGTTTTGTTTTTTTTAAAAAAACAAACAACCCTGAGGTTATACTTCTAGATGATATTGATGATGACTGCCTGTCCAGTGTTGGAATTCAATTTGTTTGCAATAGCACTGTCTGAAAGGAGGACCTTCACATTTTATGAAGTACTCATTAAAAGTTTCCCTAGCACTTTTTCACATTTTTTTAGCTGGCTAAGATACTCATATTGTAGAAAGATTATACAGAAAGTTACATGTAGTCTTCAACTTGTGACTGTTTGAAGTTATAATAGATATCCCCAGGGGTAATTACCATGTTTCCCAGAAAATAAGACTTGTTTTATATTAATTTTTGCTCCAAAAGACTCATTAGGGTTTATTTTCCAGTTAGGTCTTATTTTCAGTGAAACACAGTACTAAATGTGTCTATGTGGTAGACGATCTTAACCGAGGCTTATTTTAGGAGTAGGGCTTATATTACAAGCATCCTGAAAAATCATGCTAGGGCTTATTTTCCGGTTAGGTCTTTTCAGGGAAAATACAACATGAACCAGATTCAAAGTTCGGATGGTTGCCCCCCCGGTCACATGACCATGCTTCAGGTACTCAGCAATTGAGTTACATTTACTGCAGTTTGCAGCATTCCACAATCGTATGGCTGTTTTACAATGGTTTTGCAGAAAACCGTCATTTACTTTTGGTTTTTGGGTAGATTTTTTTTTTATTTATTTTTTTGCAAAATTGCACCCATACCACATCATTGGTTTTCTTAATTGCCATGGCATTTGCTTGGCCACTGCACTGCACCATCTATCCCTCATGTCCTGGAACAAACTAAATGAATGTATGGTGTTGTTAAAAGTGACATTGACACAGACACCATTTCGAATGAACCTTTGATCTTTGAGCTACTTAATCAAGTGGCATAACTCAATTTACAACAGTTCATTTAGTGACCCTTCAAAGTTACAATAGCACTGGAAAAAGTGATTTATGACTGCTTTTCACACTTACGACTGTTGCAGTGTCCCCATAGTCCCCTGGCAACTGACTCATATTTATGACAGTTGCAGTGTCCCGGGGTCATGTGATCACCTCTTGTGACCTTCTGACAAGGGAAGTCAATGGGGGAGTCAGATTCGCTTAACAGCCCTGTTACTAACTAAACAACTACAGTGATTCACTTAGCAACTTTGGCACAAAAGGTCATAAAATGGGGCAAAATTCATTTAACAAATATTTCACTTAGCAACAAAAATTTTGGGTTCAATGGTAATCATAAGTCAAGAACTACCTGTACAGCTTTTTTTTTTTTAAGCCTTTTTGGTTGGCCGATTTCTGGCTCTTGCCTTTTTACTAGAGGCAATGTTCACTATTAGCTTTCTTTCATGTTTCTCCTCCCAAAAAACAAAGTGGTTGGGCTGAGAGAAAGTGACCGGCTCAAATTTACTAAGTGAGCATTCATGGCTCAGAATGTATTTGAAGTTGAATCTCCAGATTAATTCATTGTTAGCTTTATTAAAACGACAGTGTTTCAAGAAATATTTACAGTTTAAGAATCAAGCAAAACAGTCTTATTAAACGCAAGTATTTTATTTCAGTCAGATGATTTCCACTGCTGACTAATGCCCCTCTGTTTCTATGCACATGCTCTTGTGCTTAATTACTTCAAAGTATCAGCGTTCCTTCCTATCTGCTACTCCAACCCTTCCACAAAGTTCTGCCTATATAATTTCATCTAGTTTCTTTCTTCCCCAAGGATTGAAATCGTTTCAAGTAACAGTTAGATTTCCATATGTTCTTCACGGAAATATATTCATGAATTTTACAACGATCCCTCCAGAAATATTGCACAGACAAAAGTGTAGAAACGCATACAAAATTCTGCACACTACCTAACTTCTCTTATTTTGCTGAATTTCACTGAAATCAGTTTAGATTTTTTTTCCTTAACAAAAATGTGCCACACTGAAACACATACAGTATTAACTGTCTGTAAATTACCAGCTCATTTGCAAATCTTCCATCTGGATAAATCCCATATGCATTACTTCCATAAGCATGTATTTATAGAGAGAAATAGAAGAAACTTCAGCTAAGCAAGGCTAAATCTCACAAATGGAGGGAAATATATGTGTTCCAGGATAATGTTGCAGGATCCAGTCTGGGTCATTCACCAGGACCAGAGGTTTAGTCTTCTGAGTTTTCGGATTTGTGCTGTAGTCCAACCTTCTCTCTATGGTAGAATAGATCTATTTAACCAATTGTCTAAATAGTGTAAATTGAAAATCTACCCATTCCATATAATTATGCAGGCTTCATTATCAACATCAGTTCTCCTCTTGTCACCATTACTTCCAATTGTATAATATTTGCTCATTCTCAAAGGCTTTTTTTAATTTCTGTAACATAATAAAAGCATTTTTCCAAGATGGCTGCTGGGGAACTTTCAACCATGTTTCCTTGCACAACATGTAAGCTGCATTACCGATTTGGCTCTAAAACAATGACAGGCAACTTCAGATTTGCATATAGAACTGCAACAGTAAGTTCTGCAAGAGTTTCAGAATTTCTCCAAATTTCAATTTTCCATTACTTTGAGGGAGGAAGCACATGAAAAGTATACTGTGAGCTTAAATTGACTTAATCCAATTTAACCAAGACAACTTCCCTATATATCCTCAAAAGGAAAGAAGAAAGCTTACGCAGTGCATAGGAGCGAAGAGGTACTCAGGGCATTATATGAATATTAAGTTACCTTAAATTTAATCCTATTCTCAAAGATTGCAAAAAGAATAACTCAAGATCCATTTACAGGTAGTTTTTGATTTATGACCACAATTGAGCCCAACATTTTTTTTTTAAGTGAGTGAGTTTTGCCTCATTGTACGACTTTTTTTGCTACATTTATTAAGTGAATCACTGCAGTTGTTAAAGTAGCAACACAGCTGTTAAGTGAATCTAGATTCCCCATTGACTGCTTGTCAAAAGGTCGCAAAAGATGATCCCATGAACCCGGGACACTGCAACCGTCATAAATCTGAACCAATTGTTCATTATCCAAATGTAAATCACGTGACCATGGGGATGCTTTAACAGTCGTAAGTGTGAAAAATGACCATAAGTCACTTTTTTCAGTACCGTTGTAACTTCAAAGGGTCACTAAACTGTTGTTAAGTAGACTGCCTCTACTTGAAATAAAAAAGAATGCTTAAGATTTAAACGTTGGAACTAATACATATATTTGGGGAGGAGGGTGTCTATGTATCGTATTTTTTGGAGTATAAGACGGTCCAGCCTATAAGACACACCTACCTTTGTTGGGGAGGAAAACAAGAAAAAAAAATGGATGCTGCCTCCAGCATCCATCAGGTATTCATCTGGCCAATTTGCCACAGCCTGTTTGCCACGGCCAAATTCACTGCAGCCCATTCGCTGCCACAGTCTGTTCTCTGCCACCACAGCCCATTCACCGCCACCCATTTGCTGCCGCCACAGCCCATTCGGTCAGCCCATTCACCACTGGCACAGCCCATTCACTGCTGCCCATTCGCCACTGGTATGGCCTGTTTGCCGTGGCCCATTTGCCACCACCGTGGCCTGTTTGTTGCAGCCCCTTCACCACTGCCCCTTCATCACCACTGCTGTGGCCCATTCTAGAACAGCTGATCAATGCCGCACCAATACACACACCGCCGCAACATTCACTGTATAAGACACACCAAAATTTTCACCCACTCTTTTTTTGGGGGGAAGTGCGTCTTAATACTCCAAAAAATATGGTATATATGCCATAAAACTGTGTAGGCCCAAACTTGAACTTGAATCTGTGCTTGGTAAATTTTCTTCTTTGTGTGTCTCCACCAGCAGACTGAGATTTGCTGCTCCCATTTTATCTCATAATGTTCCTTTGTAATACAATGATCCAACCAGGATCAAAATACAGAGAGAAGCTGCTTGACCCATAATCATACTGAGAGCTCAGATCATCTCTGGTGCCAAAAGCTAACTAGATATTGCCTAACAAGCTGCTGAGAAATTGGAAATGACCATCAGAATCTGTCAGAATACATGAGATGCCTGAAGCAAAATCATCCCACAGAGATATCCTGAGAGCAATCATTCTTACCTGGACTAGGAAATGATCTGACAACAATAAAGATCTAGATGTTGTACTCCGTGTTTCCAGATCACCATGCAACAACTCTAAGGCAAACATTAAATTTCATATATGATGGACCAGAGATTACCTAGAACAAATCATGGCGATTATGAAATCTCAAACTCTTTCAGTCTCAACCTTAGGAGACTTACGTTTGAGACTGAAAAACAACCTGCCTTCCATTGAGGACCTGTATACTGCATGAGTCAAAAAGAGGGCTGTGAAAATATTTACAGACCCTCACATCCTGGACATAAACTGTTTCAACTCCTACCCTCAAAACAATGCTAGAGAACACTGCACACCAGAACAACTAGACGCAAGAACAGTTTTTTCCCCAAATGCCATCACTCTCTAAACAAATAATTCCCTTAACACTGTCAAACTATTTACTAAGTCTGCACTACTATTAATCTTCTCATCATTCCTGTCACCCATCTCCTCCTACTTATGACTGTATGACTGTAATTTTGTTGCTGGTATCCTTACAATTTATATTGATATTGTTTCCTGATCGCTTATTTGTAC
Organism: Pantherophis guttatus; assembly: GCF_059756535.1. Lineage (NCBI taxonomy): Eukaryota > Metazoa > Chordata > Lepidosauria > Squamata > Colubridae > Pantherophis > Pantherophis guttatus. Next base: position 89,395,894 of record NC_142063.1, on the reverse strand, counting down.
CCTATAACTATCATTAAGTGTTGTACCTTATGATTCTTGATGAATGTATCTTTTCTTTTATGTACACTGAGAGCTTATGCACCAAGACAAATTCCTTGTGTGTCCAATCACACTTGGCCAATAAAAAAATCTATTCTATTCTATTCTAAAAAAACATCCAACAATGTTAGGAATGAGTTTGGAAAAAGTAGAATTTTTTTCTCATACCATATGAAACCAAGGGAAGAGACAGGAATTTGGCTTTGTCTAGTTATATGATATGGCATGCCCACCTTCACTATTTAGATAATTTTTTTAAAAAAAAAATACTTTGTTTGTCCTAAATTATGTCCTGGTTTTTCAGAGTCTCTGGAACATGGATGCAACTTGATAAGCAAGATAAAAATGCAAGCAGCTTTACAATCTTATAAAAATAATCCTGTCCAGATGGATTAACACATGTTAACATCATGTTATACCCTCCCAATTCATATTATACATTAGAAACATCTTTGCTCCAAATTCTAAAAAGAAAGTTTTTGAGAAACTGGAAGACATTATCCTTGCACAATAGTAGTAATACTTGAGTTGATATTACTGAGAGCAGGAGGAAATATAAGGCAATTTTAGCCACTCACTCTGCAATTCACTTGTCTTGCATGCATACATACATACAGATGTACATACAGATAGTATTTATGAATTGCTATGTTTGGAAGGATTAGTTAACTCTGTAGTTTTAAATTTCATTTTCTGCTGAACTTGGATCAAAATAAAATATGTTTAAACTTGGTTTGAAAATACTACTTTACAAATAGCACTTTTATATCATGCTACTGTCAGGCCTGGAAGCCATATTTTGCATTGGGCCTTCAGGCCTGCCATATTTAGTGCTGTGGGAAACTGGGAGGGGGGATTGTATGGAGCAGGGGTGATATATAGTCATAGTAACATTCCTTTCTCAGGGAGTCAAGGACATCTTGCCCTGCACCTGGACGGCTGGAACTGGGAGGCATCTCCAATTGGGACGGTGCTTTGATTGGACCACATGATGGACATGTGGGTGCTGGGCAGGGACTTGGACTTTCCTTTGGGTGGAGAAAACCTGGAAGCTTTCAGATTTGGGTTTTCCCAGATGTGCCAATATGACATCTCTAATAAAATGGAACTTTGAGGAACTTCAAGCCTTGGAGTCTTCTGTCTTTGGGGGTGTTATTTGGAACCCTGGCACCTATCTCAAATTGCGAATGGGAAGCTATCTGTCTGGAAGTACTCCAATACAGTATCAAACTCTCTCTCCAAGGTCCCTTCCAATTCTATTCTGATTGGTTGGTTGGTTGGTTGGTTGGTTGGTTGGTTGGTTGGTTGGTTGGTTGATTATAAAAGAAAATAAAAGATGTATTATACCTATTATCTGTATACCTGGGATAATGTTCATGAGCTGCCCTTCCTCTCTTAGTGGAAATTGGCACAAGTAAAATTAAGAACTGCTACCATTATTGGTTCCGGTCCACTGGCATATTGTCCAGCCATTACCTTCTACTGCATTCATCCGTTTAATGCCCTTTAGTAGGTTTGTGTTAATAAATTAAATTTATGTTATTCTATCTGGCCTGCTATTAACAAATCTCATAAAGGTTTTTTTTTTTTTTTTTGGTTAGACTGGACATGATATCTGATGCCAATTTTATACCTGTCCCCAGATATAAATGGCATGATCTTATCGCAAATTGAGCTAAAATGCTCATGTAAAAGATTATAACAATGCTTGCATGTTAGAATTATGTACAGTCACCTATTTTGAGAGCTAGAGACAGAGTCATTTCATCTTCTGGTTTATAGTATATCCTTTCATTTCAGAACCTAGCATTTTTTTCTCTCTTAGCAATAATACCAGAAAGGTAATCCATCCAGTACAGTTGGAATAATGCCGTGAATATTATCCCGATAACTACTAATGCACATGTTATTTGAGTTTAACTCTTCAAAACACATGTGAGCATACATAGAGATTATTTAGTGATTTCAAAGTAATAAGGACTCTGTGCATACCACACATGCCTTGGTGCTTTGAATTTATTTGTACAGCTGCAAAATTCTCAGATTAACTATCTGTCAGGAGAAGTAAAATATGGTCTGGAAAGTAAGGAGATGAAATCCAAGACACTGGGAGAAAAATTACAAAATGAACTTCTGCAATATGAATTACTTCAAAAAGAGAGAAACTCTCACACTTTCTAGAATAATAACCTGTAGTTGGAAGACCAGTATATCATTAGCAATAACCTGAATAGTTCCAGCCATTTACTAATAGGCAGCATATATTGACATAGCTGTCACTGAATCTCCTTTTCTCTTAAATCTGCTGGAATATAAATTTGGTCATAATGCAAATACCACACAGTGTCCCAGAGGCAAGTCTGCAGGCAGGAAAACAGAACTGCAATCTTCAGAAATGATCACTCAGTTCCCATGGAATCAGCCTGCTATTAAATCCTCAGATTTTAACGATTACGTTTTCTTGAGGCAAATTAAGATTATACATTTACATGACATGCTTTTTAACATTTTGATTGTGTGAGTATGTGTCAGCTATGTGTCATTCTTTCATTGCATTTCAACAAAAAGTGTTGAGTTTGTTGCTTGTTTGCATATTTTTAAAGAACTGGAAACTTAAAAGTGTGCCAGTCCATTTCCAGTCTCTGGACTAACCTCTTCAACATGTATAAATATTAAGATATATATCCCACACAAACAGTACAAATCGTGCCATTCTAGTGAATATGATGCCCCATTAATATCTACCAATATTTAAAACCAATAAAAAAATTAAAGTAATTGACAAAAAAAATAAGACAAGACAAAAAAATTACAAAAAGGAAAACTGTATACCGTT